>NW_026000057.1:1962989-1997449 GCF_001458135.2 Marmota marmota marmota | reverse complement strand
CCCTCCCCTTCCTCCCCTCCTCCCCTCCTCCCCTCCTCCCCTCCTCCCCCTCCCTCCCACCTCCCTGCCTCCCCACCCTGTTTGGTTCTAGGTCTATGTTGGAATAAAAGTAATTGAAAGAGAAAAGACTAAAGTGGCAGGAAAAAAAATCACTCACTGACAATTTTATTAGTATTTCATATTTCTTGAGTTTCCTATGATTCTTTTATAAAAGTTGAAGATTACAGTGTGTTTGTGGTGTGTGTGGTGTGTGGGGGGGGCAGAGGGAGACGGGGGTGGGGTGGGGAATGAATGCTCTGCTTTTTTTTTTTTAACTTGGAATTCTGTCTTTCAGTTCAGCTTAGATATTGACTGACACCTACTGTTTGCCAGGTACTATGATAGGCTTTGTCCTGATTCATGAATACATAATAAAACTGCTTTCCCCCTGCTTGTAAACATTTTCCTAACTTTTTGAAAGTTGCTATCTCGTACTTAGGCATATGAATCATATTCAGGTGTTGAGCCTTCCCTGTCAGACTTTAAGATTACTGGCAATTATTATTATTATTGCTGTTATCAAACTGTGATGAATATTTTCCTGAATAACTCATTTCTGAGATTTTTTGCATTTTGTTGTTTTCTTTTACTGATTTTTAAGGAGTGATATATGTATAAGTCGTGTACTGCACAGAGGTATGAACCCCTTGAAAGCTTCTTTTATTGCTAAACTGCTTTCCAGAAAGCTTGCACCCACTTTCCCTGTCCCTGGAAATACACATGTCACACCGCCACCCTCCCCAACATGTAGGGATGTTATTTTTTAAAAGTTTGTTAATTCAGGAGTAGAGGATGACTGTGATAACAACAAAAGCAAAAGTCACCTGTGCTACTGAGCTCCTGCTGAGGCCACCTGTCAAGGCCACATGTCATGCAAACCCGTGGTGTCTACAATCATGTTTGTTGACTCTTGGCAATGATTCTAAAAAGAGGACAGGGTTATCACTCCAATTTTAAAGGTTAGAGAACTTATTTTTTGAGAGGTTAAGTGGCTGGCCAAGACCATACAACTATTAGGCAGTAGAACTGGCTCGTGGATCAAGATGGGTTTTACTTTAAAATCTGGGCTTTAAAGTACCACATCCTTCTACTGTTGTGGTTTGGATGTGAGGTGTCCCCAAGAGCTCACATGTGAGACCATAGGAGAGGATTCAGAGGGGAAAATGACTGGGTTGTGAGAGCCTTAACCCAATCAGTGAATTAATCCCCTGATGGGATTAACTGGGTAGTGACTAGAGGAGGTGGGGCATTGGGGGTGTGGCTTTGGGGTATATATTTGTATTTGGCAAGTGGAGACCTCTCTCTGCTTCCATATCATCATGTGAGCGACTTTCCTCTACCACACTCTTCTGCCATGATGTTCAGCCTCACCTTGAGCCTGGAGGAATGGAGTCAGCTGTCCGTGGACCAAGACCTCTGAAACCTTGAGCCCTCAAATAAACTTTTCCTCCTCTGCAATTGTTCTGCTCTGGTCCTTTAGTCACAGCAGTGAAAAAGCTGACTAAAACATCTACAGTTCTTTGCTTGAGAGTGAAGATTTTGAAATGCTTATTCAGTGGCAATTCATATTTAATGGTGATTAATATCTCTAGCCTATTGGTATATTAAAACCTTGGTTGTCCTTTCATCAGTTTTCAAGTGTCTTTTGTATATTCAGGATAGGGACCCCGGTCATTTGCATCACCTAATATTTTCAGCATACAAGTTAAAAATATGTATGTGGTTAAATTGAATGTTGTATTTCTTCCACTGGGTTTTTTTTTTTTTTTTTTGTGTGTGTGTGTGTGTGTAGAAAATACTTTCTCTCTCACAACAAGTTAAAATATATCTAAATTGCATCCACCTTAAAAGATCTACATCTAATTCTTTAGTGTGTTTTCCTTTCCAGTCCATCCAGCATTTCTTGGTGGATAAGATAAGGATTAAAATGACATTCCTCCTAAAAATAATTGAGCATTTTTCAAAAGTGGTTTTCAAATAGCCTATCCATTTCCCACTGAGTTGTGGGAGATAGCTCCTACCACATCACATCATACCTTATTCTAGGTGTACACACCTGCAAACACACCTACTCTTGTATTAAGTGCGTTTCTGGTTCTGGTATATTTATTTCATCCCAGTCTTCTGTCAGTTGTTTTATTAATATCACACAGGTTTAAGCGTCATTGCTTTCCTTGACATCTGGTAGATTTATATCCTGTTCTTGTTAATTTTCTCTGTATATATGTATGTGTGCATGGATATGTATGTGTGTGCTTGCATGTGGGTTTTGAAGACATTCTCGGTGATGTTTGTTCCACACTCATTTTAGAGTAATTTTGTAAATCAACTCCCAAGTGATTTTAGATTTTAATTGAAACCTCACCGATTGAATAAATGGAATTGAGGAGAACTGGCAACTTTAAAAGATTGTCTTTTTGTCCAGAGCCTGGTCTAGGAAAGGTTTGGTTTTGGAGAGATTTCATGTTGTATACAAGTATTAATGCTAGACATCAGTCATTTTCCCCCAACGTTTACCTTTGATTCTCCCTTCAAACCAATGAAGGAATTATGTGCACAGCGTATGCTCCATGGTCTACCATGGCATCACTCAATGTCTGAGGTTCTTTGGGAAAGACACATAGAGCCCGGACACTTCTCTTTCCCATTACTAGTTTACGACCTTGCTCTCAGCATTTGTTTTAAACTATTTTACTTTAACCTAAGAAGTTAATTTAATATAAATATTTAAACCATCAGTATGAATAATAGTTTAATTTCCTAAACACATTACTAATGAGGTGTCATAACATTGTCTAAAAATATGTATTACCTTTGATACCAACAAAATAAAACGCAGCAAGCATTGGTTGGTGTGAGGTTTTGTTTCTTGTTGCAAATCTAACAAAATCACCTCTAAGATGATCGATTTTGGCCTGTTGCCATAGAGTGGCTAGGTTGGGCATCTAGCCTGAAGCTCTTGCTTATTTATGTGGGTCTGTACTCCAGAGATTTTTTTAAAAATGAAAATAGTCCAAAATGTTTTCATGTATGTGAGTTGTTTATGTCTTTCTTAAATGCTACATAACCATCTATTCCAGCTCTCTTCTTTTGACCTTGATGTATGAAACAATTTGTTTATTAGAATCACAGGAGAGAAAGGTTTGCCTTTATTTACACAAGTCTGCCTGATTTTCTTGTAGCTTAGATGTCTTTATTTCAGGCTAGTCACGCAGCATCAGGTACATTTGGTGGTGCTTATCTCAGGCCGTGGTGCATAGATAAGTATCAGGAGGAGGGGTGGTCCTGCCTTCTCTTCTACATTCCTCCAACACCAGGGCAGAACTTCTGTGGGGCTGGGAATTGTGAGTGTAAGTCACAGGTGAGCTATGAGCCTTGGGGCTGTGGAAGAGCCATGCTTTCCTCCCTGCCTAAAACTGCAAAGGTTTCCACTAAGGTGGGCCACCCCATCAGAGTCTACAGACATCCACTTTCCATTTCATAGGTAGATAATGGAACTCAATGACAAATGAAAACAAGTGAAAAGCTTATAATTTGCCTCTGATAAGGTTTTCTAATTTCCATCCTTAGGTTGATATGTGGCTTTTTGGTTGAATGCTCGAAGCCACAGTACTAGCAGTGATAAAAATCCTTTTACAGCCTCCAGGGAGTTTTTTTCCCTACTTGTTTAAATTTCCCTGTCAGAATCTCTTGGTGATTTGTTGCTGAGAAAGAGTGCACAAGAGAGGAACAGTGACCAGTGTCCATGCTGCAGAGCAAAGAAATTGCAAGTGGTTTTCTAAATCACACAGCATCCTACTTGGGACTCATATTCAAATATGCGTTTCGATAGCTTTTTGCTTCTAGCACACTGGTTCATATAAACACTGATTCTAAGAAAAATTACAAATTCTTGTTGCAAGGACAGTCTTAGTTGGGGAAGTTACCTTCAAGGAGTTCTAGTTTATTTTCATATTCCATTTTGGAATGACCCATCATCTTCTTAAAAAATTTGTAAAATTTGTTCTTTTTAGATATATAGGACAGTAGACTGTGTTTGGACATATCATACAGACATAGGGGACGACTCATCCTAATTGGGTTCCCGTTCTTGTGGATGTATGTGGTGTGGAGTTTCCCTGGTCATATATTCATATATGAACATGGGAAAGTGGTGTCCGATTCATTCTCCTCTCTTTCCTATTCCCATCCCCATTCCTTTCCTTCTCTTTTATCTAATCCAGACAATTTATCACCATCTTCTTAGCACTGAGAAGTTCTGGTGCTAAAACCAGGAGGGACCTAGGCAAATGGGAAGGCTGGAACCTTATCTCCACAAACATTTTTGAAGAGTAAAGGGAAAGTAATAGGTAGCAGTTTTCAAATAATCTCTTATAGTCCATATAATGGAGAGAGAGTTTTTTGGTTTATGAAAGCTTACTTGAACATTGCCCGAATAGTAAATCACCCCAGAGATTTTACAAAATCTGGGCTCACTGTCCTTTGCTGGCAGAAACTGGATATTTTTTATTTATGTACTTATTTATTCATAATTTATTCCCTGTATATTTTTAAAAGTAATTTTGAGCTGACTTACAGGAAAATCTGAAAGATACCAAGTTTTTAATGGCTCAAGAATAATATAAAAGATTTGGGAGCTCTGCTAAAAGGAGCATGCCTTTAAAATTAAAATTGATAATGTGAATATTAGCATGATGTGTGATTCTCTAGGTAGAAAAATATGTTGGGACAATTAAAATCACTACCTAGATTCCCATGATTTTTTGATAAAAAGGTAGCAATTATCTGAGCCATTATTTGATGTCATAAAGTTTCCACTGGACAGTGTGAGTGAGCTATTGATATAGAAGAACCCTGGACCAATCTAAACTTTCATTCAAGTTTTCTTTTACATACATGTTTTTGATTCTGGCTCCACACATTCTAGCATTAGATATAATTAACTTGCGTATAATTAACTTGTTGCATTTATTAAAATGATCTGGACTGAGTCTTTGTTCTTCCGAATCTGCAGTCTAGTGATTTTGGCAGAGTCATTGTATTTTACCCACAGTTATGTGTTAGTCAGTTTTCACTACTGCAATGAAATACATGAGATAATAACTTAAGAAGAGGGAAGGTTTATTTTGGCTTATAGCTTTTGAGGTTCCAGTCCATGATCAGTTGGCACCATTGTTTTTGGCCTCTGGCAAGGCAATGACTGTTATGGGGTTGCATCAATGGAAGAAGCTGCTCACTTCATGGCATCTGGGAAGCAAGGTGAAGAAGAGGCTAGCATCCACAATCCCCTGAGAGGACGCTCACCCAGTGAACTAAAACTTCCACCTCTTACATTTCGCAGCCTCCCAGTAGCACCAAGCTGAGGACCAGGACTTTAACACATAGGTTTTGGGAGACATTCAAGATCCAAGCTATAGTGTTTTTTTTCCATCTATTAAGTAGAGATCCTAACTAACTGTATCACAAATTCGTAGTGAGAATTAAGTGAGATTATATGTAAAAAATGATATAAAAGATACCTATAAAGTTCAATATTAATAATATTGACATCTGCTAATATTATTCTGTTATGTTCTATATTCAGAATAATTATTTAGAGCTTAATTACAAATTTAAATGTATCCAAGAAAACTATATTGATTCATCTTTGCTGAAGGTAGATGGCAGAGTATTTTTAATAGATATTTATATTCTGTAAGTCAAAATTTTGAATTACAAATATAATCAATTGGTTCAACATGTATAATAAATAAGATGGTTACAGTTTTGTAGCATCCAAACAGAGCTTCTAGAAAAGATTATGAAAACATTAAAATGTTTTTAAAAACTGAATTTAAAAACTGAATCTAGACTGTTTTAGGCAGAGCAAGAGTACCAAACTTTTTAAAAAAAATTGACAAAGCAGACCTATTCTTGTCACAATCTCTACTCCTCCCTATTGTCTTACACCTCACCCATGTCACTTGTGCTGGTTTTTTGCTTGGCACTTACAGGCATTTGACTTGAGTCTTCTAAACCAGAAAGTAAACCGAGTGAGTGACATATTCTTCCAGCATCTTCTGTGTATGTTATTACGTAAAACAAAGTTCCAGTAAAAGGTACACAACTTAGTGTTATGTTTTCTGGCAGTGATTTTGCCTGAATATATTCCGTGGCTACTTAAGGCCTATTACTTGCTTAAAACCAAGTGATAGGTTTGGCATTCTTTTGTGAAACGTAAGAACTTAATAAAGATTATCATTCACCTATTTAGTCATTTTCTAATTAAAAATTGAGGAGGCTCCAGGGGATTTCAGGTGAAACCAAGAGAATGTTTTTCAAAAAAGAATTCAGAGTCCACTCTAATGGATTTTAATATATAGACTCCTTATGCATAAGCTGGTTCATGGACACCCACCTGGCAAAGGAGTTATGGGGATTAAATAAAATAAAGGATGTAAGGCACAGTGTCAGACCATAAGTCTTCAATGAATCATAATTCTCTAAACTACTTTCTTTTCTTTTCTAAGCCACTATATTTCTGTGATTAATATTTTTATTATATGAGTGGATGAGGAATTGAGATTAAAGAGTTATCTGATGTAGTATTTTCTAAACTTTGGCAGTAGAGTTTTAAATGAATTTCCTGTTACATAAAGTAAATATAAAATATCAGTATAAATGCAGTAAGTACACATTTTTAAAGTATGCTACGGAGAAAGTCAACTAATAGGAATAAGGAGATTCCCTGGCTGAAAATGAGCTTGTAAAATCTGTCTTCTAGATAATAATTATGGAATTATTTAGTTTCTTTCTTGATATCTTTAATTTATTTATTTTTAGTTTATTTGGTATTTTTATTTTGAGTCTTTGTTTTTTATGTTTTCCTTCTCTACATTGCAGACTCTTTGAGGAAGTGTAGGGTATTCAGTTAATCTTTGGGCTCAACGCCTGGAAGAATGGATGGCATATAGTAGGTCTCAATAAATTTACTTTTCTTTGATAAATAAATAAACGGTAGGGTAATTTTTTTTATTTTTTATTTTTGTAGTTGTAGATGGACAGCATGCCTTTATTTTATTTGTTTATTTTTATGTGATGCTGAGGATACAATCCAGTGCCTCACATGTACAAGGCATGTGCTCTGCCACTGTAGGTTTTTTTTTTTTTTAAATTATGTATAAGTTTATTGAGAAATAATTCCAATGCCATTTAAAATTATTCTGAATCATACACAATTTTGAGCTTGCTAACACACTTTACAAATCTGGCATAATATTAACACTAAAGTTATATAATAATAATAGGAAAAGAAAAGTAACAGCCCAGTTTCTCTTACAAACATATATGCAAAATTCTTAATAAAAAAATTAGAAAATAAAACTTGACAGTGTATCACAATGACCTGATATATATACATTGCCAAGATGCAAAGATGGCCTCATGTCAAGACTCCTTTCAACACCATAATCCATTACAACAGTATAGCAATGGCTTAAAATCATATTAATAGATGCTGAAAAGGCATTTGTTTAAATTCAGCAGTCATTCCTAACAAAACCTTAATAAATAATAGGAATAGGAGGAAATCACCTGAATACAATAAATGCTACTTATCCAAAACCAAGAACAAACAGCACTGGAGACTCCATTTTAGAACAATGTATCAGAATTTAGTAATATGCCTGTATTCGAAATTCTCACTTAAGAAATGTATGGCCCTCTACTAGAATTAATAAGAATTAGAACTGGAAAAAATTATATATATGTATATGTAGACATACATATATTTATACACACACATATAGGTATAGTTGTACAAAGAACTTAAATATTTTTAAATAAATGTAATAAGAAAGTTTTAGGATCTGTAGGAAGAGAATGATAAAATCTTATCAAAGGGCTACATCGTTAGCTAAGAAAACAGAAATGCATACCCAGTTCTTGAATGAGAAATCTTAAAATTACAAATATATCAATTCTGTGTAAATTGTTATACATATTTAATGAAACCAGGAACAGGACTAAGTTTTTTTTTTTTTTTTTTTAAACCTGAAAAAAATCATTGTGGTTTTTAGGGTTGGTTAGTAGGTAAAGGCATTAGAGCTTGAAAATGATAGTTTCCTGATATAATAAAAATAAATGACCTAAAAATGATGCATTTTGATAACACTCTAGAAGAATTTTGATCTATTAGTGAAGCTCTTGCTATATATGCCAGAAGAGAATCTGATATTCAAATATTGGTCAGGTATTTGTGCAGAGGTATATTCCTTCACATATGTGGGTTTGTAGAAGTTACGGTGAAGGAAAATTGGTAAGGAGCCTGCATTTGTGGAGGGCCTGCCAGGTATCAGGCACATGGCCTTGAACATGGTCTACCTTTATGGAGGAAATTGTTGCATTAGCATTCGAGCTTCTTGAAATTGGGTCAGTGAAATATTTATCACTTTTTTTGGCACATAGATGATAGAAGACACTCGCAAACTTGTAAGTAGTGGTGTGGTTAGCTTTTGTCATTTTGGGGAAGAGCAATTTGTAGAATTGCTTATCACTGTCATCCATGAGAAGAAGGTTGAGGTAAATGGTTAAATAAAGGTATCTTCATTGGAACTCACCCATCTGTACTGTTTTGAAGAAAATAATAATAGCTAATGTTTATTTGACAAAACTGAGGTCTTTATTCAAGTCATCTTTTATTTCTCCAGTTGTGTGAGGTAGGTACTGATTATTCCCCCATTTTACAGGTGAGAATTGTGGGACAGCATGGCCCTATAGCATGCTGTAGCTACAGATTCAGGAAGAGGTGAATCCAGGCTCCTGAGCAAATGCTTTAGGCATCCATGTCTCAGGTCCTTAGAATACTGTGGTAGTCTGTCTCTTAGAATATCAATAGCAAAAGTTGAGAGGGAGTCACAGTCTTCTTGCTGTTTCAAAGTTGAGTGTTCTTCATTGAGCTTCTATTGGTGGGAAGGAAATAATTGCCCCTTGGGAGTGGCTTGCAGCCAAGACTGCAGAGACGAGGAGCCCTTTCCCTAGTGTAGCCATGAAGGACCAAAGAGATTGACTGTTCTAGGCCAGGATGGAGTCTGGCTAAAAATAATGTAAATATCTAGAGGATCCCTTTATTTGCCATTTGCCTCTTCTTTAAGTTGGGGAAAAATGGTTATTTAGCTCTGACTAGACCCATCTGTTGAATATATACATAATAGTCTGAGGATCCAGTGATGATTATGAGCATAAAATCGTCCAGCAGATGAAAACCTTTAATCACGCACTTTGAACATTTCAGCCAATTTTTTTTTTTTTATGGCCTAAAAGCATCCATAGTTGGAAGGAAACATCTGCTGTGTTGTTCATAAGAGCTTTGGAATCCAATATGCTTCATTTATACAGTCATTTCATGTGCATTGGGCACACTTAAAAATGTTGCTTGTTGCTGAATTTTCTATTCAGAACATTCCACGTAAGTAGAAATAAACGTTAACCTCTGTAAAATCCACCAGCTCAAGCAGTCTATAGAAGCTGGTAACTAATGTGGAAAAACCACTGTATGTGGTGGACTTTTTTTCATATGTCTTGAGCACAAGATATATGTTTTATTTTTAAGAAGAATCTGTTTACACCGTATGGCACCAATGCTGCTTAAGTTTATTTGTACCACAGCTACTTATAGCACAGACATGATGAGAATTCATCTATGCTGTAAGAACATTTATTTGGAAAAAAATGAGCACACCTTGGGTGACAAGTCTCCATGAAGATAAGCAGGGATTCCGTCTCAGTCTGTGAAAGAGCCTCCATCTCTTAATGGAAGAGGAGCACAACTAGCTTTGCGAGATCATGGGAAGTTTGTTCTCTGATCTTTCTGATGAGGTTCATTTGCCGATCCCTCGGAAGCTTAATCATGGGAAGAGGAAGAAATTCTTTTTGGGAAAACATAAGAGGAATGTGTGCTCTTAGCCTGATCATAATTCATTGACTGCACAAGGAGATCCGTACGTATGTGTTCTTTAAATTAATGGCTATGGAGGAAACTTTCTTCACCCTTGTGGATCCTTGGAGAAGACATTTGCAGAGAAATTCCTGGAGCTGCTCCCCTGTGGGGAGATTAATGGTTTAATATGTGGAATCAGACAACTCACAATTTCTTTGCTCAATGGCACTCTGAGCTGCACAGTCTTACTGCTTTATTTCTCCCTTATAGCCTGTCTTTCTGGAAACTTCTTTAGGGGCAAATGGAGCCTCTAATGCAAAGCCACCTCTGCCCTAGACTTCTCGAGGACTCTGATCACTATGGGGAATCACCAAGTAATGTGACTTTGATATGATGGAATAAATATGTAAAAATATTGAGATTTTCTATTCATCTACCTTTTTAAAAAATATTTATTTTTTAGTTGCAGTCGGACACAATACCTTTATTTATTTATTTGTTTGTTTGTTTATTTATTTTTATGTGGTGCTGAGGATCTAACCCAGGGCCTTGCATGTGCTAAGTGAGCACTCTACCGCTGAGCCACAACCCCAGCCCTCATCTACTTTTTTGAATTGACTGAGTGATTTATCAGCATAAGAGTAGGGGACCAGAAAATGGTGTGTGTCGGAGGACTGTATTCTTGGGCCCTCTCACCTCTTTCTTCCCAGGGAAAGTAGATAAAAGTGATCCCTTTAATGACTCGCCTCCCAGTGATGCACTCATGCATCTTGCCACCTCTTCCTTTCTGCACATCTGCACTAATCAGATGACCAGAGGGACCTCTGATGGCCGTTATTCTTTGCCTCCTATGTTTTCCCTTCTTCTCTGCCTCCTTCCTCTGACGGTGACTATATTCAAGATTTTCACACATCAGAAAGACTAGAACCCCTTTCCACCCCACATTCCTCTCTAGCTACTCTCTCTCTCTTCCTGGGAGAGCCATGCATCTTGTCGAAGATGGCCATTTTATTGTAGTCTGAATTTGGCTTCCACTTTGAAAAAGACTGCTTTTGTTAAGGTCACTATAAAATATTTTGTTACATTTCACAGGTATTTCTCTTTATTTATTTATTTTGGGTCCCAGGGATTGAACTTGGGGATACTCCACCCCTGAGCCACATTCCCAGCCCTATTTTGTATTTTATTTAAAGATGGGGGTCTCACTGAGCTGCTTAGTGCCTTGCTTTTGCTGAGGCTGGCTTTGAACTCTCAATCCTCCTGCTTCAGCCTTCTAAGCTGCTGGGATTACAGGCGTGCGTCACCACCCCTGGCCTTCTCTGTCTTTATTTACTTGATCTCCTGGCAATGATGGATCATGTGAACTATTCCTTTCAAAAAATTCTCCCTTTTTTTTTTTGATACTGAATTCTCCTTTTCTTAAATTTGATTTTTGAATATAAAAGTATCTTGCAGATTCAGACATACTGTGCAAGTAAAATAAATAAACATGCCCAACTATATTTCTCTGTGTGATTTTAATTGCATTAAATCATTAGATCAATTTGGGTAGCTTTGACCCCTGACATTGTTGATTGTAATCTTTGTATCCATTATGTAATGTATCTCTGTCTTCCATAGTGTTTTTCAACACAGTTCAAACATTTGCCTTGTTAAGATCCTCTATATAGCATGCTAGATTTACAGACATCTCATTTTTATTATAGTTATTTAAAATGGCATCTCTTTTAAGGTTATGTTTCGTTTATGGCATATATAAATATTATTGGCTTTTTTGTGTTAATCTTAATGCCAGCTACTTTGCAAAATTATCCTCATATTTTTATAACTTTGTTGTTTTCTAAATATAATATTTATTGTAACAGAAGTCTCTTGTAGTTGAATAATGCTCTTGGTTTCTGTTTACCTTAAGCTGCTTTATGCAGAACTTGCTGTTGAATGACGGTATCACACAATTCCAACTTGACAGTTTTTCTCTCAGCACTTTGAAGATATCACTCCTCGGGTTTCTGGCTTCTATTGTTATCATCGCTGTCAGTCTAATTGCCGTTTCTTGGTAGGTTCTTTTTTTTTCTGGTTTTGAGAAAGGCCAACCACAAAGAAGAGGGCAGACTCAGAAATAGCAGCAAGAGCCCTGTAAGTGGGGGAGAGGTCATTGGAGACCAGAAGGAGGTGGGGTGTGCAGAGTGGGCCACCTTGAGAGGAGCAGTGACCTTCTGTCAAGAGGCACACCAGCCCTGAGGACCTCACAAGGAAGGATTCAGTCCCCCTCCGTGCTCTGATCTCCTGCCTGTGCTCCACATTGGCCAAATCCCACTGGAAGCCAGGCTCCATGAAGGTCAGTTTTTTGGGGGCCGAGAGCCTGGTAGGTGAAAAGAATGGATCTGGAAGTTAAAGCAAAAAATATCTATTTTTATTTTCAGATCTGTCTAGTAATTTTTGTTACTTCTTGCCTCTTTCTCAATTGTCGGTTTCCCTCTCTCATTTCTTTAGGCATCTCATACATCATTATTCATCATGTGTCTTGTCGGGTCTGGTATTTATATTTTCAAGTTGTTTCTATCCTCTCTTGCTCACAGTGGCTTGTTTTCTTGAGTTCATGCTCATTTTTCAATGTGAGCACGTTTTTGCATAAAACTAACGTGCACCATTCAACTCCGGCGACTTGAGTTGAGGATCTTTTCCTTCAAGGAGGTCTTGCCTTTGTTTCTGTGAGACATCACGGACCTCCCCCCACCCTTTTTGTAGGAGCCACGTCACTTAGATCCCAAATTCTTGTGAAAGAATAATTATATATACACGGTATTTTTTGAAGAGGCTGTCAATGGTTTTGTTCCTGTTCACAGCTCTGATGGAGATAAACAGATTTTCTCATCTGTACCTTTTTGAAGGGAGGAAGTCTTCTAGCCCACCCTTCATAACTGCTACTTCCCTTTTGAGTATGGTAGTTCTAGGCAAGGCTCAGATCATCCATGGCCTTCACGTTGATCCTCCAATGCCTTGACTTTGAGTTATCCAAGATCTAGATTCCTGGTTTTTGACATTTGTCCTATCGTTTCTTGATGTGCAGTTCATTTTAATTTACCATTGAAGGATTTTAATTTCTTCAAACCTGAGCCTTGTATATGGTAGGCAGTCTATCTGAAAATGAGATGAAAGAGATCCTGCTTATTCACTTCTGTTTGTGCCTTATCATCCGTCTCATTTCCCTGATGATTCTTTCAGTTTGGGATTCTTGAAAGTTTTGTCCAGTTTCCTCTTCCTATATCACCTTATCTACATCAATCCATATGACTCTAATTCACAGCCTGCTGTAATCTCTGTGTGCGCAGGGATTGGGTTGTTATTCAACCAGGATCTCCCTCGTGTGTAGCATAAAGTCTGGCACATCGCAGGAGTCCAGTTTGTAACTTGTTGAGTGAGTGACTCAGGGAGGACCATCGTGTGTCTGAAGAGAGAATGATTAGCTTGTTGCACTGTGGGCAGGCGACGGCATTATAATGGATAAATGCTCTCATCTTACTTCAGTTTTCTGATGTTTGCACTTCTCTTTGGGAAATGTATTTTTGGCTTTGTCTCTACCTTCCTGCTGTAGAAAATGTTAAGTATTTTTACCTTTTCCTTTAAATACATACATCTGTACATGAGCTTGTAGAATTCTCAGTAGCTTCAGTCAGTGCTGGGATTTTTTTTCCTCTCTGCTGAGGGGAATATTATTATATTATGATTTCCTTTGGTGAATGGTAATATGTAGAGGTTGGTCTTTTTTTTCCAGTTAACATTAAGACCTTCCAGTTTGTAGCGATGTTATTAAATTGGGTGGTTTGACATGAAGGCTTCGAGTGGAGCAGTTAAAATAAAAATTAGCTTCTGTAATATTCAGAGCATGCAACACCTGGGTATATGGAAGAGTACTTTAAATGCATGGAGGGACAGAAGTTGGGGAAATCTATCACTAATGCATGACTCCTACGCCAACAGCACAGGGCTGGCTGGTGTCTTTAAGGTTCTTCCCACAAAGGACTTTATGGAGAACAAGTGTTTGCTGTGGAAAGACAAGCCTACTTCTTCTGGTCGTTGAAATAAAGACTTTGTGGGGGGCTGGGCATGCAGCTTAGTGGTGAAACACCTCGCCTGGCATGAGTGAGGGCCTGGGTTCGATTCCCCTCACTTTCGACAGGCCTCGAAAGTGAGTAACTGTCTGATGCGGTATGGCAGGGCCTGGTAGTGAGGCCTTGAAGACAGTGGCAGGGAGATGACTCTTGGAGCAATGGGGGCTGCAGAAAGGCATCAGTAGCCCTATGGACAAAGGGAGGCTGCTGCCAATTTCAGTAGCTGCAGAGGGAAAGCTATTTCAGCAACAGTGACGAGCTTCCAAGAGCTTTTCAAGATGAAAATGGTCATTGTACTTTATCTTGGCTATTTTGAAGAGCTTGCTGGGTCATTCATTCTAACTGTGTGTTTGAAGCCGGAGAGTTCAGTCTGTGGAGGCGAAAGTAGAGCGAGCTCTTGTCAAAGTGAATGGAGACGCAGGCTTCCCTGGCTGGGAGTCTGCACCGAGAAACAGCAGTTGAAAAGAATAGTACCCAGCTATAGGGGAGACGAAGCCCCTCCAGGAGGTAGGTGCTGGGCACCTGCTACAGATTGGACTGGGGAAGGGTTGGGGAGAGGTGTTCCTTTTTGGCTTGCTCATTTGTGTTTGATTATTTCTTATTGTTTATTTTAAATGACACATAAAATGGTCTATATTTATGGAGTACCATGTCATGAACATTGTATGATACACAAAGCCAGGTAAACATAGTTATCTCCTCAAATAACTATCAGTTCTTGATGGTGGAAACATTCAAAATCCTTTCTTCTGGCTTGTTTGAAAACCACACAATGCATCACAGCGATCTGTAGTCACTCCATTGTTCTAGAGAACAGCAGAACTTATTTGTCCTGTCTAACTAGTAGCCTCTGACCAACCTTTCCCCAACCTCCCTCCCTGGCCTCTGCTAACCCCTGTTCTACTCTCAACTTTGATGTTTCAACTCCTTAGTTTCCATATAGGGGCGAGATCATGTGGTGGCTGTCTTTCTGTGCCTGGTTTATTCCCTTCAACATAAGGATCTTTAGTTCTACCCATGTTGCTGCAAATAACAGGATTCCGTTCCTTTTATCTAGCTTGATACTGTTCCAGTGTGTCTGTGTCCACATTTTTTTGATTTTTATTGAGTGATGGACATATTTCCATTTCTTGGCTATCATGGATGGTTCTGTGATGAACTTGGGAGACTGATGTCTCATTCGTGTGCTGATTTCATAGTAGTGGGTTTGCTCGATCATATGGTAGTTCTATTTTTAACATTTGGAGGAACTGACACACTAATTACACAATGGCTGCACTAATTCACATCCCCACCAACTCTGCAAGGGTTTCCTTTTCTTCACATTCTGTTACCTGTAGTCATTTTGGTAATAGCTGTTCTAACTGAGGGACATGATATCTCATTGTGGTTTTGATTTGCATTTTCCTGATGGTTAATGGTGAGCATTTTTTTATCTTCCAGTTTACCACTCCTTTGAAAAGTGTCTATGTACGATCTGTTGTCTACCTTTTAATTGGATTATTATTATTATTATTTGCCATTGAGTTGTTAAACTTCCTCATTATTCTGGACATTAACCCTTTGTCCACTTTCTGCCATGTTCAGGTTGCTGATCAGAAGCATTTTAGTTTGATGTACTCCCCATTTGTCTATTTATGTTTTTCCTGTGTTTGGGGAGTCGTCCTTGTGTATCCCAACGTCCTGAAATGTTTCCTCTGTGGTTTCTTCCAGTAGTTTCATATCTTACATATAAATCAAATCCATTTTAAGTTAGTTTTGTAACTGGTGAGAGAAAGAGCTAGCTTCACCCCTCTGTGTGCACATATCTAGTTTCCACAGAACCATTTATTGACAAGATTATATTTTCTCCAATGAAGGTTCTTTGTGCTTTTTAAAAATATAGAACTGGGGATGGAACCCAGGGATGCTCTACCAATGAGCATATACCTGTTGATCATTTGTATTTCCTCTTTTTAGAAATTTCTATTTAATCTTTGGCTCATTTATTAATTGGATTATTTGTTTCATTGGTGTTGTTTTTGACTTTTTATATATTCTGGATATTGATTCTCTGTCAAAGGAGTGGCTAGCAAAGATTTTCTCCCATTTGGTAGGGATGGGAGCCCTCTCTTTTCTGTGCAGAGGTTTTTAATTCAATGGCATCCTGCTTATTGATTCTTGGTTTTCTCTCTTAAGCTTTAGGGGTCTTGTGGAGGAAGTCAATGCCTGTGCTTTTATGATAGAATATTGACCTTATGTTTTCTTCTAACATTTGCATGGTTTCTGATCTAGTTCCTATGTCTTTGATCCATTTTGTTTTGACATTTGTGCAGGATGAACGATAACGATCTAATTTCATTCTTCTATGTCTGGTTATGGATATTCTTCCTAGCACCATTTGTTTAAAACACTGTCTTTTCTCCAATATACATTTTTGGCACCTTTATCAAGTATCAGGTGGCCCTAAGAATTTGGGTGTGTCTCTGTCTTCCATTCCATTGGTCTTCATGTCTGTTTTGATGCCAACACTGTGCAGGTTTTGTGACTCTAGCTGTAGTATAATGTGAGATTAGGTACTGCGGTGCTTCCTGCATTACTTTTCTTGTTCAGAATTGCTTTGGCTATTCTAGGTCCTGATTCTTCAGAATGAATGTAAGGACTGATTTTCTAGTTCTGTGAAGAAAGACATTGGTAATTTGATAGAGATTGCATCGAGTGTGCTGATTGCCTCCATATGGACATTTTTAATGTTGATTCTTTGAATTCATGAACACAAGAATATCTTCCATATTGTTTATACTTGGTTTTAAGAACATAGTTTAGCATGAGGAGAATGGTAAAGAGGTTGGGGCTCAGTGACTATAGGACTCAGAGATTTGGGGTCAGAAGGCAGAATCTTCAGCAACAAACATGAAGGACACTAACTTCTCAGGCAAAAGTAAGAGCCAGTGCTATTAAATCTTATATGTCATTGTCCCGAAATATAAGAATATTTAAAATGAAGGTCTTGTCCTGTGAATATGAGCCTCTTGATCTATATATATGAGCCTCATTCACTGTGCAGCCAAATAAATTAAACTTAACCACTTAAAACTTAGAGAATTTACTGTGCTCAAATTTTGTCTACCAAATCTGAAAAAATGTAACAACTGTTATATATTTCATAGAGGACTTTGTTATGTAACTTCCACTAAAGCAATTGATACTGAAATGACATTGGAGCCTGTCAAAGGAACAAGAAAAATAAAATTACAAATAAGAATTTAGAACAGAGCACAAGAACAAAAGGAATATGTGAAAAGGGATTTTCATTTTCCAAAACTATAAAAACAAGAGATAAGACAAAGGATTGTTGAGATCCTTTCTATCCTGAGCATTATGTGACTGATAATATACATTTTTGCATTTTCTCTTTTTTTCACTGGGGATTGAACTCAGGGGCACTCAACCACTGAGCCACACCCCCATCCCTATTTTGTATTTTATTTAGAGACAGGGTCTCACTGAGTTACTTGGGACATTACTAAATTGCTGAGGCTGGCTTTGAACTCCTGATCCTTCTGCCTCAGCCTCCCGAGCCGTCAAGCCCGGCTGCATTTTATCTCTTTCAAATCCCAGAAGGATGACATGATTTACCCAAACATACCCCCTACTTGTTCATGGTATTTTCTCATTTTCAGTACGCTGTTTCTTTTAGCCCAGATTTGACTCTCAGATCCACATTTTAAGGTCCAGCCCAGGTCACGTGTGAGATCTTACACTAAGCTGTCCCCAGGACCTCTAGCTGAAAGGGGTCCTGAGAGGCAGTGCACCAAAGCCCTTTGGCTCGGGTGTAAATTTTCTCATGAGCTGCTTCATTATTGGCGATGTGCCCACTCTCAATGACTCTCCTCCATCCCAACCTGCTTGGCTTCAGGGAGTCCGGTGTTGGATTCCTGATGTACAGCACAGTGATTTGCACATAATAGCTATTTCTTATTCACCACTAAGTGGAAAGTCAAATAAAGAAAACAACTTACTGGTAGATTAAAGCTATTCAAATAAAATTACAGTAAAATCTTCAACCTATGTAATACACTTAGTCCAGATAGTCAAATTGGGTGGCTTGGGGTCTACATCATCCGAATAGAAACTTTCTAGGACATGTCTACTTCTCAATGATGATAAATTATAGTATCAAAACCCACGTTGTAGTAATTTAATAACTACATCTCTTTTAAAAGTACTAAGGCTGGTTGCAGGGATATATACCTGTCATCCCACTACTTGGAAGGTTGAGGCAGGGGATCAAAAGTTTGAGGCCAGCTTGGGGAATTTAGTGAGACTCTGTCTCAAAAATAAAAAGGTCTGGGAATGTAGCTCAGTGCTAGAACACCCCTAAGTTCAATCCCCAGTACAGAGGGGGGGAAAGAATACTGAGGCTTCTAGAAGTCAAAAAATGGAAAATAACCTATTATATTCACAAAATGCAAATAGCCTGCCCTTTAAAATATGTCAAAGGGAGCATGGTTACTAGAGAAGTCTGACATGTGCTCTGGCTTATCAAAGAGTGCTAGCACAGAAATCCAGGGCTGCAATTTGATTACACAAAATTGCCATAGCTTTCTTCCCATCCAGTATATTTCCTAGGTCAAATTCTCTGGCACTAAAAATCAAAGTGGCTTTAAAGGAAGTCCTCAATCTTTTGGTCAAGAAAAGTATCTCCAAATCCAAAGATTTTTTCTATTTTCAACAATTTTAAGTGTGTAATACTAAGATTGTTTCTCTCTCATCTTCAGATCTAGATTAAAAAAAACAGAGGAAGGAGTCTATTTTAAAAATTCATTTGTATAAAGTAGAATAATGTGGAGTTGTTCAAACTATCTATTTGTGAGGGAGGCTTTGGAAACCTGTTTCTGAATAAAGGACTGGGGAAGTGGATCAGTTGAGATTGCCATGACAGATATCTCTTACAGAAATTTTCTCTCCCAATATTGTGGGGAGAAAGCTTTTGGATTGTGCCTCTGTAAGGGATGATTCATAACCGAGAAGCCGTAGCTCTTAGAGTTAGTTATGGTTAACTCTCAAACTTGAAGTAATTGCTTCTTTAATTGAATAGGTTCAAGACAACACTTAGCAACCACCCTCAGCCTGCTCTAGAGTGTTTTAAAGCAAATAGGGTATAGAGGGAGGAATGGGTGGTTTGGGAAAAGAGCCTAGAATACTGCATTAGTCAGGATTCTTCAGGAAACAAAATCCATAAGATTTACTAGATATACAAGGGGTGAATGATTATGGAAATTGGCTCACATGATTACAGAAGCCTAGGAGTCCTGCCATCTGCAAGCTGGACACCTGGGAAAGCCAATGCTGTGATTCCGTCTGAGTTTCAGGCCTGTCACCACACAACCACTGCTGTGTAAGTCTCAGAGTCTGAAAGCCTGAGAACGAGGAGCTGTCATGTCCAGGGGCAGCTCAAGAAGAGAGCCAATTCTCCCTTCCTCTGCCTTTTTGTTCTGTTTGGTCCTCAGTGATGGACAGTGGTCTTCTCCCTGAAGGGTGGACCTCCCTTATTCAGTCTACTCATTCAAATGCTAGTCTGTCCTAGAAACACTCTCATAGACACACCCAGGAAAAAAAAAATATTTGTCAGCTATCTGAGTGTGCCTTAGCCCAGGCAACTCGACACATGAAATTAACCATCATAAGGATGATCTGTCTAGTGGGGCGCAGCCTAAGCTTTCTCATTGCAGACTTCCAGGGAAGGAGAATTACTTTTATCCAAAGACATTATCATTCCATTTGGTACAACTAAAAGTCCATTGTGTCTCAAAGACAGCACAGTCTTTTGTGAATCACTTTTTAAAGTACAAGTCATTTAGAAGGAAAAAATATTTAGTGATTTATAGGATCTAGTAAACAATAACAAAGTACTTTAATAGAAAAAAGAATCTCCATTATTTAACATGATAAAGATTAATAGAGATCCAGTCTATGCTTTTAACCAGGCTACATATTAAAATTGTGTCATTATCTCCCCTCCAGTGATTTGTTTTGGGAGTCTCAAAACAATAGCTACAATTATGTTTTTGTAGAATCTTACATCTTGATTGTTCATATTAGAAGAAACGCTTTACTTTTGGAAGAGGTATAAATGCTGTGAAAGAGAAATAAAGGGACAATGCTTTCAGCTATATTGCACTACTACAAAAATTATTTATAGTTTGTGGAATGCATTTTGAGGGACTGAGATATGAGCAGCTTTTGAAGGAGAAAATACCTGAAAACTGTGTAGTGGAAATGTGGTAATCAGTCTATATTTCTAACAGGACAGGTAGGTCCTGTCCTCTGAGCTGTCACAGATGCACTCTCACCCTCTTGTGTTTGGGGGGACTAGTTTCAACTGGTGAGTTGGTAGCAAAGGTGGGATTTATGTCACTTCTTTACTTGCACATTTAAGTGCCAGCATGCCACCTTCCGGAGCACTTTCTTTCCCTTTGCTCGGGTCACTGACATCTTTTGAGATGATAGCTACTCCATGAACCCAGACTCACATGATAAAAGGTGTAGTGAATAATGACATCTAAGAAGACAGGAGGATTTGGGGGTTGTTTGTTAATGCAGCATAACCTTGCATGTTGACTGATACAGATGAATTCCAAACTGTAGGACCAGATTAGGATACCAGTGAGCAAGGACAGAATGTCCTCTTCCATGGTTATGTTGACAAGTTCATCATTTCCTGGGAGGCAGTATGTCCTAATGGTCAGCAGGGTCAGGTGCTGTGAGGCAGAGAGCCTAAGGCATTATTTCTTTATCTGTGAAGCAGGAGTGATCAGCTCAGCACTGGCCTTCCGAAGATGTGATGATTAATGGAGATGAAGAACTTGTGCTTCAGAGTGCCACACAATAGACACCCAGTGGCCTTTAGTTTTTATTGTTATTTATTGTTCCAGGTGTAAGGAATATTTTATTCTTTCAGTGAAACATCCCATCCAATTGAGAAATAACATTTATAGTATTTTTGACAGGTGATTGTCCTGCTTTGCTTAAGTCTCCAGTGACAGGGTGCTCATGTGGCAAAGATGGGCTTCTTCTCATAGCTCCCACGTGTTGTGTCCCTAAAGACAAAGATAGAACCACTAGCAAAACAGAAATTTTCTTTCATATAATGCCAGTTCCTTTAGCTGATCTGTAGCTGATTAGACTCTGCCATTCCCTTCTCTTTCTTTGCTGTATGCATGACTCATTTATGACATGTATCTAGACTTCCACCTGGTACCCCTAACTAAGCTGTGGCACTAACAGGAGGGCCAGTGGGTACAGAGGGCTTGCTTCCTGCCAGTCTGTATCCTCACCACAATTTTGTGATTGATTTTATTTCTGCCTATAATTTATGTTTAAGAAACTGAGAAAAGTAAAAAAAAAATGTATCATTCTATCTACTGGTAATATTGTTAAATACATATTTGTGTACATATGGATAGCAGAAAGTTCACAGAAATGAACAGCATAATAAAAATATTTTATTTTTTCATGTCTTTATACATGTACTTTTTTGCATTACGATTCTTATTACATATATATATAGCATATTTTTCATATCTCTGTATACAAAGTAAGTTGACATCCAATTCTTGTCTTCATACATGTACTTTGGATAATGATGTCTATCACATTTTGCCATCCTTGCTAATCCCCCGCCCCCTCCTTTTCCCTTCCACCCTCTTCCCTATCTAGAATTCTTCTATTCCTCCCATGCTCCCCCTCCCTACCCACTATGAGTCAGCCATGTGTTTTTTTTGGATTGGCTGACTTCACTTAGCATTATCTTCTCCACCGCCATCCGTTTACCTGTAAATGCCATGATTTTATTCTCTTTTAATGCTGAGTAAAATTCCATTGTGTATATATGCCACATTTTTTTTATCCATTCATCCAGTGAAGAGCATCTAGGTTGGCTCCACAGTTTAGCTATTGTGAATTGTGCTGCTATAAACATTGATGTGGCTGTGTCCCTGTAGTATGCTCTTTTTAAGTCCTTTGGGTATAGACCAAGGAGAGGGATAGCTGGGTCAAATGGTGGTTCCATTCCCAGATTTCCAAGGAATCTCCATATTGCTTTCCATATTGGCTGCACCAATTTGTAGTATGAGTGTACCTTTTCCCCCACATCCTCACCAACACTTATTGTTGTCTTCATAATAGCTGCCATTCTGACTGGAGTGAGATGATATCTTAGAGTAGTTTTGATTTGCATTTCTCTGATTGCTAGAGATGATGAGCATTTTTTCATATATTTGTTGATTGATTGTATATCCTCTTCTGAGAAGTGTCTGTTCAGGTCCTTGGCCCATTTGTTGATTGGGTTATTTGTTTTTTTCGGTGCTTAGCTTTTCGAATTCTTCGTAGAGATTAGAGCTCTATTTGATGTGTGAGGGGTAAAAATTTGCTCCCAGGATGTAGGCTCTCTGTTCACCTCACTGATTGTTTCTTTTGCTGAGAAGAAACTTTTTAGTTTGATTCTATCCCATTTATTGATTCTTGGTTTTAAATTCTTGTGGTATAGGAGTCTTATTAAGGAAGTTGGGGCTTAATCCCACATGATAAAGATTAGGGCCTACTTTTTCTTCTATTAGATGCAGAGTCTCTGGTTTAATTCCTAGGTCCTTGATCCATTTTGAAAATATTTTAAAATTTGATAGTTGGTATCAATTTGAAAAAGAATATTAATAACAGTATATTAATGTTAATCGGGGAAGCAACAGTATAATGCAAGATATGTGTTTTTTATCATACTTATTAGTAATTTTTGGATTATTCTCAGCAACTAAGGAAAACAATTATTGTCCTCCAAAAAAAGGCATAGCCATCTTGTGGTGTCACTTTAATTAAGGCAGTGTGTATTTCTAACATAATGTGTGAAAATAGAAAACTGACAAATATATAAATTGAACTTGTTCGTGTGAAAGTAACATATAAATCAAGAAAATAAATTCACTCAAGAGTTTAGGCTGAAGAGAATATAAAAAATACGCTATCTCCAGTAAAGGATTTTTTATAGTGTTATTACTAAAAAAATGTGAACTAAAAATGTAAAAAGCAATTGACCAAGTTCTCAAGAGGCATCATAATTCCTAAGAGAAATAACTGACCAGACAGAAGCAAGCCTGCATATTGTGAAGATAATTCACACAGTTTGCTAATAAAATGAAGGAGGCAGATTAAATTCTTAACTGACTAACTAATAAAGTTATAATAGAAACCATGAGAAAGGGTCCTCTTAAAACCCATTAAATACACAAGATCAATTTCATAAGACAAACACAAAATTAAAATTGGAATGAAAGGACTCTGACTTAGCTAAATATATTATTTCCTTAAGCTTCTAGAGCCAACTTTTCTATATTAAGAGCTTAAAAACAAAGAAGAGCACACCAACCAACTCTTCTTGTGGAAAGAAGCTGGAGGAGCAAGTGTTAGAGAACACTGCAATCATTCATCTGAGAAAACACGCACATTTTTCTTCTTACCTTGTCATAGCATGGACAGGCAATGAACTCGTCAAATGAAATAGGTGACGTCCTGCTTTTGTGTTCAATCTCTTTGTATTTCTAAAAACTTGCTAAAAAATCTATTAAATTCATGTGAAATATAAAATGAGATAGAATTTAAGGCCAAAAACTTTTTAGATTTTGTGTTGGTAGCTGCACTTGGAGATGCACCACTTTGGATTGAGTTTGTGGGACTGAAGGCTGATTTGGGTGCCATGATTTATTGGGCCTTTATTAAGCTGTAAGGGAGGAGGTGATGCAGGCTGGGGAAGAGGAGGAGGAGGAGGACTGATCAGAATATGGCTTTACCTTGAGCTCACTGAAGTCAATTCTAGGTGACTAGATGAAGACTCGCTGCTGAGCAAAGGGAGGGACTGCAGAGGCAGAAGACGCGCCCTAGACCACATCACCCTGGGCCGTCAGCCCAGCGTGCCAGCCAGTTGTTGGTTGTGAGCTGTGTGTGTTAACCTCCCTGGTGAGTTGGCCCTTGTTGGTACTCAGGGTCTGGGTGGGGCATCAACCGCAGCCTTTACTACATATATATTTGAATTTTTGTTTTTTCCAGTAACTCTGACCTTCAGAAATACCCTTTCAATAGGCCTTGCTAGGGAGAAAAGGGAAGCAGATAGAATTTGTAGCCCTAAACAGTATCTAGTGCTTCACCCAGTTTTGTAGATAGCTATGGGTTTGGATGAAGAGGGTAAAGGTATTCATTTAGAATTCAGGTTTCATCCTCCACTAAGACTCCCTGTGAATTTTCTAGTTGCCTTTTTAAGATCTCCTGTTTCATGTGCTCTGTTTTTACCCTGTTGCTTGGTGACTCGAATGTGAACCTGACTCTGCTGTGTTTCTGGTGTTTGAATGCACTGGTTAAAACAATATCTCATCTTCTGCAGGCCATGCGATAAGTACAGGAAAAGAAATGGAAGAGCCTAAGGTGCAGCCATTTAGGGGTCTTGGTCTTTGAAAGTAAAGTTATTTGTTAAAGTGTTAAAGCTGTTATTTTTACCAGTTATCTATTCCTCAATTTTTTTTTTTTTTTTTTTTTTTTTTTTTTTTTTTNTGCAGGCCTGTACCACCATGCTCAGCTCTTTCCTCAATTATTGATCTTTCAATAATTAAATAAATACCTTACAGCATTGCTAGATAGGTTGGGAATATGAGTGTCTTGGCTGCTCTTTCTTTGGAGTGAATACCACAAAATAATCCTATCATAGGGTGCCAAGCAGAAGCCCTTCATTCCTCAACAAAGATTCATCTTGAGGCTCTGGGAGCCAAATGCTCTTCAGAGTGCTGGGCATATGGTAATAGACCAAATTGGCAAAGGCCCTGCTGCCTTAGCATTTGTGTGCCAGTAGACCAAAAACTCATAAACACATCAGTGGGAGGGCTACACTATGGATAAAAATAACACAGGATGAAGAGTTAAGGAATTGGAGTGGCTGCTGTTTTATGTAGACCTGTGAGGGGCATGGGTTTTCTGACATAGGTGCAATTGAGGAGTGAGCTGAGGGAGCCATGCAGTATGGCTGGCCATGCTCAAGAAAGTATGCAGAGAGGGACTGGGCTGCAGCCATGGGGGCAGGAAGAGGTCCTAGAGGATCTCTTAGGCAAAAATCTGTTTATTGCTAATGTTAAATTAGTTTCTTTTTCTTGGTGGTGGGGATTGCACCCCAGAAGCGTCATACATGCTAAACATGTGCTCTACCACTGAGCCATACCCCTGCTCCATGATTTTTGTTTCCATATTGTTAGTGAAATTTTTATTAAAAAGATTTCGAATTGTACAGTTAATTTGCCTTCAAATTTTGACTCTTACAGAAATTGGGATTCTGCTTAAATATGGGTAGTGATCTAATTGGAAATCTATGTGCATGCATGTATGTGCTTGTATATTTAAGTTGCTTTCTTTTTTTTTTTTTTTGTAGAAACACCTTTGAGCAAAAAAAAGAACCAGGGAAATTTTACTTTGGTAAAAATGCCAGTAATGGTATAAAGAGCTGTCTTTGTGTTTCTGCGAAAGCAGGCCTTCTCGAGGAAGAAGCGGCAGTCTTTGAAGTTTGGATATCAGAGAAGAAGAGAAAGCTGGCCAGGGTAGGGGATTAGTGGACTGAGAGGCTGTGTAGGAAGTTGTCCAAGGTCAAGGGGCTTCTCTCGCCTTTCCAGGTAACGCGAGGAGGAGCTGCTGTCTTACTGGCTTTTCATTCTTTAGCATTATTAAGGCTCCATTTTCTTACTACTTCCTCCCTGATTTCCCCCCACCCCTACCCCACCCCCGGCCCCATTTCTTTCTTGTTATTTAAGCTCCCCCTAACCTCCTCTATCTCCTCTCTTTTTTTGGTCTCTCTCCCTCTATTTTGCTTTGAATTTCCAGAAGACTTGCCATTCATTTCTCTTATGTCTAGTGAAAGGAAACCCACAAAAGGCCCAGAAAAATTTACCTAAGAAGTCCCAATTTCCTGGTGTCTTTTGTTGTTTTGCCTTCCTCTCTATGCCTGTATACAGTAGTCATAACGTAGGTTTGGTCTGTTTTTATTTTCTCAGTCCAGATACATGAGCGGTACACTGTTTAAAGGTCAGCTCTGCAGGAAAGCTGACATCCTGGGTCTTCACCTCTGGCTCTGGGTCATGCAGGTTGGCGGGCCCAGCATTCCATCAGCTCCTCGACATTCTTTTTTAAAGGTTTGTGACCCAGGCATTGTCCTCAGCCTGTCACTGACCTGAACATGCCCCTTGGAGAAGAGATGGATTTCATCCCCCAGAAGGGGGAGGGGGTGGCTGGGAAGTCTGATGCAGCGGCGCCTTCACAGATGAAAGAGGCCGTGTGCACCTTGGCTCTGCCAGCACCGAGCACTGGGGGAGGCTAGGGAGGGGAAGGGGTTGCGGCAGGCTGCTCACTTGCATTTTGGAAACTCGTCAGGTCTGTGACTGATAATTTCATTTCACACATCTTTAGTTTTATGTTGCTCTTTAGCCATGGCTGGAAAGCTCACTAAAAAACTTTTATCCCAGAGTCAGAATGATCAACCACCTTGCTCAATGAGTGAGTGCAATGCGAGGCATCGGATGGATCAGGCCTTTAAACAGCAGAGATGATAATTAAACCCATCCCCGCTATCCGCATCTTAATTGTTACGTGCTTTGTAGTTTTGTGCGTGTGACATCCATTTTGATATGGAAGGCCTGGTATGTATCTGCATTTTAGAAAGTTCCAATTAAGAGCAACCTATTCTTCTAGGAATCTCATCTGTGTGTGTAGCCATCTCATCCCCTGCATTAGTTTCGGAGGGCTGCTGTCATAAAGGACCACCAGTTTGAAGACTTGGCATGACAGAAATGTATTCTCACAGTTCTGGAGGCCAGGAGTCTGGATCAAGGTGCCAATAGGACTGTGCTCTCTGGAAGCTCCAGGAGAAGGAGCTCCTAGATTCTGGGCGTGGTTGACAGTTCCTCACATTCTTCAGCTTGTAGCAACATCACTCTGTTCTCTTCCTCCATTGTCACCTGGTGCTCTCTGTGTGCCTGTCTCCCCACCTCTGTTGCCCCTTATCATAGGACAGCAGTCATTAGAGTAGGGCCCATCCTAATTCATTATGGCTTCATATTGTCTTTACTAATCAAATCTGCGAGAACCTTCCAAATAAGGTCACATTATGAGATCCAGGTAGACACTTGGGAGGACCTTCTTCAACCCAGCACCCCCCCACACTAGATTCTAAATTTATTTGAATGCTAATATCTTACTTGTTCATATCTATAGTAGCACTTGGAACTCAGTTGCTTAATACATGGTTGCTAAATGGCAGTTTAAACATTCAAATATACTACAAAAAATGATCAGATGCACATAGAATCTAAGGACATTTCTGTGAGAGAATAACCATTGTCTTTTATAATTACTGGACTTACATACACTTATTTTCATAATGATCAACCACCTTGTTAAGTGAATGAATATAATGCAAAGTACAGGAAAAGGCTTATAAACAGTGGAAAAATGATTAAATTATGTGTGTGTGTATATATGTATATATGTATATTGATGATGTTTATGATTTTCTAAAGAAGTTTGGCACTATGGAGTCTTACTCTTCTTTTTTTTTTTTTTCAAGATGGGAAATAATTGAAGCCAGTTGCCTAAAGGAAATGACTAAGTAGATCCTTTTCCCTTCTCCCCCCAACTTTTAACTTCTTCTCATAGTATATTTAACATAAGGGCATGGCAAGTATGAAAATGTATAAAATTAAAAGAATATCATTGCAGTGTTATTAATAAAATAAGTTCTTACGAAATGGAAATTGGGACCTTTGAGTTTAACCTGTTTGAATTCATTTTGAGAAATGTCTCTTTCTCTCAATGTTACCATCCTAAGGATAGAGAGTGGCAAAATATCCCTTCTACACATCTCCTTGGCTGAAGAGTAATCCTGGTAGGAAGGAGCAGGCATTCCCCCGGCTGTGGAGGAAGACAAGCGGAAGACAGGCATTTATCTTCTGGTCTCAAGTCGGCCTGATCACTTTTCTGACATCAGTTTGTTGCCACAGAAACCCTGGTGGTGACACAAATTTAGCATTTTGACTTAATAATAAAAAGCAGACCTTTATTTCATTTTCTTTACACAGTAGGTAGACGGGATCGGCTGTGAAAAGAAAAAGCATCTTGTTTGTGTACAAAGCAAGCAATTTGCAAAAGTGAAGATAAAATTAATAACTACTCGTGGAAGAAAATGGGTTTTCTGCGGTAGGTTTTCATCTGCCCTTTAAAGCAAGACGTCTGAGTTTTTGAAATAAGCTTCCAAACAGTGCCACCTGATTTGTAATAAAGAAAACATTTAAACAGAATGAAGCTGATACATAAAAAAATATATGTGGACTGAAGCTAGGGTTTGTCAAGCTTTCCTTATGTTGTTTGTCTTTGTGAAGCTGAAAATCTAGTGACAACTTGGCCCCCGTAGAAAGACCCGGTTTGATTTGCTTTTCTCATCAGAACTCACATTTAACAAAGTGAGTAGCCTGAAAGGTGTTTTGTTAAGCTCAAACATGTGAATGAAACAATTGAGAGCGATTTGTGCAGTTTTTGTGAAAAAAATCATTCATTCTAGAAAAGTTTCAGATTTACAGAAAAATGAAGGTGATTCAGTTTTCACGAACCCCATACCCCATTTCCCCTATTAATAACATCATACATTAGAATGGTACATTTGTTACAATTAATGAACCAATGTTCATTATTAACTACAGCCCATACTTCATATTTCTTTAGAATTTTATCTAATGTTCTTTTTCTTTTCCAAAACCCCATGTTGTACATCATATTATATTTTAGTTGTCATGTCTCCTGAGTCATGACAGACTCCTGGCTGTGACAGTTTCTTGGCTTTCCTTGTTTGTATGACCTTGATGATTTTGAGGAATGTGAGTGAGGTGTGCTGTAGGGTGCCCCTCGACTGGAATTTGAAATTTTCACTTGATTCCACTGAGCTTAAGTGTTCTTAGGAGAAAGATGACCGAAGTAACATGCCCTTCTGATCACCTTGTGTCAAGAGCGCATCTTATCGAAATGACTTCACGGCTGACCTTCATCACCTGGTGAGCTGGTGTCTGGCAGGTGTCTCCCTAGAGCTCTCAGCACTACTCTTCCCCTTCCCCTGTTCCATCTTGTATTCTTTGGTTGGAAATCACTGTACTTAAGGAGGATGTACAGGGGGTTTACTCACCATGTGTTTGAGGGTGGTGTGTCCATATACATCACCTGGAATCTTTCTGCTCAGGAGATTTATCTTTATTTATTTTATCATTTATTTATATCACTATGGATGCATTGATATTTTACGCTTTGGGTTATAGTCCCATACTACTTTAGGATTGTTGCTCAAATTCTTCCAATTTTGGCCATTGAGAACTCACTCAGGTAGCTCCTGAGTCCTGTGTAAAACTTGTAGGTCAGCCAAAGTGAAATTAAATAGTCCACAGCAACTCTCCCTCTTTATACACTAACTCTACAATTTTGGAGAAGAGGACAGTATTTGACCAAGTGGTAGGTAGCTCAACCAGATAGTGATATCCATTGTCTATCTTTGTTTTGATTTTTATCTCAGAATCTGGTTCATTTATACTATTTCAAGAAAAATAGACATATTTAACAATTTCTGCCAATGCATGCTGTGGTTTGGATCTGAGCTGTCTCCCAAATGCTCCTGTGTTAATGCAGGGATATTCAGAGATGAAATGATGAGATTGTGAGAGCTGTAACCTAATCATTCCATCTAAGTTTGAATGCACGAAGTAGGGGTAACTATGGATAGGTGAGGCCTGACAGGAGCAGGGGGGTCATTAGAAGTGTGTCCTGGAAGGGTTCATCTTCCCTAGGACCCCTTCTTCCTCTGCCTGCTTCCTGGCCACCCTTCTGCCCCGGTGTTCCGCTTCACCTTGGGCCCAGAGCATTAGAGTTTGACAATCGGGAACTGAAATGTTGGATCCATGAGCCCAAATAAATCTTTCCTCCTCTGAGTTATTTTTATCAAGTATTTTGGTCACTGTGACAAAAAGCTCACTAACAATGTATTTAGAAATTATTTCATGCTTTAAATAGTTTATTTATTTATTTTTTTAGCATCTAGGGCTATTGAAGAAAAGACTGGGCGTAATACTTGGTGAAGGAACCTCCTCATTCCCTTTCCCTACAGCTGTTCATTGTTGTTTTGCATAAAGATACTGTACTTAAATTACAGTCTCAAAGGAGGATATGCGATCCTCCCTTATCCCTCTCATCTGCTTTCTTGCCATTCCTTTCCTATAACGGAACACCTGAGGTAGTCAGCTTATCAAGAGAAAGGCTTAGCTCAGTCTTGGAAGTTTCAGTCCACCATCAGTTGGCATTGTTGCCTTTGGGACTGCAGTGAGGCAGCACAGAATGGTGGGAGCAGATGGTTGAGCAAAACTACTCACCTGATGGCCAGGAAGCAAAAGAGAGGAAAGAGAGGGTTCCCAGAGTCACTTATGAGTGTGCACCCCAATGACCAAAGACTCCTAGGCCCCAGCTACCTGCCAACTGACCCACCACTTCCCACTAGCCCCACCCTGGAGAGAAAACCTTTTACACATTGTCCTTTGCAGGACACTTGAACCAAATCAGAGCATCCCCTCTGGACTTTTGCTTTATAATGGGGACACCCTGATCGGTCCCTTTTTCTAGCCACTGTCCTGTAGCAGCCACCTTCAGCCTATAGCTGTCCACACCAGGACAGAGGTTGAGACTTCTGTGTGACATTTTCTTCCTTTTAGCAGAAAAACCAAATTGGAAATGGCCCCATGACTTGGAGCCCAGAGTTTTAGAGTTTGATTAGAGAAACTGGTATCATGATGTTTAAAGTAGTTACAAAGTAGTTACCTGTGTTTTATTTGGTACTAGAATTTCAATTCAGAATAAAAATACTGCCCAGAGACACAAAATGCAGCATAATAAAAGGAAGTAAGGGAGAAGAGGCGGAGTTCTCCAGTCACTTTGCTGTTCTGTAGTTTAGAAGATACCAGCATATTGTAAATCATTGATTTAGCATTCATTTATTTTGTTGGCGGTACCATGGTCTTTTAAAATGAAACTTTTTATTACCTTGAATCTATAAGCTGTGTCGCTAGAAAGCTTTGCCAACTTCTTTTATGTGATATTGTTTATTTCTTTATCTTGTTATTGCCAGTGACAAGGCATAGAGCAAGGCTCAATTGAGTAACAGAAACTCCATCCCACTGCTTGGTAAAGCAGGAATCAATGTTAGAGAAACATGCTGTTAACATTTCTTCACTGCAGTAACCCAGCTGCCTCCTGCACGTCAACTGGTCTCTGTTCACCCAGAGATTTTCAGCTCCATGCCATGACATGGAGAGGTTTTTCCTGAAAGATCATTGGCATTTCTTTATTTATTTTTATAAAATGACTGGTGAGGAATGACAGAACACTTGCTATAGAATTACCAGGATAAGGTAGTACTTTCTACCCTAAGTTGCCATCATGTTGATGAAAGGGTTTCAAGATGGTATCATAGTGTTTGTTATTTTTACTTATCATTGATTATTTGTTTTGAATCTCCTTGTGGAAGAGGCTCTCTTTATACTGGAGCTGTTTCAAAACTTCACTTTTAACATTTTTAGGACTTAGATCACAAGCATCTAAGGAGCAGGTGAAGTCAAACATTTGACATTAAGTACTTGGATTGCTGGGTGTTATGAATATCAATCAGATATTGATCACACAGTAAAACTTTTATTTTTTGGCATTTAAAAGATAGGTGAAAATCTCCCATCTGTGACTGGGAAGATGTTCCAGAAGGGTGTTTTGATAATTACAAGGGATTATCATGCTTTTACAAATACAACCTGTCAAATCCACACAGCTGAAGAATGTGGAGATTCTTGGAATCTAAAATTGATAGACTTGGGGCATCTATTGCTAAAAATACTTCATTAACATTAATCTTTATACCTTGTTTTATTATAAATACGTATAAGGTACCAGTGAGATAGTACAGTTATTTCTAGTTTTTCCTCTATGTTGTCCTTTAAGTGTTCATGTTTTTGTGTTGCAAAATGAACAGCACAATGCTCACACCTGTTACCTCACGTTAAGCAAGAAAACAAATGTTTGCAAGAATGGAAATGAACGGATTACGAGGAATCCATGAAATCTGTGCATTTATTATAAAGGCATAATATTCTAAATTTAAAGGGGGGAAAAGCAAGAGAAAAATCAAGATGTTTGATGATGGAGCAGTTGTCAAAGTGTGTAGAGCTGGAAGCTAATGCAATGTCTCCGCTTGGGAACTACAGCTGTGAGAAGAACTTGGTCCAGGGCGAGGAGGAGAGGCACCCTCCTGAAATCCCAAACCCTGTATTTACCATCAAGTTTAAAGCATTTGTGCACATTGATAGGCTTGTCATTTCCTGAAGGTCCACTGTCACTGTATTGCAGAGATCAGCCCAGAAGTGTGCAGTCAATATTGGGGGTTTTAATTTTTATCACGAGGCTCTATTGCTCATGATATTTTAAGCTGTTTGGGAGCAGAGGCTGGATAACTGTTGATCTCACACATCCATGCAATTCCCATGGTGTCTTATACTGAGGAGTTTCTCAGTGATTTTTATGTGAGATTGAATTATTGACCTTGGATTTAGGGAGAATGAGAAATGGTGAGTGATAGTTGAGTATATATTTATTCAATTAATTAATCATTCAGTGGATAATATTTTTAGGTCTATGTGCTAGCACGGTGCTTTTCTTTGCAGATAGATTGTTAAGCAAACATAGATACTGGTCCTAATCCTCATGGGGTGGGGACTGATGATTGTGCAGGCAAACTTTAAAGAAATAATCATCTGACTCAATTATTTTCTGTGTGATACATATCTTAAGACTGCTTACCAAGCACCATAAATTGTAATGTAAATTGTTGGTCAAATCCTTCCACTAATTTTCAAGTCATCAGTTGATTTTTTAGATAGTGTCAATGTGATATTTTGTTCGGGGGAGATGTTCATAACCATGATGCCCTTTTCTGAATCATGATGTAGAAAATCACATCAAACTTTCCAGTGATCTCCTCACCGTCTCCCCCTAGTCAGCTTGTCCATACATGTGGAGTGAGGCTGGCCCTATGCCCTTGTGTAAGGGCAGGATACACACTTGAGTGTCTGTGATTCTCTAAGACTGAGATCCAGGGAGGCCCTACTGTGGTCGGTCAATAGCACCTGCTGCAGTGCTTCCTGTTGTGCCCTCCACACCCCTCTATGCCTGCATCATGCTCCTTGGGGCAGTGACAGCCACTTCCCATGACTCTTCTGTATGCTGTGGAGAGGTGTGGGTGAAGCTAGAGGACACACCTTCACCAACATTGCATCTGTCTCATTTTCAGACTATACTACCAAAGCAAGATCCTTTTAAAATTTTTACTTTTTAAAAATATTTTCATTTCTTGGTGCTGGGGATCAAACCCTGGGCCTTGTACATGTTAGACAAAACACTGTACCACTGAGCTACACCCCCAGCCCTATAGCAAGATTTTTTAAGTGACTCCTTATAAAGCAAAAAGTCTAGAATTTAGTGATTGGATTGAAAGTAGATTAATAATTTAATAACTTGTGCAGAAAATGTCAGTTACTGCATTTAAACAATTTTTAAAAAATACATATTTTTTACTTTTAGCAGGGTTATTTTTAATCTTGGTTTCAGAGAATATACAGAGACCTGTGAGCTAGGTGACGATGATCTGGGTGTGTGCAATCTCATGCCTCAGCATCCTTCCACCCACCACCTCTGCACTAAAGAATTTTGTGATCTTGCTTTTGAGACATTTCCCCATTTGATGAAAATCTTTCTCTCAAGATTCTTGATGATTGACTCTTGGTTTGCAAGGATTAAGAACTGAAGGCGGGGATCCAACATGGCGGCGAGAGGGGAGGCAGCGCTTTCAGTACCTCCTCAACAACGGGGTCAGAGAGACGCATGGATACGCTTAGATTCGACCTGCTGAGAAACTCCTAGCAAAATTCCACTAAAGAGAGACCGCCCGGGAATTGGAAGGATTTTTGGAGGTGACAGTCTGCGCTAGACGAGTGAATCTCCGCCACGCAGCGCAGAGGTCCAGACCGGCCAGCCGCTGCCCGCGCGACTCGGCGACTGTCGGCTGCCTGCATGCGGCCCCCGCGTCAGGGCGGATAGCCTCCGAGGCGCAGCACAGCAGGAGCGGTGCAGGGACTCTAGGAAGAGGTCTCTCACCAAGCCTTCATGAAATAGCAAACCGGGAGCTGAAACCAACCAGAGACAGACCATTCCCACCCCTCCCTTCGGACACTCCGGCAAGGAGCCTGGGGCCCGCCATAGCAGAG
>NW_026000057.1:1892984-1960634 GCF_001458135.2 Marmota marmota marmota | reverse complement strand
AAATTGCATGGAAATGGAAGGAGACCCTCAGGGTTATACAAAAGAACATACAAGAGGAAATGAGGGGAAAGGGAAAAATAATACAAGGGGGAGAAATGAAGGTCAGTAGAGGGGGTAGAGAGAGAAGAGGGGTGGGGAGGGGAGGGGAGGGGGGATAGTAGAGGATAGGAAAGGTAGCAGAACATGACAGTCACTAGTATGGCAATATGTAAATCAATGGATGTGTAATTGATGTGATTCTGCAATCTGTATATGGGGTAAAAATGGGAGTTCATAACCCACTTGAAGCAAAGTGTGAAAGATGATATAGCAAGAACTATGTAATGTTTTTAACAACCAACAATAAAAAAAAAAAAAAGAACTGAAGGCTACCTTGTTGCTTGGAAGGCTCAATCGTAGGTAGTCATGGTCCACATGGGAAGGGAAGAGAAGGATGTAGATTTGAGGCTGAATCATGGGTAACAACATGAGGTTTCATGAATGCATGGGGCTTTAGTTACGCATGTGGTCAGTTCCTGAATCATCTCCAGTTACTGGTCCACCATGATTTTGTTTTTATCCTGTCATTTTTAAGCCTTGAGTTACACAAATGACAAGCAACTTAAAGAAAAAGCAAAGAATGATGAGCAACAAAAGAGCAATGTAAAGTTCTGATCTCGGGAGTAACCCTACTGCTGATGGTACCCAATTAAATATTGGATTTGGGTTTCAGGACTCTTTGGTAAAATGTGTTTGGCATAGAGGGTTTAAGGTGGAGAAAGGCACTGGTACCAACTAGGACCTGGTAAAAGTGAGGTCTGATTTGAATAAATGTCCCAAAGAATTTAAAGGATGAGGGAAGCTGACTTTTTCTTTCCTCCATGTTTAAAGTACCATCAGATTTTATCTTTGGGAACTTGAGTCAATGGGTTTAGGTTGAGGGTTAAAAAAATGTTTACAGAAATCGATTACTCCAATATAAAAAAAAAATCTAATTTAGTTTCATGTTAATTAATTTATGGTTTTCCTGATTTTGTTTAGCGTTTTTTTGTTGTTTATTTTATTCTGGGGATTGAATACAGGGGTGCTCTAGCACTAACCTATATCCCTAGGCCTTAAAAAAATTATTTTGGAACCAGGTCTTGCTAAATTGCTGAGGCTGGCCTTGAACTGGACAATTCCGCCTCAGCCTCCCACCCAGGTTTACAGGCATGCACCACTGCTCCTGGCTTTGTTTAGCAGTTTTATGAACCAATTAATTTCTTTCCTAGAGTTATAGAAATCCTTATAGAGTCCAGTGTATTATCTCAAAGTTACCAGTCACCTATAATTTTCAGAGTTCTTCCATTCTTTTGACGAACCTTCTTGGAAAGTTGTTCTTCTGGATTAGGATTGCTTTCACAGCAGTATAAAACAATCGTAACTGTGAACAAAACTTAACATGACCATGGTTAAAGATCTGATGACTACTCATAACTGGCAAAGAAATTTGGTTGTTTCTGCAGAATACAATAATTTTTTTTTTCATTCAAATAGTGACTGATAACCTACAGCAAGGCAGGTTTTTAGAAATGCCATGTGATTTTTGTAACACAACAACAACACATCTGTATAAATATAAGTCTAATGTATATCTTTTGGACTTTCAGTGGCCCTCTGGCAATCCCAAAGTTAGTTCTTGATATAAAAGTTTTAACTTTAGAATTTGATTTTTGGGAAGTTTGTTAAAAAAAATCAAGATGTTTAAGACACCATAGCATGACTTGGTTAATCAAAAAAAATAACAATAAGTTATAAAGTTAACTATGTAAAGTTACGGGGTTCTAGCAAAAACTTAGCTTTTTTTTAACATTGCAAAGACTCACTTCTGTTAAATAATCAGAATATAATAAAAGAGCACCAAATATAAGATTATCTGATTAAAGTACAGAATTTTGTTTCCTAGGCCAGTAACCTAAAAAGTGAAACAAATGTACAAAAACCCCTTTTCATTATTTCCTATTCATACAAGCAAAACTCTGAGAAAACCTTATTAGTTTAACACAGGACATTGTGGTTTTGTATCAGTGTACTTTTTAAAAAATTCTTTTTAATCATACATGACAATAGAGTTCATTGTGACATATTTATACGAATATGGAGTACATCTTATTCTAATTAGGATCCCAGTCTTGTGGTTGTACGTGATGTTGCGTTTCACTGTGGTGTATTCATATATGTACTTTGGACAGTTGAGTCTGATTCATCCTGCTGGCTTTCCTATTCCCATCACCCTCCCCTTCTCTTTATTCCCCTTTGTCAAATCCCAACTACTTCTATTCCCTCCCCCACTTGTTGGAAATTAGCATCCACATTGTTCCTCTTATCTTTTTTGTCCATGAAAGTGTCTCTCTCAAACAAAAATTACTTCCTCTTTCAGACTTTTCTCATTAAAAAAAAAAACAAAAACTTTCTCATACTGGCAACTTTCTTTATAAAATACGTCTCACTTTCCTGACATATGGGTGTTTCTCTTTTTTAGTTTTACTACCTTTTATAGTAATCTTCAGCAGCTGTGAACCAGCACCCTTAAGACCAACACCCATTTATAATTTCTAGAAATAAATGCATTTTCATAACATAACCCTGAATGTGGAAACAGACTCAAGTATATTTAGCCCTTTTCAGATCATGTAAAACAAAATGTTCAAGTACATATTAACTTTAAACTTGCTTAATTATTGATGTTTTAGTATTTTAACTTAGAAATAATATAGATGTCTAATTAATATTACTTAATTTAGTATTAATGTAACCTTAAATTGTTTCCAAGTTGCATAAACTTGGAAAAATGTTTGTTATTTATGAACACACATCTATTTCTGTCAGTTTGGTATAATGTAGACAGTTTGGTATAATATAGACAATATACACACTCATTTATAGGCATAAGGATATATGCAGGCTTATCATACAATATATAACTGTATACAATATATAAATGTACTATAAGGATACCTAAAGAAAAAAAGATCTGAGGTTTTCATTCTGGTTTTTTTATTTGCTGGCTTTTAAGTAAGCTTTTTTACCCTTAGACTGATTCTTATTGTCCCAGGTGATTTAGATCACCGAGACAACCCTAAATTTGCATTTTTAAGGGTATAACTCTGGTGCAACAAAACAGAAATTTTACAGTTAAGGAAACAACTTAGCTCTAAACACCACTATTTGCAGAGACTAGCAGGGCATAGGTAATGGCCCAGCTAAAAAAAAAATGGCCAAGGGTGAGGCTTGTTATTGCAGATTTAAGTTAATGTCTTTTCCTATTATTTGAGTTAATGTGCAGAGAGGGAGACACCCTTATAAACAGAAATTTCCCTTATAGATATAAATAGTTTTTAAAAAGCCAACTAAAATATTCAAAGTCACCAGCTTGTTTTTTAATTAGATGACTGACTTTAGGGCATACTCCTTTAAAGACTAGGGTAAAGAGCCTTATCTGTGCTCATTTGACTGGAGGGAGTACTTGGGAAAACCTCTTTAGCGCTTTTAAAGGCTTTCTTGTTTTAATTTATTATAGGGTTCAGTCATTTTAGCAGAGAATCTTGTACAGAAAGGGTTTTTAGAGACTGAAGATTTCCATAGAAGCTTAAATCGGGGTGTTCTGGTTGTTTTAGTTCTATTTGCTCTGCTTTGTCCAGGTTTAAAAACATCATCTCTCTCTGAGAGAAGGAAATGTGTACATTATGAGTTTCTGGGAAATCCTTGTGGGGAAGGTGTATGGTCATAGATGAGATGAACAGAAAGGAGCAAGAGCCCAGGACATACCTGGAACTGACTAGGGACCCTCCCATTCCAGTACCTGGAGGAAGAAGATCTTTAAAAGTGGTGGGATGGGATCAGAAAGGATGGCTCCAGCCATGTCTGTTAGACCTGGGGCCATTAATAATGGACATTTAGTTTCCTCTAACATATTGGTAAAAAGGCAAGGGAAGGCCTCCTGTGAATCCTGGGAGCATCCATGGAGATTAAGACACTGTATTCTGTTTTTATTTTTTACTTTTTTTAAGGAAGGGAGTAAGAAGGAAGCCACACCTTCCCATCTGGGTCACCAAAGAATGCCATGGTTCCCTGACCATAATCGAACCTGGACCATTAGGATCCCTGACCCCCAGGGGCTGCAGTGGCTTCCGTGGCAGGAGGAGATATAGAAAAGGAAGCAGCTCTAAAGGAGTTTTAGTCTAGAGAGTGTCTCTTGTTATTTTTGATTTACTGTTTAGAGGGAGCTAATCTTTTTTTTTTTTTTTTTCTGAGCTGCATTTAGAAGCTCTTAAGTATCATTGATAACCAATACCCACTTTTTTGTTTAGTTGTACCACCTAGGCCAGAGGCCATGTTCTGGGGGTCCAAACAAATTGGGTCCAGCCAATCACCCCAAAAACCAAATGGAAAAGTAATGGTGAAAAGCAGGAAAGAGCTTTAATCAATATTGCAATATGGGGAAGGCAAATAAGATTGAGTGTCTCGGTCTGTTGTTGGGGTGCTATCAGGGGTTTTAAGACTTAGAGGAAGAATTGGGGTAGAAGGCAAGAGGTACGTATGATGAAGCAATCTTGGTCAAACTGTGATCTGGTCGACCATAAGCTCATTTCTGATTCCATGAGTTGGCTCCAGGAAGTCCTTACCCCTTGAGTTGCAATCTCCACTTGCTCTGAAGGATGCAGGTGTTTATCCATCAGAGATGTGATCTTGGAAGGGGTTGATTTGGTTTCCATGAGAAGATTGCTCTTGCTTGGGGATGTGGGGAGGGTGTGATATCATCATTGGTGATCTGCCTACAAGGCTCTGGTGTTCCTGGAAGGATTGGGGCAGTGACTAGAGACTTCTAGGCACCCTCCAGGGGTCTGGAAAAGGACACTGTAACAGTTGGTTGATTGTCTCTGAAAATCTTGAAAATATGTTACTTGCTCTTACGTTGGTGCCCTTAGTCCTGAACAGAGTCTGCAGAGGTTAGGTAAGCTTAGGGCTAACCTTATATTACCATGCCTACATGCGGAGCTGAGCAACCCAAAATTTGAGGTAATAAAGGAGCCAGAAAACAAAGGCAGAGATGCCCAGCATGCCTAGCTTTTATCCTGCTTTTAGTTACCCATCGGGCATCTGGAGACTCAAATGAAGATTCACTATAGTAAGCAAAATCAGCTTTTAATTCTCTGTTATAGTTTTAAAACTGAATTTTCTCAAATGAATATAAAATATGCCATTTTTAGAATATCAGAAGATTCCCATTTTGGCCATTTGGAGTTTAAGATTATTTTTAGTCAGAGTATACCATTTTTCTAGGTACTGCCAAGATAGGCATTATCCAGTGTTATGCATAAAGGCAGCTGGAGTGTTAAAGGGAGAGCTCAGGCTTTGATGAGCAATTTTCTATAATTTTAGAATTCTTTGAGATGTGACCAGTCTGCTGTATTTATGTGCTGTTTGTAGTTCCACTCCTCAAGGTATCACCCTCTAGTCGATTTTGCTAGTTTACATGTCTTGGAAACAGAGTTATCTTAGAGTGAGCAGGGTGCTAAGGTGCCAGGTGACCAGTTTTTATGTGCACTTCCCAGCTGCATGAATGTCCCTGAGATGTTCTTCTTTTATGGGAATCCCCGTGAGCCTGCTGCATGTCACTGACAGTTATCCAGAGGCTTCTACTAGAGCCCTTGTTATCTACTTGCTGGGCTGGAAGCAGCAATGTGATTTAAAAAAATTGGAGCAAGATTTGCTCTTATGTTTTCGTTGGGGTCAGACTAAAGAGAGGGTTGGTCACAGAGAAAGGCAGATCCATAACACAAAGAAATCAACTGCAGTTTAGAAAGTGCTTATAGTAAATGGGTGGAAACAAAAACCTAAGCCTCCTTACCTGTAAACAGAGCAGCTCCCCTCTGATATTGAGCCTTCTGCAAAGGAAGGTGGACAGAAGTACTCATCCTTTGGAGACAGAAAATAGCTTGAATAAAGTCCAGTCTCAGCCCAAGATCTGGGCGACTTGAGCATCTGAAAGGACTCACAACAACCTCCAGCTGAGTCCCTGGAGTGGGAGGACACACTGGGTTCCACCTCCGGTACCAAGAGCTGAGTCTGCAGAGAGCTGACAGGGAGGCAAGGAAGAGTCACTTCAGGGTCCATTCGTAGTCATCAAAAATGCCAACCCAAAGGACAAGTTGAGGCACATTAAGTGTGAGAACAGAGTTTATTTAAGCCAAAATGAGAATGGCCATCCATGAAGAAAACAAAGCCCAGAAGCAGCTCCTCTATGCTTAAAGGCAAAGAACTAACTTCTGGATGTGTTTGATTAGTAAAATCAAGAAGTTCTACTGTTAACCAATGTATCTTTGTTGAATGACAGTTTGTGTGCAAGGTCGTTTTCTTTGGGACAAGAAAATTAGAAGTCTGATATAAGCATAGCATACATATGATACCAACAAGATTTGGTCTTAGGAAATTGCTTTAGTGGCTTTGGGATTACACTCAGTAGTTAATAATAGCCTCATACATGACTAGACCTATAGTATAAGTGTAAGTTTACAGGTTAGTCGATTATGTATTGAGATGACAATAAAAGGAGCCCTGGAAGGGTCCTTTGTGCTCCACAGGAATTAAATAGATGTAAACTAAGCTACTTTTACAAAGTCTCTGGTACAGTAGTAAAAACATGGTCATGTATTTTAGCAGCTGTCCCATAATCGAACTGTTAATCTTGGTAGATTACTACTCATATTTATGACAGTAAAATATTTATATTCTGACTCCATGAAAGTGTAGTTCAGGGTTATGGGTAAAAAATAAAAACCCAGATAATGTAGGAACAAAAGCACATTCAAAGCAGTGTGGACTCACAGTGAACAGAGGGGATGTGTATGATCACAAAATTGAATAAGTAATGGCAGCATCATTGATAAATCTTTTGGTAATGAATTCCCTTTCTATTTTTGTAAAGTATACATAAGATAAATTTAAAAATGTTGGCCATTTTAAGTGTGGTTTTTAAGTTCAGTAGCATTAAGCATAATTCAAATTGTTGTGTAAGTCGATGGCACATTCTTAAGACAAAGGTTGTGTTATGTACTGTAGGTTTTTAATCATTTAAACAAGAAAAAAAAATCTTTTCCAGAGACATTGACTACAGCTTGACTGTGTCTTGCTGGACTCAGGGAAATCAGTCATAAAGAGGACACTGGGAAAGGAAGAATGTGGATAATTTATATAATTTCTATCATTTTGAAATAGGTCCCAGTGAAACCAGCGTTTTGAGATGAGACTAGATTCTCTGTTTTGCTAGTTTCCTTCTGGGTTCTTGTCTCTCAAACTTGAAGAATAAAATCCACAGACAATAGTGGAAGGGAAGAGTAAACAGAGTAGGATTTATTTAAGCGAGAAGAGAGAGAACTCTTGCCGTGTGGGAGGGTACCTGATAGCAGGAAAACCCATGTGGGAGTGCCAGCTTAGGGACTTACCTGGTTTGGGGGAGAGCATGGATCCAAATCTGTTAAACAGGCATTGAAACATATCGAGGATGATGGTTGTGTCCGTTAGCCCGAGTTTTAATCCTTCCTGCAGTTGCCATTTGGGTTCACTCCAGCCTTTGTTTTTCCCCTGTGTCTGGGACAAGGAGTTGGTTGGAGTGTTCCCACAGGTGAGCCTCATGGTCTCTCAAATTTGAAACAGGACTTGGTGGTGCCCATTAATATTTCTGTTGGTTAGCCTTCTGGTGTGGTCGGTGTCCTTGGAATAAGATTTTAATGGGGGCCCATTGCCTGACCATTATCTACTCCTATTCATCACCCCGTCTGAGGAATTTACTCTAGCTGCTGTTAGAGGAAAAAGGGACAATGACTACTCTGGCTGTTTCAGACTGAGAAGGGGCACTGAAAGGGAATGGCAGTCAGGGTCCTTCAGAGAGGCCTGTGTAGGGGATCCCAGGGGAAGGGGAACATGGTGTAGGATTCCATGTGTATGGCCATTTGGAGCTTGGGCATCTTGGACATTGGGGCAGTCCAGAGGTCCATAATGGTGGTTGGTGAGTGACTGGACCAGGCATTCATAGGGCAGGGAACATGTTAAGACAATAAACAAGATAGCAAAGCATTTTTTTCTGTAAAATGAATAGCACAATAGTAATTATTAACTAGTCCCCCAAAACTATGAGGACAATGACATTAAATCTTAGGGTGTGGTCTAACATGCTACTGACTAGTGAGTGGAGTCCATTAAGGACTTTGGAAACATTAGCAGAGTTGTTAAAAACATATAATATAAAACACTTAGTTTGTATGATGGCTTAGGTATCTTCTTAAGCTAAAGTGTCATGGATTTCTGTAAAATAGCATTTTCATGAGTGTTCCCTATTTTGTAGAGCAATTTCTTGTAGCTGTGTAACTTCCCAGTTTTACTTACTTTTGAGAGGACTGATATGTGTACATCTCAAGTTATATTACAAACAAACAATAAAAAAGTGTCTTTCCTAAATGTCCATGTAGGACTGCACTTTATGGTTATACTTTCCTGCTAGGTATTGATCAAAGTTGCTCAAAATCAGTCTTGTTCCTATTTGCTGTTAAGAGTCAGCTGAGATTTGTCAGGGTCACTCTTGGGAACTTTTGAGAGGCCTCCTGGCTCCTTTAGCTTTCCTCTGCTAGCTGTGCCATCTGCCAGGATGGCTCAGGATCTTTCTGACCACACGTAGCTTCCCTTGGAAGTATAGGGGACATTTCTCTCTGCAGTGACCCTGCTTTTTGCAGAATGTACACTGCCTGGTTTCCAGTTTTCTATGGTTCCTGATGCCCCTCCCAATCAGGGGCATCAGGAACCATAGAAAACAGGAAACCAGGTGACTTAGAGTTGCAGGGCCTTTAGAGAAGTCCCATTGTTCCCTGAGTTTTGCTGATCTAAAGGGCAAGGGCCAAAATATTGGCTATTTTTTCCTTAGCCCTTTAACTTCTTTGACTTTGAGCTCCAGATTTTGTTTTTAAATATCTGGCAGGCCAGTTTCACCATTCTTAAAATGGGAGTTATAGGTTCAACTTAAGTGTCTATAATTTTATAGTAGTCCCTTTTGCTTTATTAGGGTCAGTATCCGTACTGGATATTGGCATTATATCTTATTTGTCCTGTAGCTGATGAATTATTGTCTTAACTCAGGTTGTTGTGTTAGAAACAACAGGCAACAGTTATAAAGTTTTATAAGGAAAATATATAAAAAAGTGAAATTAATAAGAGAAACAGTGTTAGTGATCAGAAATAGACTTATCTAACATATACATGCATTTCATTAATAAAGTCTTTATGTACTCAGAGAAAAGAGATTAAGCCAGGTTTTAAATGTGTGTCCTTTTTATATCAGACACAAAGTATAAAAGACAGCACTTATTAATTATCTTACTTTCACTAGACTTTCATTTTATAAACTTTTACATAACACTTAGACAAAGCTTGAAAATTCATTTCTCAGATATACATGCATCTCTAGTCACACATATCTAGGTGTCAACTATATTGTATGACCTGAAATAATATTATTTAACAAATTATAGAGTAATTAAGACCTTAAAATAAGTACAAACCCTAATTTAAGACTGCTTCCCTAAATAACAGACACAAGTATTTATCTTGATAGATAAGCATATCAATGTTTTAAGAAACCCTATTGTTAAACCTAGAAAATTAGACTTTGCTCTATATAAGTACATTAAATTTTGACCTTGGTGAAACTGTGCTAATTATAGTTTACTTAGTCATATACAAACATTTTGAGATTCACTTTCTTTTGTATCTTATTTATTCTTTAACTTGTTTACCCTACAAGGGAACCAAAATATAACACCATACCTATGACTTTCTTATCTCTTTCTCAAATTTACATTATGAAACAATCTTTATAAAACTTGTGAACTTAACCAAATTCCTCCTTTTTATGATATGAAACACTTTGCTTTTTAAAAATAGTGCTTAAAACACAGCTGAAACTTTTGTATTCTTTGCATATAGAATACCTGTTAGAATTCTAACTCTTAGTAATCTTGCTTTCAGTGAAGACTCAGAAACAAAACAATCTTAAACAGTTTTTCCATTTACCAACAACTTACAAAAATACATTTAATAGACCCAACTATATATTGCCTTACAGAACTCAAGAAGCCAAGAGTCCTTGAACTTATATTCAGGAGTTGCTGCTGCTTTACTATTTCAACTTTGCAAATTAATCAGATGTCTCTTCTAACAAACACATTTAGGAAGATTAATCCCATTTATGTTAAAACAAATTTGCCCATTTTAAATTTAGGTTACCCACAAAAACCAAGGTATCAGAAAAGTTTAGTTAATATTTTTAAGCCAGTTATTCCTGACAAAGAAAAATCCTTTAAAACAATGGACATTGCAATTTAAAAAGTTCATGGAAATCAACACTTTGATTGGCCACCTAGAAAAATGTGTGTGAGTAATTTCAAAGACATCCGTACTCTTACTCAGTTTTCAATGTAAATTGACCCTTTTTGGTTTAAGTGCTACTGAAGTCATGTGAATTGAAGAGGCATTTGGATCTGTTTACTGAATTTCTGAGTACTAATTTATCTATAAACAACCTTGATTCCATGTCCATGGTATGGTCATAAGCACAGGAAGACAACTTACAATGCACAGGTGTGCACATACATAAAACAGGAAACAAAGATCTTGCATCTTTTTAGCAGGTACTAGATCTCCACATGTAGGAAAAAAAACAGCTATAGATGTTAAAGTCTCTATTAGACTAGTGTATATTCTACAGTGTTTGAGAAACTTTTCTTTGCATTTGAGTCAGCACTTTGATCACGTGGTGATAAAATATCAATAGTTTGTAAAGGAAAACTTAAGTCTGTGAGTCAGTTGGTCATCAGTTGTTCACATTTACATCAAATGGGCAGTGCATGAGCAGTTACCACAGAGGTTCATGGAAATGGTCAAGGGATGAAACCTGTCACAACAGCAAACATTTGTCCTGATTGTAGTTGATGGTTTTAGAGACCAGCAGGATTCTGCAGCACTTCTTTGAACAGCTAGAGTTTTAGAAAACCTTTTTTTAAAAAAAATTTTTATCAAAATGAAAAATGAACACTAATTTTTAGGTATTAAGGCAATCTATAAAGTCAGGGTAAAATTTTAGCATTGCTATTTAGTCCTCTTAAACATCTTATATTACATAAATGTAAATTGAATGTGAAGTAATAATTATGTTTTAGAATAGTAAGTTTGATATGTTTTTGTTATAAATGAAAATGTTGTTAATTTTCTATTTTTGCTTTTTTAACATTAAAATTCATTGACTATTTGTAGGGTTCTAGCATATCAGTTATAAGATCTACTGATAGGATTATACTTTCCTTTTATTCAAAGAGAGGTACCAGGGATTGAACTTGGGGGCACTGAGCCACATCTGCAGCCCTATTTTGTATTTTATTTAGAGATGGGTCTCACTGAATTGCTTAGCGCCTTGCTTTTGCTGAAGCTGGCTTTGAACTCACCATCCTCCTGCCTCAGCCTCCTGAGCCGTTGGGATTATAGGTGTGTACTGCTGTGCCTGGCGAACTTTCCTTTCTTAATAATTCTTCAATCTGGGATGAATGGTGAAATCATTTATATACAAATATTACTGAAAAATAAAAATTCCTTGTGTCTTTTTTAATTCACAATTTGAATATTTGATTATTAATTTTTGGAGTCAGACATGGTTGCTCACACCTGTCATCCCAGCCACTCCCAAAGCAGAGGCAGGAGGATCTCAAGTTTGAGGACAGCTCCAGCAACTTAGTGAGACCCTGTATTAAAATAAAAAACAAAAAGGCCTGGGGGTGTAGCTTAGTGATGAAGTGCCTCTGAGTTCAATCCCCACTACCAAAAAACATATATTATTAATTTTTGAATGCTATATTTTAATATTAAAAATTTCACTATTACTTAGGATAGCAATTTTAGCAGCTTAGATACTGTCATGTCATGCTAAAAGATATAGATAATTTTTATTCTAAAATTTTTTAGCCTTTCAAAATCTTAACTATTTAAAATAGTGGGTCATATAAATAAATAGCCTGGAAATAGAAAAATAAAACGTTTTAAGAAAATGATTTCTTATGTGGTAGTTTCTGTATGGGTCATGAATTATTTGAATGAACATACAATGAGAGGGATTTGTTTGCATTGTCAAAAACTGTTTTTCAGCTAAACTAGCTCTATGAACTAGCTCCTCCTTATTCCTACCTCCAAATGTACTCAGAGAGTCATGAATTATGTATGGATGTTATTTAAAGTAGTTTTGTCCAATTGAAAAAGGTGGGTACAATTGGAAGTACAACTGGGATGAGGTCCTATCTGTAAATAATGGTTGTGTGCTGTTTTCATCCTTGACTGGATGATTCTTTGAGTCTGAGGACAGGTATTGTATATCCTTTGAGCCTTTCTCCATTTCATTTTCTTTCATCTCTTCATCCAGTTTTCAATCTTAGAAGTCTTGTGAATCCTCTGCCTTTTCACTTTCTATTTAAAACATCAAGTAAGAATCCTAGAGAGTCTCACCTGTTCCCAAACCTATTTGATGATTTTTTTTTGGAATTATTATTTGGTAAAAGAAAAGAAGAAGAAAAGAGAAACCCTTTGTCCCAAAGGAAGTATGTAGTTGGTAGGTGAATGTTGTGTATGTGTGTGATCATGAAACTCAGTGGCAGCAAGACCCATTTTATTGGGAAGCTAGTAAGAGTGTAGTAGTCTTTTATTTTGTGTAGTTAATGGGAGATGATGGAACTTGGCAACTTAAATATGTATTATAACGTTGGAAAATCCAAACACCACCTGTGGGACCTATAAGAACTCACATACAAATAAATTCTGGATAACATAAAAATCTTGTTTTCACATAATTCTAACATTAGGATATTTAGGTCTAATATTATTTACAAATGTTACCACAGATCAAGGTAGATGGATTCCTACACTATTATTATTATTATTATTATTATTATTATTATTATTATTATTATTATTTTCGAGCTAAGGTATTGTCAGGAATAGGTTAAATGATGTTGTGGACCATCCAGTGGCTACTAGGTATCACTAAGGAATTTTTGTGCATGTTGCTGGGTGGGATGCAAAGATGAATCTTAGGGATGCATCACTGTTATCTCAGTAGACAATTGCAGTTTTTGGTTTTTCCCTTTCCATTGCAACTTCCATCCTGCTAACCAGATGAGCCATAAATTGTTTCCAGGTTCTCCTTGGTGAAGACTATTTTGGCTCCACATCCCCTGAGGATAAAGTCTAAACTTTATAGCATTAACTGTCAAGCCTCTGGATAATCTGATTATTGCCCTCTCCCCTAATATTCCTCTGAATAACACTTTTCATTTTAGTAACAAACTTCTCCAAACTCATCTTTGTGTTACTTTACACATTTGTCAGTTTGTACATCCAATTTCTTTCTCCTGGAACTTTCCCCTTCCCTGTTCCTATTATCCACCTTCAAAGTAATGTAAGACATCACGTCTTAATGTCTTTTGGTGTATGTGTTTGGTGTACTCGTGTACAGGCGTATAGGTTTGTATGTATCAAACACTTCATGCCAGCCTTATCATTCTTGCTGTCATTGAAGGTGACAGCTTCAGCTAATAGTTAGACTCAGCACTTATTGTTCATTGGATCATATTAGGTTCAATTGATGGTGTTTACATTCTAGCTATACACACACCTACATACACATCTGTGCACACACACTCTTGGTGAAGTGAAAAGTATGTAGCAGTTCAATACACCACCACAATCCTGTATTATGGTCATATATGACTTTTTGCTAGATGACCATCTTGAGAGGCAGGCACAATTATGGGAATAGCAGTGTTTGGAAAGCCTGGGCTGATGGTCCTGTTCAAGCTCTGGAAAGACTTCACATTAGGTTTTTCTTCTCCCATTGATTCTTCAGCTGTTGAAGATTTTATTCAGATGTGTTTCAGAGATAGGTGTTTCTTTCTTTAAAAATGTTTTTAAATTTTTATTGGGATTGTATAGAATCTGTATAAAGCTTTTGGTTCTGTGGCCATTTTGACAGTATTGATTCTGCCTATCCAAGAACAGGGGAGGTCCCTCCATCTTCTAAGGTTGTCTTCAATTTCTTTCTTCAGGGTTCTGTAGCTTTCATAATAGTGGCGTTTTACCTCTTTGCCTTCTTGGTTAGATGTACTCCCCAAGTTTTTTTTTGTTGTTGTTGTTTTAATTTATTGTGAATGCCATAGTTTTCCTGATTTCTTTCTTTCTGAGCTGATTCACTATTGGAGTATAAGAAGCATTGATTTATGAATGTTGATCTCATATCCTGTTACTTTGCTCAGCTATAGAAATCTTCTGATGGAGTTTTTTGGGTCTCCTAAATATGGGATAATATCAGCAAAGAAATAATTTGATTTCTTTTTTCCTATTTGAATCACTTTAATTTCCTTTTCTTACCTGTTTGCTCTGGCTAGAATTTCAAGAACAATATTGAATAAGAGTGGTAAGAGTGGACATGCTTGTCTTGTACCTGATTTTAGAGGAAATGCTTTCAGATTTTTCTCCGTTCAATATGATGTTGGCTTTGAGCTTGTCACAAATATCCTTTAAAATGTTGAGGTAAAATCCTCCTATCCCTAGTTTCTCCAGAATTTTTTTTGAAAAGTTAATTTTTAATAGCTGCAAAATAACCAAGATATAAAGTATATTATTTTTATATTCCATTATTTGTACATTTAATTTATTTCCACTCCTTACCTGTTCCAAAAATTGCATAATGACCATCTTGACATAAACATTTATTATCTCCATCTCATTATTTCCTTTGAGTTCATTCTTAGAATTGAAACTACTGGTTCATTTATTCATGTAATCATTCCTGCAACAAATAACTTTTTGAATGCTAAATTTATGCTATGAAACATTTTTAAGGTTTTTGATATATATTGTAACATTGCTATGCTGAGTGGTTATACCAATGTACTGCTGGTCATTCCAAATGTAGCTCTTGACCTTTATGCCTTGATTTATAAATTTTCCAGCATTGTTAATATGAGTGGGTGCTGGATATTGTCAGAGGCTCTTCAGCATTTATTGAGATGATCACATGATTCTCATCCATAATTCTGTTTATGTGCTGATTTTATTTATTGGTTTGCATATATTGAACCAATCTTGCATCCTCAAGATAAAACCCACTTGATCTTGCTGTACTATTTTCTTGATGTCATTTTGAATGATATTTGTTAATATTTTAAAATTATTTTTAGCTATATGTGACAGTAGAATTTTGGGGGGTCAAATATACATACATGAATATAACTTTTTCTATTTAGGATCCCGGTCCTGTAGTTATACATGATATGGAGTTCTCCTGGTTTTGTATGCGAATACAAGGCTAGGAAATGTTTCCTCTGATTTGATCAAACGGGGGAGATTGGGGAGGGGAATAATAGAAATCCACTGGATGAAGAGGAAGGGAAGAGAGCGGGGAACAGGAAAGACAGTAGAATTAATCAGTCATGACTTTCTTAGCCTTGTATTTGTATATACCACCAGGGATTTGTTAATATTTTATTAAGAATTTTTGCACTATGTTAATCAGGAATATAGGGCTATAGTTTTCTTTCCTTGATGTGTCTTTTTCTCATTTTTGGTGTCAGAGTGATACTGGCATCATAGAGTGAATTTGGTAGTGTTCCCTCCCTTTCTATTTGATGAAATAATTTGAGGAAGACTGGTGTTAGTTCTTCTTTAAAGGTCTAGTAGAACTCAGCTGACAATCTGTCTGGTCCTGGGCTTTTCATTGTTAGAAGGCTATTCGTTGATGTTTCAATCATGCTGCTTGATATTAGTCTGTTTAGGTTTTTTTTTTATCTTCCTAGTTCAATTTGGGCAGGTCCTATTATAGTGAGGAATTTGTGGATGCATTCTTTATTTTTCAGTTTATTGAAGTATAAGGTTTCAAAATAACTTTTGATGATTCTCTGGATTTCGAAAATGTCTATGGTGATACCTCTTTTTTCATCTCTGATTTTGTTGAATTGGGAATTCTCTCCTTTCATTTTTAGTTTGGCTAAGGGTTTATAAATCTTATTTGTCTTTTCAAAGAACCAACTCTTTGTTGATTTGATCTTTTGTTTTTTTTATTCTCAATTTAATTAATTTTGACTCTGATCTTAATTATATCTCTTACCCTGCATAAAAAAATCCAATAGAAGTGGATCAAAGACTTAGGAATTAGATCAGAAACCTTGAAAGTGCTAGAAGAAAACATAGGGTCAACAGTCCAATGTATTGGCACAGGCACCAACTTCCTTAACAAGACCTTTAAAGCTCAAGAAATAAAACCAAGAATCAGTAAGTGGGATGACATCAAATTAAAAATCTGCACAGTGAAGGAAATGATTAAGAGTATAAAGAGAGAGCTTACAAAAATGGAAGAAAATCTTTGCCAACTACTCCTCTTGTAGGGAACTGATATCCAGAATACATAAAGAACTCAAAAAGATTATCACCCCAAATCCCCAAATAACCCAATCAATAAATGGACAAAAGAACTAAACCAACCCTTCTCAAAAGAAGAAATATAAATAGCCAACAAAATATGAAAAAAATACTGTTGAACATCCCTGATAATTAAGGAAATGCAAATCAAAACTGTATTCAAATTCCCATATCATTTCAGTAGAATGTCAATCATCAAGAATTCAAAAAATAACAAACAGTGGTGAGGATGTGGGGAAAAAAGATATACATTGTTTGTGTGACTGCAAATTAGTACAACCAGTATGGAAAGCCACATGGAGATTCCTCAAAAGAATGAGCTTAGAAGCAACATATAATCCAGCTATCTCACTCCTTGATATTTATCCAAAAGAATTAAAATCAGCATAGTATAGCAGTACAACCACTTCAGTGTTCATAGCAGCACGATTCACAATAGGCAAATCATGGAATCAGCCTGGATGCCTGTCAATAGATGAATGAATTAAGAGAATGTGGTGTAAATATACACAATGGTAATGATATGAAATGATAGCATTTGCTGGTAAATAGACAAATGGAGACCATCATCTAAATTAAATAATCCAGACTCAGAAACTAAAGCAAAATAAGGCGGAAAAAGTGGAGGCATCAGATTTCTTTGGAATAGAAGATAAGTGGAATAGAAAATGAAGATTGAGGAGGAGGAAGGAGAAAGGGGATAAAATGCAGAATAAATGTGACAAAATGATGCTATGCACATATATGTAAAGGTGGCACACTGCAGTATATTTATATATCTATAAAACACCAATTAAAAAAGAAACAATAAATAAACAGAAGGAGACCAGTGGAGTGAAGGAAGGGAAGTAGGAGGACAGAGGTGGGAAGGGCAAGAGGAGGCTCTGGGGACTGAAATGGAATAAATTGAAGTCCGTACCTGTATGATCATGTCAAAATGAACCCAACTATCATGTATAATCATAATGCACTAATAAAATAATTTAAAATTCATTTTAAATTTAATAAATTATGCACACACATTGCCAAGCGTCTGAAAATATGAGAAGGAATATGATATTTGAAATCTTTGTCTTCTGTTTGTCCAGTTCCCATTGACCCTAGGAGAGGAAGGTCATCCAGAGATTTGGTGTGCTTGTACAAGTTCCTACACACATACTTTAGTGTCTTTTTTTCCCTCTATATTTAAGCAAAGAGTATGAGATAGTTTTTCATACTTTTCTATACCTCTCTGTGTTTGCTCAACAATGTGTACCTTGGGGAGATTTTCCTACGTGAGTATATTGTTCTGGATAGGTTACTATGCTGATCCTAAAATCTATGTGCCTTGACACAACATAGGTTTACATGGAAGCCATATTATATGTCTGGTGGCCAGACACGGTCCTGGCCTATGCCATCATCTTTGGAGGATTTGGTTGATCATGGAACATTGCCAGGCTCATGAGAGATGGGGGAAAGGCACTGGAAGCTCATGTTGGCTCTATATCTTGTGTTTGGAAGTGATGCATGATATGTGCCCACATTTCATTGGGTGAAGCAATCACTTGCTCTCCAACATTCAATAGGATGGGGTGGTGATATCCTCCTACAGGGTAGGCATCAAAGTAGTAGAGTTGAGAACAACTAGTGAAGAATACCTCAAGGTATTCCATTCCATTCCCAAGGACCACCTCATTGGTTAGAATTTAACCAAGTTTTATGGTAGACATGAGGTTGTTTTAAATCTTATTGCAAATAGTCTCTATAGGTGTCACTTTCACAGAGTGTGAGTGCTACTTTAGGGTGAATTCTGAATCTTGGAATTGCTAGACTAAAAGGGTATGTAAGTTTTTAATGTTGGTTGATACTGGTAACTGTTCTCTGATTTGCATCAGCAGCATGTGAAGGTGAGCATGCGTGTGTGTGTGTGTGCACACACATACTCACTACATAGTGTATCAGACTTTCTGGAATTTAACAAATCTGTCAGTTGTAAATGATATTCAAACACAAATTGTAAAATATTTCATTTGTACATATTTATGGGGTATAGTGTAGTAATTTTATACTTGTATAGGGTATGTGATAATCAAATCAAGATAGTTAACATTTCCATCTCCTTGAACATTTAAAAAACTTTGATTAATGCATAATAATCATGAAAATTATGGGGTAAATGTGATATTTATATATTTTTATACACACACAATATGTACTGATCACAGTAGGAAAATTAAAATTTCTACCTCCTTATCATTACTTTGGTCCCAGTATATTTTTAGTTGAATTTTTCATAAAAGGTTAGATATCATTTAATATATTTGTATTTACTGAAAACAGTCTGTCCATGTTCATGGACTATTTTTCAACTAGATGGTTGATTAATATTTTACTTGTTGATTTATGGAAGTTTATGTTTTCTTAGTATTGGTAAATTATGGTATTGTATATCTGTTCTTTTGTTTGCCTTGAAATATGGAAGTTTTAAAAAATTTCAGTGTAGTTAAACTAATCATTTTCTATGTGTTCTAAATTTTGCATGTGTTTGTTTTCTGTTCTATGTAACAAGTGGTTACAAATTTAACAGCTCAAAGCAACATACTTTCTCAGTTTCTGTGGGGTCAGGAGTCCATGCTCTGCTTGATGGGAACTCCAGTCAGGGTTTCACAAAACAGCAATCAGTGTGTCAGCTAGGCTGCGTGCTTGGTGTGGAGACCCAGCTTTGGAAGGATCCACTTCCAGGCTCACTCATGGCAGAATGACGTCCTTTGCTTATTCAGGACTTGTGGAATATTGCAGTTTTGGAGGAAAAGGCAAGACTAGGAAGATTGTTGTTGCACTCTTACGCTTTCATAAGCACATAGATGAAATCATGTAGATTCTTTCACCATCGTGACATTGCCACATCGTGTTTATCACAAGCAAGTATAGTTCCCACACACAGTCTAGGAAAGGGGATTGCACAGACATGAATAGGAGGAGGCAGGAGGATGGTGGCAATTTTACCTCTGTCCATCACAGTGACTGTTAGAAGGGAAATAGAAAATTCCATGTTATAAAAATTTCATCATGCTGCTAATTTCTCTAAGGTTCATTTATTTGTATTTAAGTCATTTGATTCATTTGGATTTTTTTCTGTTGTAGTATATAATGTATGGTCTAATTAATCTCTCTTTGAGACCCATGCAGGCATTCCAAAATAGTTAGTTACAAAGTCCAATTTTCCCTACGTCATTTGTATGCCAGTTTTATCATATATAAAATTACTTAATTATTCAGAACTATTTGTCAGTGTGGCTCCCCAAAGCTATCTATATCCTAATTTCTGAAAATATTTCTGTAAATGTTTTACATGGCAAGTGGAATTAAGGTAGCAAATGCAATTAAGGTCACTAAGCAGCTGACCTTTAGATGGAGGACCATTCTGGGTTACCTGGGTGAATGCAGTGTAGTCACAGGGTCCTTAACAGTGAAGGCAAGAGGTTGAAAGTTGGGGTCAGAATGATGTGACTTGGGAAGGACTTGACAAGCTATTGCTGGCTCTCAGTATAGAAAGGAACAATGAGCCAAGAAGTTCAGGTAGTCTCTAGATTTATAGAGATTTCCTTTGTTTTTATTTATTCAGCTTCAGAATCAGCTTGTTCATTTCCAGGGGGGAAATTCATTGATATTTTATTGGTATAATTTAAAATTTATAAATTAATTTAGGAAGAATTGACATTTAATGACATTTATTCTTTTATTATTTTTCAATTACAATTTCAATTCATTCTTAGGTTGTCCGAATAACATTTTACGCATTTACTTGAAAAATAATTTCTAATTTTCTCTGTTGCTTTGTTGTCATACGTTGGATTGTCCATTTCATTTTAACTTTAAGTTAACCTTTATTTGTGCAAACAATAACTATTGCTTTCTATATATTAATTTTGTATTCATGTACTTCTCTAAATCTTATGTTCATTTTGGTGGTTTTCTACTAGACTTTCTAGTTGTATATCCTCTTACCTACAAGTGGTTATAGTTTATTTTGTTCATGATTTTACATCTATAATTTCTTATTATTTCTAATCTATTATCTATTCCGTAGAGTGTTAAGTATTGGTAGTGATGGTGTGAATCTTTTTATGTGACTGTAGTGGGGTGCCTCTAGTGTTTCTCCAAAAAGAATGTTTTTGAGGGAAATCATCTTTAGGATTTTGCCATCAATTTCTATTTTGTTGAGTACTTGGCAAGAATGTGTATTTATTGCTGGGCATGGTGGCTCATGCCTGTAATCCCAGCTGAGCCTGGGCAGGAGGATCACAAGTTCAAGGCCACATTCAGCAACTTAGCAAGTCCCTAAACAAATTGGCAATACCCAGTCTCAAAAAATAAAAAGGGGTGGGGATGTGGCTCAGTGGTTTAATGACCCTGGATCCAATCTCTGGTATAAAAAAAAAATGTATACTTATTGATCAACTGGCTTTTCAGTGTCTATAATGAAAACCTGGTGCCTCTCTGAACATAATATAAGAATTCAATTATTTAAAAATACCATTTTGATGTTGTGTAACAGGAATTTGGTAGGTATATGGAATATAGTGGTGAACTAAGCAGATAGGTAGTCCTACCCTCTTAGTTTATATTATGGTGGGAGGGAGACAGAATAAATAAAAAGTCATGATACATAAATAGTTTGAGTTTGTTGTAGGAGATGATATTACCATGGTATAACAAAAAGAAGACACAGGGTAAGGAATTCAAAAGTACCACAGGTCGGGGTGGGCAGCTGCCACTTGAAACAGGGCGGTAGATATAAGTTTTATTGTGAGGGTGACCTTTAAGCAGATATTTGGGGTAGTATTCTAGACACAGGGTACAGCAATGCAAATATTACAGGGCAGGGTGTTTCTGGATTGTTTGAGGAGCAGTGTCTGTCTGCCCAGGGTGATTCAGATGAGAGTATCAGACGCAGAGCTGCAGCCTCCACATTCCATGGAGCCTTGGAGGCCAGTGTGAGAGTTTTGGATTTTTACTCTCAGTGAAATGGGAGCTCCTTGGAAGGCTTAGAGGAGAGAAATGACATGATCTGACTTCATTGTTGAAATGACACACTTATACTATTAGTACATTTCCTAATATTGGGTGATCTTGGAATAAGCCATATTTGGTCAAGATGGCCCTGCTCCTCTTTTTGAAGTAGTGGTAGTTTTTGCTTGCTGCTGTTTTCTTTCTGATTTTTACATGATATCATAAATGAAGTTGGTCTGGAGGGCTTATGTGTATGCTGGAGCAATTCCTTATTGAGGATTAACATTTGTGTTTTACTCATTTATTACAGAAAGAGTTGAGAGGTTTTCCTTACTTTCCTGTTTTGTAGTGTTTAAAGAGAATTAGCATTATCTGCTTTTTTATTTTTTAAAGATTTACTGGAATTCCCTTGGGAAACCAGAGACATTTCTTATCTCTGTTCCTGCATTAGACCACAGAAAGGAAGTCTTTGTAGGGTTCTATCTAGCAATTCAAATGTAAAGTAGTAGAGATAGCCTTTCCCCCCTCTCTTATATGAAAAATGGTAAAATGAGGCTTGGGGAAAGTTATTTGAATAACAAAGAAACAATTTAAAACAATTTATTGATAATTTTCATGCAAATTTAATTGATGAGAAGTGTTTGTTCAGCATCTACTTGAAATTGTACTATACCTGTTAACTAATTGATGTTTGTTACAAAACCCCATTTTATTGCATAAAGTATTTTAAAGAACTGGTTCTTGACATTTTCTGCATCATATCCTACCACTTTATTCAATTTTATTATTTTGCCTAGGGAAAGTGGTCCATACTACTTTTAGAATTATTACTAAAACAGCAACTTAAAGAGGAGAAAGGAATGTCCAGGCTAAAAGAAGGAGGCTCCAGCCTTAGCGGGTAAGTGAGTTGGCCTAGGGGCACGTCCAAGAGAGTGTCTGTATCATTTTGGTCAGTCAGCTGTTTGAGAAAAATCCTGGAAGCTTCTGGAATGCTTTCAGCTTCAAGAAACAGCTTGAATGAATGTGGAATAAAAAGGGAGGTTATTTCCTCGCCGCCTCTCACATCACAAGTGAGCAGATGGGTGACTCAGGATGGCTGCAGTGGGCTGCTAGTTGCCTTTGGGAAGCCTTCTCTGTGATTCCTCCCCTTCTCCTGCCCTCACAACATAGCTGCTACAACACCGGGCATCATGTCTTCTTACCAGTTCTCAAATTGAAGAAGAAAGGGATAAACTTTCCTGTAATTTTTTTTTTCTTTTTATCAAGAAGTATACCTTAGAGATATCATGACTGGTGTGAATAGGTCAAAAGCCTACTGAACTTTCTCTGGCAAAAAGAAGTGGGATTGCTGTGAATTCCATGTATGGATCATGATTCATTCCCTGGGGCTTGCCACATCACTGCCCCAAACCTGAACCAAAGTAGGCTCCCGTTAAAAAGAGGAACATCTCTGTCCAGCCCTCAGGTGTTACCTGAAAGCCAAATTAAAGTGACCTGTGTCAGGGGGAGATGGAATTGCCTGTGACCTTTTCATTTCTGTGTTCGTCTGTCCACAAGTTACCACGTGCTGTCCACTGCTCCCACCAGGGTGTCCATCTGACCACATGTTGATGGTACATAGGTCCATTTCTGCACGCTCTCCTGAGCTCCATCATGCATCATTCTAACTGGGAGGTGTTTCCAGTTGGTCTCCTACTTAAGAAACTCAGCAGGTACACAGCTGAATTGATCTTTTAGACCACTCTGATGTCTCTTGGGTTTCTCACTCCAGAAGATGACTGTATGCCTTTCTCACTACTTAAGTCAAATTCCGTCTTCTGTTTTTTCACTAATACTCATACTGAGTTGCTGAATTTTGTGATCTTTGCCTTCCAAGTCTCTCAGATTCATTTATTTATATCCATCTTTGCTAGTATTTTGGGGCTGCCATAACAAAGTGCCACCAACTGTGATTTGAACAACAGAAACTTATTTTCTCACAATTCTGGAGCCTGCAAAGTCTAAGACCAAGAATCCAGAAGTTTTTTTTTTTCCATGAATCCTCTCTCCACATTTCGTAGATGGACATTTTCCTGGATCCACATACTTGGTGTCTGTGTGTTTAAATTGTCTCTTAGGACTCCAGCCAGATTGAATTAGAACCCACCCTAATCAGATTGGGTTAGGACCCACCCATGCTCCATTCTAACTGAATCACCTCTTCAAAGGCCCTGGCTCCAAATACATTTACATTCTGAGGGATTGGGGGCCAGGTCTTCAACATGTGAATTTGGGAGGATACAGTTCAGCCCATAATACTGTTCCCAAGACTGTTATCATTTCCTGCCTACATTACTGCAACCACCTCTTTTTTTTTTTCCCCCATTCATGACTACTGCCAGTTCTTATTTTCCAACTATGGTCTTCTTTATGTGTCGTCATGATCCTCCATGTTTAAGTATTTCAGTGGGTTTTTGTTTTTTGTTACTTTAACCTGATACACAAGGCCCTTTGTGATTGGTCTCTGGTCAACAGGTTTTTTTTTTTCTTTCTTTTTAATCTTTCTGTCTTTATTTCTGGGCAATTCCTTTTCTACCTTATTCTCCAACAAATCCATTTTCTGAACATAAGGGTCTATTTGTTAAGTCCTCTAAATGACCTTATCTATAGACACTGGGTCCTCAGACACTCCCTTTGTCTATAACTTATTTGCAGTGTGGAATAATATGCTGTCTTATGTCGCTTCTATCTTAAGTCATCACTACCATCCACTCACCTTTGTTCAGTTAATGGGACTAAAGATATTCTGCGTATAGTACTAGGGAGAAAATACTGAAAGGAGCCTCCAAGATTTGAAACTCAAGTGTTTTAACATAAGTCTCAGAAATGAAAGTCAGTATCATGTTGTGTTTTCAGGGTTACATGCTAAATAATATGATAAAGTCAGTCAGTGCTTCATTTTTTTAGAACTTAAACTACTAAGTGATCTATGGAAGTCACTGGGTCTTTTTCATTTCTTTCAGAAATCTGCACATAAAATCTCAGCGAAATTCCAGTTCTTTAATATATCTTGAAAAACATGAATATTCTAGTGGTCCAATTTCCATTTGATCAGATATACACCATTACCTTAACTTGATGCTATGCCGGAATCATTAGGATCAGAGAGGAAGCATGATTTGTTAGCCAACCTTTTTAATAGCCTTGTAAATAAGCACTGGTGCTTTGTAGTTGACTCAGAATCTTTACCTGCTCTGCTGCTTCCATGGAGATACGCTAGCCATAAAAGGAGTGAAACCAGTGGTGCTGTTTGTTTGTCTGGTATAAATTATTACTCATTTTGGGGAGAAAGGAGGATGCTATTTCTAAGGCTGCTGTATATACATTCAACCTAAAAGGCATCATATTTTCTCACTTATTTACAAAGAACTAGGAAAGAAATCTCATATAGACTCTTGTTTTTTAGTTCATGCAGCAACATTTTATGTAAGTCAGAGAATCGCCCTTTCTTCATTTACTTACATTATAATGCTTTTCCAGTTGTATTCAGAATGATCTTTATATAGTTAAAATTGATTGGATACTGCTTAGATTCAGTATTAATACTTCTGGAAATTTAAGATAGGAAATAATCCAATAGAGGAAATGATCATATGCATACTGTTTTATTGCATCATTATTTATAATTTGAATAATGTAAAAACTGGAAGAACACTAAGTACTTAATAGTAACAAGAGGTAATTAAAATCTGAAAAGGAAAACATTAAAAAAAGATACTTAGGAGGTTTATATATTGGATAAATACTTTTGTTATAATATTTAGTAAAAAAACAACAGGGAACAAATTTGCTGATACATTAGACCAATTATTAAAAACATAGTGTGTATACAAAGAAAATATCAGAGGAAATCTATGACAATATTAAAACTGAATATCTGTGGATTATAGAATTATAAAGATTGTTATTTTTTCTATACTTTTTCTCTATTTTCTGACATTTCTACATTGGTTACAAATTATTTTTATAATCAAACTTTCTTTTAAGTGGCATTTGAATAGTTCCTTTAACAGCCTGGGAAATATATTCTATGCAAAATATTAGTTTTGGTGTTCTTTCAGTTATATTAAGCAAGAAACACAGTTGCCAAAAAATCAAAAGGGCTTGCTTCCAAAGAGTGGATTATGATCATTTGTTCTATGTATTTTTCAGAGTTGCCCAGTTTCCCCAACAATATATATTCTTTTTTTTTAACACATCTAATTGAAAATTGGTGAAAAATGCATACTACTATTGTCAGGACCAATGAGCTTCAGAAAGTAATGGGGACAAAGCAATCCAGAAATATGTACACAGAAAGGAGAAACAAGAGAATCATAAGTTGCAGTTGGAAAGAGTCTTAGTAGTAGAGCACTTATAATGGAGTTTGAATTTGAGAATTCCTTTATATTTCATCTTTTGTGGTGATGTTTCCATGGGCATTAATCCCAATCTTTGAATCTTATATGTCTGTGTTTTTTTTTTATTCCATTCATTCTTTCTTTTTTAATTGATAGGGTTTATGGGAGAAGTTCAGTAATATCAAATTGTTCATCAAATATAGCTCCAGTCTCACAGTGCCATCTTGCTATTTCTTCAAACACTTTCACCATGCAAACCATTTCTAGTTTTGGTTCTTCTATCAGTTAACTCTATAATTTTAAGTCATATATGTACATACTAATCGATTTACCAATTTTAGGCATCATCTGCACTTCCCCCAGGGAAGTATGACAGTTTATCTTATTATACAATCTCCACCTAACAGTTCTATTTCCGTTATGATTTTGAATACTTCTAGACTTCAGAAGTGTCTTCATTTATGGATCTCTGTTGCTTTTGATAATCTACTTCCGTTTTGACTTGTTCTCTTGTGTTTACATGGGATCGAGGAGGACATCTGTACTTCTCCTCTTCCCTATACATTTATCCTTCTCCATCTTTCAACCTCATTAGCTCTGACTCTTATGCTCTTAAGGCAGATAACATTCACACTATGTTCTATGGATATGAAACCACATTAATTCTTTCATGTTTTAAGTAGATTCTCAATGATGAGCCAAGGTTGGCTTCTTTGTTCATGGGCCAAATCACTCCCTTCTCATGTGTCTTCACTCTATCATCAAAGTCAAATGGATATTGTCTTTTTTTCCCTTACATTTCTTTATCTACTAAAATCATGGCACATCTTGGTTTGCTTTATGTGAGACAAAATAGTTTTATGTTTTTCTTTTTCCTAGTGCTTCTCTTCCTCCCTTTCCTCCCCTCTCTTCAGGAACAGTAAAGGAATATATGCCATTCCCAAACTATCACTAATCTCATTTGACTTATTTTAAAATATTGATTGGAAACTATGTCATTTTTCCTATTTTGAGATTTTTCTACTGATGGCCCCGTATCTTCCCATCTTCAATAAAACTAATTTTGCTGTTTAGCTGAAATGTCCTTGTACTTAATTCTGGTTTATTTCTGTTTTCCTTGTGTATTTCTCTTTCTTGATTTCCATTCTTGTTTTCATGAGCCCATCCTCTAGTGACTTCCTCAGGAGAGTATGTGAAATGTACATTTTTTTCAAATTCTTGAGTTGTCTGAAAATTTGTTTATTTTATCTCACAATAGGAAAATTTAGACAACCTTGGTTTCAAACAATTTTCCTGTAAACTCTGAAGACATGATATTATTTCCTAACATTTAGTGATGATAATAGAGCGAGTATCATTCCTTTGTGAGTAACCTGTTATTATTTTCTTTCCTTTTGGAGCAGTTAGGATATTCTTTTGTGTCACTATAGTATAAAATGACATGAAAGTCTGTCTAGTTTTTTTTTTTTTTTTTTTTTTTTTTTNTATTCCTTCTAATGTGAAAACCTCTTTTCTGTCTTCCTTGGTAGAACTTCAATCACTCAGATACAGATCTTTTATGTCTATTCCCTCTTAGCAAAGATTTTCTTCTTTTTTTCTTTTTGCCTGAATATAAAAACCTGCTGGTAGCTTTTCCAGTACATCTTGGTAGGGCGTGAGCTCTCTTTGCTGGGACAGCCTTTCCCTTCCCTTCCTGTTCCACATTTTCTCTTCATCAGCTGCCCTTGCTGACTTTGGTGCAGATCCCACTCAAGGTTCTCATTTCCTGGCTACAGTTTCTCCTGCTCTGTTTGATTCTTAACACATCTCACAACTTTCCCTTCTTAGGATTTCAGTAATTTGACTGTGGAACCCTGATTCCTCTTATATATTTATTCTTTTTGTGTGTGTGTGTTGAATTGTGTCATTTTAATGACACTGTTGTCTTTGGACAAATGAGAAGCAAACATTGTGCTCTCCCCTTTAACGGAAACAAGAATCCTCAGGTCTGTTTGCTTCCTTGTTAATTCATTAATTTTAGAGACAACCATTGACGGTGAAAAACTAGCATTTTGTGAACATACACAAATGAACTCATCCCATGAGGCACGATGTTGAGGTACAGCACTGATCCTCTGAGCTGTCCCTCTCATTATATATGAATACTGTGGCCAAGATGTTATTACTTTTTATCTTTTCAAGTGCTGAGGCTTGAACACAGGGCCTCTCACATGCAAAGCACATGCATCACTGAGCTCCACCCTAGCCTGATTGAATATTGCAGCTAAGTTCAGTGATGAGGGCTTCATTTTGGGAGGAATGGATGTAAAAACAGAATGAGTGTGGAAACACCTTACATCACCCTCATTTTAGATAATATTCTTAAATTGCAGGTAATGACCTAGATTAGGTAAAAACATGTAAGAGGTACATCAAATAGAGTCTGCAAACTTGGGGATTTTAGATAGAGAATTTGTGGTGATGAGAATGACAAGTATGTTAGATTTAAATCTTAAGTATTAAAGCAATCACTTGTGTACCTACTGCGCAGGTTGGAAAGAGGATCCTTACCTTTGCTGCTCCCTGGGGGCACATCACATTGCCACTCCCGTCTGTGCCGCCTAAGAGGTAAATACTGTTCTGGATTTTGGGGTCATAATTCCCTTGCTTTTTCTTCATGGTTGTAACTGTATTTTCCTATTCCTAAACAACATTTTTTGTTTTGGTTCTTAATGCATTTGAAGTTACATAAATGAAAAAATCATGCTTGAATTCTTCTGTAACTTGCCTTTTGTACCCAACATTATATTCCTGAAACATGAGTGTTGTTGTTCATTTTGAGTTCATTCATTGTCATTGCTATGTAATTATGCTGGTCAGCTTTCCATTGCCTTGAAAAACACCTGAGGTATAGATGATTTAGAAGGAGGGAAGATTTATTTTGGCTTGTGGTTTCAGTCCACAGTCAGTTGGCTCTGTGGCTTTGGGACCTGATTCAAGGTGTAGAACATCTTGGCGTGGAGCCAAGTTACTCACCTAATGGCAGCCAAGAAGCGAAGGATGGTGAGAGGGAGGGGCAAGTTCACACTGTCCCCTTTAAGGGCACTCATCCAGTGGCCAGACTTCCTTTCATCTCCCAAAAGTTCCACCACCTTCCAGTGGAACCACAGGCTGGTGACCAAGCCTTTAGCACACGGGCCTATGGGAGACATTTATCCAAATCAGAGTAATAGTAGTGCATGAAATGTATCAAAATTTGTTTATCAGTTCTATCCACTTTTGGATTATATTTTATCATTAGAATGCTGAATGCATATTTTTGTGAAACTTTCTCTAAGATACATCTAGGAGTCCAATAGCTTACAGTAGAAGAATATACTTATACCTACAACATAAGGCCAACTTGTTTCTAAATTTTATCCCTAAATCTTTGGGCCATTTTTATAGTTTTTGTGAAGACTTGACATTTTTTTCTTGTGTTTTTGAGGTACTGGGGATTGACTATAGGTACACTGTACCACCAAGCTACATCCCCAACCCTATTTATGTATTTAATTATTTTGAGACAGGGTCTCATAAGTTGCCAAGGCTGGTCTCTTGCCTCAGACTCCTGAAGCAAGTCGTTGGAATTACAGATGTGCACCACTGTACTTTGCTGTCATTTTTCTTATTAGTTTACCATTTTCTGCTTGATTTGCCATGTGTGCTCTGCATATTTTATGCTAGTATTTTAATTTATGACAAATGTCATCTCACAGTTTGTGATTTGAATTTTTACTTTCTTTATATGATTTTTTTGATGAAGAGCAGTTTTTAATTTGTTATAATCTAGTTTTTCAGTATTTTCTTTTCTGATTTCAGGCTTTTACATTAAAGAAATTATTCTCTACCTTATGGATATTAAAACTATTTTTCTTTAAACATTTTTGTTTTTATCTTTTATATTTAATTCTATGACCTATTTTTTTTGGGGGGGGTATCACTAGGTGTCAAGTGTGGTGGTTTTTCTCCTCATTTTGTCTTAGTTGCTTTTATTGATTTATGATTCAGGACTATATAAATGAAAATTCCACGTCTTTGATTCTTGGTACAATATGTTGCCTGTTTTGTGTATCTATCCCTGATTCATTCCATCTAAAACTATAGCTTGATATTCTTATACCTTATTTGTAGCTTAAACCTTATAAGTCTTTTGATTTCTGGCAAAACAGATCTCCTCTCTTGTTTTTTTCTTAAAGTAGCATCTTGGCTATTCTTGGTCACTTGTTCTTCCAATAGAAAAATGTTAGATTGGCTTGTGTCAAGTAGATATATAGGTAGGTAGGTAGGAAAATAGTCACATAAGTAAACAGACGTAAACAGCTACCGTAAATGGCCCATGGACTCTTTGGTTGTAACTGTATTGATTCTATAGATCTATTTGTGTAGGACCAACATCTCTACAATATATAAACTCCCAATTCACAAACATGGATTATCTATCCATTTCTTCAGTATTTTGGAATAAAGCTTTAATATTTTCTCATAAAGGCATTGCATATATTATTCAATATATATTCCAGTGTGCTTTTTAAGTGCTTTGTAAAAGAGGTTATCTTTGTTACGTTTTCTGACTCCTTGTTGCTGGTGTGTTTAGAAATACAATTGAGTTGTTTTTTTTTTCTTTATTTGGTACCAGTGATTGAACTCTGGGGCACTCAACCACTGAGCCACGTCCCCAGCCCTATTTCTGTATTTTATTTAGAGACAGGGTCTTGCTGAGTTGGTTAGCACCTTGCTTTTGCTGAGGCTGGCTTTGAATTCACAATCCTTCTGCCTCAGCCTCCTGAGCCCCTGGGATTACAGGTGTGCACCACTACTGACCAGCACAATTGAGTTTTAAGTGTTGATTTCATATTCAACAGTATATTAAAACTGTTTCGGCAATCCTTGTAACAAATACAGTGTGCCTTATTTATTTATTTTGTGTGTTTGAAGTTTGGTATGACAGTTCTCTATGCACAATTGATTAGCACACTTGGTATTTCTGCCATTCTTTGACTAAGACTTTGAGGCCTCTGAGGAAAATCATTTTCTTACTTGCAGGGCTTGAACCATAGTTGCTGGAACAAGCTTATCATATGCTTTATTTTGCCATTAATTTGCTTTGTTCTTTGATATTTGCATTGAAATAAGCTCCCTTTCACAGTTCTGCTTCTATGTTCAGTTTAATGCTCTAGTCAGTCCCCGTCTTCTAATAATTTAGAGTCTGGTGGACATTTTGGCACATTTGTTCCTGGTTAATTCTTCCTTGTTGCTAAAGGGAATTTATTTTCTTCAGGAAGTTCCATTTCTGATGGGCAGTAACTGGAGCAAAACACTCTGTGGACGTTTCATGTGTTTCAAACTTTGGGTATAAACAAATAAATATGAATGTCATTGGTGTGTCACTGATTCTGTACATGTTTGCCATTTATTCCATACTTCAGGAGGCATTTTAGTACAGTCATAGGTAGAAGGTTAGTATGTTTCCAGAAGAGCAGTAGGACCTTTCAGCTCCTGAGATTGGTTACAGACATCTATCGGCTCATGGGAATATGGGGAACAAGAGTGGGGAATAGACAATGTTTGCATGGCTCAATTCATCCAGAGATTTATTTTGGTTACTTTTCATCTTGTGTGTCTAAAAATATCTTGGACACTTGATTTTCAGTTTTGAAAGTCAGAGCAGTGATTGGTTAAGTTTGGTGTTGTTTGCATGTCAATACTTTACCTATGATGTGGAGCGCATCCTCTCTGTACTTGCTGGGTGGCCTGAAAAGGCTGGCATGCTAAGTGTGCGGTTATTTTCCATCTAAGACAACTCTCAGGACATCTCCATTCCTAGGTCAGTGAGAATATGGCCACAAGATGTTACTTTTTCTGAGCCAATGGTAATGTTTTCATTTCTTAAGCAGTGTCCCTGTTTGACTTCACCTTATAGCAATTTCCATACGATAAGAAGAAAAGACCTTAGGGCCATGATTAAATAAATTATCATATTCTCATATGATGGAAATTCATGCAGCATCTAAAAACACTGTAGAAGAATTTTTAATTAAGGAGAAAATGTTCTTGATAAAAATACTAAATGAAGTTAGCAAAACAAACTATTATGTGTGATCTATATTAATATTCATTGAGAAATTGAAAAACACAAGTAAGTGATTCATGTATTTTGTTTCTTTTCCCCAAAAGTTCTGTCAACTTTGTATTATTTTTCCAGTTAGAGAGATTTTTTAAAAATAAATAAAATTTTATTTTTAGAAAGGAAAATACAAACAGTAGGATTAACTATGAGGTACTCTAGGGCTATTTACTCCTGAAATTTAAAAATTTAAAGTCACCTTTAGGCAATTAATTCACTCTTGGCCACTGCAACTTGAAGTACAGTTTCCTGTCAATCATGCCTAGTGGCCCAGGTTGCTGGAGGTGGGCTGTAGGCAGTGCAAGATAGGTGACAACAGCTGGGTGGGAAATCAGTGTTTGTGAGGATCAGTTGGTAGTGGCTGGTTTTAAATAGCAGTCACAGGTGGGAAAGCAGCAGAGCCTGAGGCTTAGAGCCCAGACTTTACTTGAGGGATGTAACCCTGGAAATAATTCTTGATGAAAAGAACGACGAGAAGAAGACTGTTTTTGATCCCCAGGGATGTTGCACAGGGAGCCAACTTACTAGACATCTACTGTAGGAAGATCATGGGTGTGATACTGAAGTAATGATTGATCTAGAGTTCCATTATCAAGAAGAGTCAAGAGCCACATTCTTGTAGGACCTGGGATAAGCTGGTTTGAAACCTTGAAGCAGAGAGACCACTCACAGGCTTCTTCAGTTTTAATCCCCACCCAACAGGTGTGCCCCCTGCTGGCTGTCCCCTGCACACACCTTTGTTGAAATTCATCCTGAGGTCCAGGCAGTGGAGGGTGTATTAATGCCATAGGAAGAATCCCATTTTAATTGCCACTATTTTAATTTCTGCCTCTCTAAATGGAACCATTTCCTTCTCCTGGCAAATTGCCCATTGAGAAGGACACTTGCTGAATTGCTAAAATCAGATGAAATAAAACAAAAGCCCTTACAGAATAGCACTGTTTAGCAGTCTCTCTACATATAGCAGTATATTTCTGAAGAGAAGTTTTTGATGCTTTGAAATTAAGCTTTGGTGATAAAACTAACAAGTCATGCCCTTTCTTAGGCATCTCGTCTTAGACAGATCACTTCTATATCCCAAGCCTCTGTTCCTTTGTGTATAAAATCATGGTCTGTTTTACTAAGCTGTGAAGTCCAAAGTCAAAAGAAGACGTATGGAAAATCACCTGGAAAAGAGTGAGGTTTCATGCAAAGTTTAGGTATTATTGTTCTTTAATGCAGAACATGCTTAAATGTAGGCAGGTTTTGAAAACCTTATGATATTGTTTTTAGTGTTAGAGATTCTGATGGAAGGAAGTGTGGCTTATTAACAGGTTATGCCCCCTTAGGATATTGGGCTAAATACTTCCCTCATTTCAAGATTTTAAAGGAAAAGGAAAAAGGGACACTTCTAGAACCTGGTTCATTTTCTACATAAGAAAAAAATAGGATCCCAATCTAATATAATATACTATTTTTATCATAGAAAGTTACTTATATAAATAAAATGTGAAAATTAGCATTTAATATTTTATCAGATTAATCATATCAGTTTTTTTGCCCCATGTGTGTTACTTCTTCTAAACAAGCCTCCTGGTTTGATAACATATCTGTTGAAAGTTTCTCAGTTCCTCTAAACTTTAATGAGTATTCACTGTTACCTACTAAGAGATGCTGCAGAATGAAGGAAAAAACCCTCTTCCAGAAACTTAGATTTTTAAACCCACATCTAACTTTAAAAGTCCATCTTCTTTACATAGGCATTTTTAGGTCATGATTTTATTATTAAGAACTATGAAGTTAAGTGAAATTATATTTGAGAACTATCTTGAAGTCCTTGGAATAAAGATGCAGTATTAAAGTTATTAATATTTGCTTCATTTTAAAATTAATGTGTGCTTTAAATTTCCCAAGTGTTCATTGGCTGGATGTTGTAATTGTTGGGCACTCTGCCTCATGGGTCATCATGTTTGGAACTTTGCAAGTAGGGGTGATGTCTGCATTGCTTATGACTCTACACCATTGGAAATGCTCCACATGCTTCCATCGGACCCCTGGGACTTTCCGTCTGAATACTCTGTGCACTCATCACAGTTCTGCCCTCCTTTCCTTCTTCCTCTCTGACTCTTGCATTAGTTTCCCTACGACATATTTTTTGGCTCAAGTCTTGACCCTTCTCTCTGAATTTATACAGCAATTATATTTACTTAGTATTCATTGTAAATTACTAGTTGTTTTTGTATGTGTGTGCTTCCCCCAAATCGACAGGTTTTTGTGGAGAGCGGGGCAGTAAGCAGGGCAGTTGAAGCACTTCTAGGATTTTTTTTTTAATCCTTTAAGCATCAGTGTAGTACTTTAACCAAAGTAGAGTTTGGATGTAGATTTGTTATTGACTATTATAATTTCCAACAACTGTTTCATAAACTGAGGGACAGCTGATTACCATGTCATTAAATAAATTAGTCATATGAATAGGACTGGAACTCAGCACATAGGTGTCTTAGTGTGTTTTGTGGTTGCTGTAACAGAATATCCATGACTGGGTAACTTCAAATGAAAGCAATTTATTCCTACAGTTTTGGAGTCTGGTAAGTTAAATATCAAGTGCCAGCATCTGCTGAGGGCCTTGTTGTTGCGTCATCCTGTGATAGGACGTGCAAAGGTGAGAAAGGTAGTGGGTGGGGAGCGGAGGGAGGCAGGGAGAGAGGAGCAAGAGAACATGTGCAGATGTAACCGGAGTTCTGAGATGAAACCCGATTCACTGCTTGTGCTGGCAGCTGGGTCCGCAGGCCTCTGCAGCCAGCAGGGCTGCAGCTCTTAACGGTGGCCCATGCCCTCGAGCATTGCAGCAGACCCCAGCAGCTCACCGTTGTCTTCTTGAGTTCTTGTCTTGTGAATTCTTTTTTTTTTTTTTTTTAATTTTTTTTTTATTGGTTGTTCAAAACATTACAAAGCTCATGACATATCATCTTTCATACATTTGATTCAGGTGAGTTATGAATTCCCATTTTTACCCCAAATACAAATTGCAGAATCACATCAGTTACACATTCACAATTTGTCTTGTGAATTCTAAGAATGAACTCCACAGACCAGGATGGGTGAGTGTAATAGTAGGATTGACTGAAGAGCAGGAACAGAACTCTTGCAGTGTGATAGGGGACCAATAGCAGGGTTTCTCCCTTGGGGTGTGCTGTCTAGGGGTTTATATAGCACTTAGTTCGCTGCTATTGGTCCAAACTTAGGTTTTAGAACCGTACTAATTCTCTTGGTTCAAATTCATGCTGATTAGGGCTTGGAGACATAACATGATGGGTCAAATCTTGAGTCCCAACTTACTTCCATTTTCTCGTACCAGGTCAGGAGGGAGGAGGTTGAGGTCTCTGGATGGGGCTGCCGTGTTGTGTGGAGTGGGTTTCTGCAGCAGGCCCAGGCCTGGCTGCTGAAGGGTGACAGGTTGGCAGACCTTGGCTCCCCTGGGTGGTGGCTCCCGTGCCTGCTTGGTGGGCTTCGTGTGGCCATAGTGCTTGCTGCTAGTGCTGGACCCATTTGGGCCACTGCTCCACTACTTTACTGCTGCTTCTCAGCAGGGCGTAGTAGGCCAGCTATGCGTCTTGGCAGCCCAGGAGCCGTGTCACAAGCACATCCTTATAATCTATAAGGAAACTGCTCTCATGATAAGGGCATTATTTTACTCACTAGGGCAGAGCCCTCCTGGCCACTCACCTCTCATCCGGCCCCACCTCCCCACACTTCTTCACTGAGGAGTAACTTTTCAACATACCCTTTTGGGGGACATATTCAAATAGTAGCAATGTGATGTTTTTTTTTTTTTTTTTGAATCATCCTAAATCTGGCATCTATTTCAATAGATTTTAATTTTTCTTCTCTTTCAGATTTTCGGAAAAATCAAGAATACAGAGAATTCCTGTGTACCTTACACGCTTTCCCCCATTGTAAGTAGCATTTGATGTCATTAGTGAACAAATGGTATTATTAACTGAAGCTCATAATTTATTTGGATTTCTTTAGTGTTTAACGTCTTTGTGCTTTTCCAGAATCCCATCCAGGGTACCACTTACATTGCGTTGTCAAGTCTCCTTAGGTGTCTCCTGACTGTGACAATTTCTAGCCTTCTTCTTGATTTTTATCACCTTGACAGTTTAGAGGATTACTGGTCAGGCATTTTGTAGAATGTCCTTCAATTTGGATTTGTCGTAGTGTTTTTGTGATTGCACAGGAGTGATGGTTTTTGTGGGGGAAGGAGGTTGATAGGAGAGGTAAAGTGACACTTCCATCACATCATGTTGAGGGAACATGCTGTCGACATGATTTACCACTCTTGACGTTGACCTTGATCACCCAGCCGAAGCCCAGTTTGCTAGGTTTCTTCAGGTAGAGTTACTTGTTTTCTCTAATAATTTTTGTTCTTTTCCTGTGGAAGGAAATCACTATGTTCCTTCCATACTTAAGGAGTAGGGAGTTATGCTCTACTTCTTTTATGGTGGAATAGCTACATAAATTATTTGCGATATGTCTCTTATTCCCCATTTGGCAATTCAAAATTAATTTATATCAATATGCACTCTTGACTTCTTATTTAATTCTCTGGGTTATACTCCAATCCTATTATATTTGTTGCTTAAATTGTTCCAGTTTTGGCTAAAGGGAGCTCTTTAACTTGGGTCTTTTGCCCCTTTTGGTGTATTCCCCTCAATCCAGAATTTTGTTTTATTTGTGAACACTTTCTTTCTGTCACTATAAAGTGCTCTGGGGTAGTGTTTTTATTTATTTATTTTTTAGTTATTGATGGACATAATAACTTTATTTATTTATATATACATTTAAAAATTTTTTTTATGTGGTGCTGAGGATGGAACCCAGTGCCTCACACATGCTAGGCAAGTGCTCTACCACTGAGCCACAACCCCAGTCCCATCCCTAGAACCTGCCATTTCTCCAGAGATTTCCCTTTGTTGGAGAAGGATATGAGAGTGGGTGTTGGATGTTTGTTTTATTTTATTATTTTTACCTTGTTAGGCCCTCATAGTAGACAGAAAAAGAAATATGAGTGCATACTAACCTGGGAGTATGAATGCACAGACATATGTGTGCACATGCTTCGCCATACAGAGGCATGTTTATATTAAGCTAACAAGACTTCCTAACTGCTGGCTCAATCCATTACCACCTGAATTAAGTCTAGCTTCCTTCTCTTGATTTTCTGAAGACTTCCACCCTGACAGTGAGATTCCTGGCTGGCTCCCACCATTTACTACCCATTTCCTTAACTATTCAGTTCCACTATATTTGGATCCCTGTGTCAGAATTGTTCAGTTGTTCTCTTGGGAGTTCTCTAGCTCTTTATCAGAGCACAGGGCTCATGCACAGTTTCTTTTGCCTTGAGTCTTGCAGTCTCTATTCAGGTTCAAAGTCACTTAAGCTGGCATTTTTCCCCCCATCTCTTTCCCCGCCACCCCTTTTGGAGAGTTTGTCTCAAAAATTTTGTAATACATTTAGAGTTTCTCATCATAGTCTACATGACTTCCTTGGATACTCTGACCTCCACGGTAATTTATTTAAAAATCTGCATAAACTACATTTATTCTTGGTGCTATATGGGTTTCAAAACTGCATGATGTCATAAGTTCACCATTATGGTATTGTGCAGAATAGTTTAATCACCCCCCAATATGCTTTTCTTACTTATCCCTCCTTGTCCCCTTTGGAGCTCCAGGCAATCACTGATCTTTTAAATATCTCTGTAGCTTTGCCTTTTCCAGAGTATCATACGGAATCATACAATGCACAGCCTTTTCCAGGCCAGTGTATTTCACTCATCAGTATGCACCTGTGTGATCATGACCTGAGAGATCATTTCCTTTTATTACCAAATAACACTGTTTTGAATGAATATACTAGTTTGTTTGCAAAAGCTTAAATTATTGATTTTTAGGTGTTTCTTTTTTAAAATGTATTCCTTTATTTTTCCCCCCTTCCACAGGTTAAAATTTTATTATTAAAGACATTTTTATTTACAATTAAAAATAAGCAATCTGGATGTATTCATTTTATACTGAGCACTCCTCAATGTATGAATGCATTTTTAAAATTCATTTCTTACATACATGACAATAGTGGGATGCATTACTTTCTTACTTATCCATTCACAGCACAATTTTTCATAACTCTGTATATAAAGTACGTTCATGCCAAATTATGCATTATACATGAGCTGTCTTATATTTTTTGCATTACAATTCTTAATACACCTTTATACCACAATTTATCATATCTCTGTATATAAGGTATGTTGACACCAAATTCACATCTTCATACATGTATTTTGTATAATGATGACCATCTCCTTCCACCATCCTTGCTATTCCCCTTCTCCCTCCCTTTCCCTCCCACCCCTATTCCCTATCTAGAGGTAATCTTCCTTCCATGCTTTCCCTCCCTATCCCACTTTGAGTCACCCCCCTTATATCAGAGAAAACATTCGGCATTTGTTTTTTTTTGGGGGGGATTGGCTAACTTCACTTAGCATAATCTTCTCTAATGCCATCCATTTCCCTACAAATGCCATGATCTTATTCTTTTTTAGTGCTGAGTAATATTCCATTGTGTATAAATGCCATATTTTTTTTATCCATTCATTCACTGAAGGATATCTAGTTTGGCTCCACAGTTTAGCTATTGTGAATTGTGCTGCTATAAACATTAATGTGGCTGTGTCCCTATAGTATGCTGTTTGTTTTTAGGTCCTTTGGATATAGTCCGAGAAGAGGAATAGTTAGGTCAAATGGTGGTTCCATTCCCAGATTTCCAAGGAATCTCCATACTGCTTTCCAAATTGGCTGCACTAATTTGCCTTCTATTAGACACAGAGTCTCTGGTTTAATTCCTAGATCCTTGATCCATAAAATGGATGACTTTAATGCTAGAAGTTTCTCTCTAGGTATAGCTATCTGTGTATCCTACAAATTTTGACACTTTCATTTTCATTTCAAAATGTTTATTATTTCTTTTGAGACTTCTTTCTTGTTCCAAGGTGTTATTTAGAAGTGTGTTATTTAATATCCAAATATTTTGGAATTACATTTGTTAATTTCTAGCTTAATTTTATTTTCATCTGAGAACATTCCTTGCATGATTTCTATTTTTAAAAAGTTTTTCAGGTATATGTTATGGCAATGCCAAGTTGAGAAGTATGTATATACTGCTGTTGTGAGACTAAGGAGTCTATTAATATCAATAAGGTCAAGTTGATTCTACAGTATAATTCAAACATTTCCTTATTGATGTTTAACCTGCTAGTTCTATGATGACTTTAGAAAGCATATCAAGGTGTGCAGCTGTGGTAGAGGATTGTTCTATCTCTCCTTGCAGTCTTATCAGTTTTTGCTTTATATATTGCTAAAGATCTGGTGTCTGTTGTATACACTTTAAGGAGTATTATATCCTCTTGGAAATTTTAACCCATTTGTCATGATGTAATGCCTATTTTTAGTTTGAATAATTTTCCTTCTGCAGACTACTTTGTAATATTGCTACTATAGATTTGTGTTTATTGGTATTCACATGGTATGTCTTCATTTTTTTTCACTTTTAATATATCCGTTTTTATGTTTAAATAGGATTTTATATGTAGAACATTTAGGTGTTTTTATAAAAAATTCTTCCTGGTAGTCTTGGTGTTTTAATTGCTGCATTTAGATCATTCACATTTAATGTGAGAACTGACACAGTTGGAGTAATATTTAAATACATCTGTAACTATTTTCTATTTACTGTTTTAGATATCTTCTTTCTATCATTTTCTCTCCAGTTTTAATTGAACAATTATATTTAAATACATCTGTAACTATTTTCTATTTACTGTTTTAGATCCCTTCTTTCTATCTTTTTCTCTCCAGTTTTAATTGAACAATTTATGATTCCATTTTCTTTTCTTTCTTAGTATATCAATTATACTGCTTTGAAAGTTTGGTGGCTCTCCTAGAGTTTGTAATATGCATTTATAGCTAATCTAATTCATTTTCAAATAATACTATATGGCCTAATGGGTACTTCAGGTACCTTATAACAGAATATACTCATCCCATCTCTTTAAACATTGTTAGCATTAATCTCATTGTTCACATATAATAATGAATGGAAATATTGTGAATGTTGTATTGAACAAGTAGTTATAAATTTAGAATAAGAAAATTACAAAATATTCTATTTTCTTTTATTTCTCTTCTGATGCTTTTGATTTGAATATGTAGATTTGAATTTCTAACCTATATAATTTTCCTTCTCCTGAAGACTTCATTTTAGCCAGTTAGGTTTTCTGGAAGTGAATTTCTTCAGTTTTGTTTGCCTGAGAAATTATTTATTTCTTTTAAAATATTTCACTGCATGATTTCTGGTAAGAAATATATAATTATTATTATTTTTCCTTTAAAAGTAAGTTGTTTTTGTCCTCTGACTCCTTTCAGAAATTTGTCTTTGGTTTTCTTCTGTTTTAATATGATATGCCAAGGTTCAGATTTTGAGAGGATTTTATCGTGCTTGATCTTCTTCAATCTTGGTGAATTTATGGTTTTGGTATCTATCGTTAATTTTGGAAAAATTTTGGCCCTTATGACTTTAAATATTTCTGTAGCTCTTTTATTTTTTTCTCCTTTTGGAGGAATGGAATACCAATTGGAATATCATAGACACATTGGACTACCAATACATAATTGAAATATCAGTTATGCCCATTTTATAACTTTGGAACTTACTCCATATTTCTTTTTTATTTTTTCTTTCTTTATATTTTGGCTTTGGAAATTTCTATTGTCATGTTTTTAAAATTTACTGATTGTTTTCGCACCCAGGATGGTCTATTTATTGAGAGTTCATTAAAGGCATTCTTTATTTCTTTTACAACGGTTCTGATTTCTAACATTTTATTTTAATTCTTAGAGTTTCCATATTTCTACTTGCATTGCCAATTTGTTCTTACATGTTGTCTACTTTTTTCATCAAGTTCCTTTACCTGTGGTTTCACATTTCCAGTCTGACAATCAATATCTGTTTCCTGTCTGATTCTCGTTCTGACAGTAGCTTTCTTTCTTCAGAATGTGTTTTTTTTTTTCTTGTGCATTATTATGACTTGTAAAATTTTAGTGGGTATGGTATGTTGGACAATAGCCTTGATCGGGAGGTTTGTATTTCTCTGGCAAGGAACTGGGCTGTGTTTAATGTTCCTAGAGATATAGGTTCAAAAAGTTTGTTTCTTCTCATTTCCCAGTTTTCATCTTCTTGTTTCTCATTGAGCTTCCTTGAAAACTCCCTTTAAGTCGACCCTGTGTCTTGCTGGTGATTAAGTTGTCATTCACTCTTGTTATGCTGGAACCCTGTTGATATTGTGGCAAGGGTTGGGGTAGGAACAATGCTCTGTAATGCTATGATTGAATGTTCTGTAATGCTATGATTGAATCTCAGTGTTTTAATGAATCTATGTTCCTGTCCTCCACAACTCTTTCTTCCTTTTCTTTCTTTGTTCTTGCCTTAAGTGAGACAGGAAATCTAAAGGGGGTGCTGGTTGAATAATTGTTCTTCTCCAAGGTTGGACAGGATCTGGTAAAGTCTTTTCCAGCATGTTTTGGAAAATGTTCTAGGTACGTTTTAAAGTAGTCTCACTCCTCTTCCTTCTCCCCAAAACATGAGAGGGTTTTCCTAGGATCTTCATTGTGATGACCTGGTATAGTTCCTGGAGGTGAAATCCACCATGGTTGGGGGGCTCTCTAGACTCGGCCTCCAGAAGTTTCTCCCTGTGAAGCTAGCCTCCACTCAGCCCCCAACAGTGTATCCCAATAAACATTTAAGTGCTTCTAGCAGTTTATGGTTCCACTAGCTTTTGCTCCAGGTAAGTTATTCTTGTTTGTGATCCTCTATATTTGGTTATCCTTCCAGATCATGGGGTGGTGGTTTGGCATGTGAGCTCAATTCTCTAATTGGTCAAAAAGGTTCTTGATTTTTAGTTTGTTCAGCTTTTTTTCTTGCTGGAAGTATGGAAGGGATGACTTTTAAATTGAAAGTTCCTAGCATTTTCTTAGCCTTGAAAGTCTTAAAATTTCTTCTTTTTTTTATATCAACACTATAATTAATTACCGTGCCTCTTATGGGACTAGAACACCAGAACTCTTTCCTCCCATCTGACTTGGTACCCACTGGCCAATGTCTTCCCCTTTCTCCTCTTCTCATCCTCTTCTCCTCTCAGCCTCTGGTAGCCCTCATTCCACTCTCTACTTGTATGAATTCAAGTTCCTTAAATTTCACATATAAGTGATATCATATGGTCTTTATCTGTCTATGTTGAAATATCCCACAGTGCCCCTAGATGTGTGCAGTTACTGTTTATCAATTAAAAATTCTTCTTACAAAGCAATTTGTCTCATTGTTTATGGTCCAGTGATGGACCTTTATCTGTTCTGAATCATTCTGCTGGTCCTTTCACCTGCTGGGCCCTATTTGGAATCCTGATCCTAGTGCTGAGCCCACCTTGAAGATTCACAAGAAAAAAGTGGGGAGAACTGGGAAAAGCATTATTGCACTTTCTTCTTTCTAATGCATATTTATGTCATTTTAATGTTTTTCAGAATACATGGAGCATTCTAAATTTCTGCTTATCATAATCCCACTGTAGAAAGATGTGGTATTTTAAAAAATTAATCTTCCACAAGGGATATATAAAAATAAAACTAGGAACTAAAAGCTAAGAAAAAGCGAAAGGGAACCAGGTCAATAAAAATTGTCTTTGCCTGGCACTTGGTACTCCCCATAACATAAATAATGCCAGTATGGAAGATGTCCAATTTAATTTAAAATAAGGTTACTTTTATAAAGCTAGCCAGACAAAAAGAGGGAATAAGTCATTCCCGCTGAACCAGTGGCCAGCAAGTAAAGTAATGGCCTTTCTGTAGTAAACCTTAAATGACAGAAATTGAATTCTTATTGCTAAAGTGTTTATTTTCTAATGACAAGTCCACTTTCATGGGATTTTCTTTGATTTTACTGTTATGTTTGATATGTTTAATATTGCAGTTCCAATATTGCATACCCAAAATGAAGATTGACACCTTCATTTATAAATATCAATTCCGACTGATCCTATACAGTCTATCATCTTTTCCATAATCTCCTTTTCAGTTTCTAGTTTTTCATCTTTGGTTTTTTGCATATCTATCTACCTTCACTAAATCTCAGATGGGAAATGTTTACCAAATCCAAGCACAATCATACACTTCATTTTTGCATGTTACCTGGTCAAGGAACAACGTAAGTGCTTATGGCACCAGAGAAACCACCACCTCCCAAGGTGACTGAACAACCCTGCCCCTATGAGGTTTCTTCCAGCTGTCCTCTCCTATTTCTACCCACAAGGAGTGGAAGTCTGTTTTCAATAGTACAGCCCATAGGTGGGGTCGTGGTGAGCCCTCCCTGGAAAGAGAATCAGCACTGGGAAAGCTGACTCATAAGTCAAGGGAGATTTGTGAGGGACATTCAGAGTGTGAGTTTTCTGATGATTTAGAGGGAGAAGCTCCCCTAATTTTCCCTAAAGGATGAATGCATTAGTCAGCTTTTCATTGCTATGACTAAAATACCCAACCAAAACAACTTGGAGAACAAAAAGTTTATTTTGGGCTCATGGATTAAAAGGTTCAGTTTGTGGTTAACCAACTCCATTGCTCTGGGCCTGCGGCAAAGCAGAACATCATGGCAGAAAGGCCTGGTAGAGGCTGTGTGGCTTATAGCAGCCAGGACACAGAGCCTGAGGAGCCAAGGACAGGATGCAGTCCAAGGCTACACCCAGCAAACTACTTCCTTCAGCCGTGCATCACATAGCTACAGTTACCCCCGAGTAGTCCACTAAGATTATTAGTCTTTAAGTGGATTAATCTACCGATAAGTTGTAGCTTTCATAGTCTGATAATTTCACTTCTGAACATTTCTCTATTGCCTAATACATGAGGCATTTTTTAGACCCAAAGGTTAACAGTGAGTGATATACCTCATTCTATTCCCACTTTCATGACACCGCTCTACACTGATGTCCAACTGCTCCACTATCCTGTTGAAAAATCTAAATTTTAAGACCATCTCACATGTATCTAAAGAGCCAAAGCAGCGATACTGCCCATGATTAAAGCACTTTTTAGCTCACGAGTTCAGGGAATATTATGAGATTGATTTCTCTAAGCCTCTAAGGTCTTGAGATAAATGAACACACAGACGTTTCTCTACATTCTCATTAATTTTATATTCATAACCCCAAAAGAAACAATCACAGAGCTTCTGAGACCTTTATGAGAAGTACATTAAGATCAGATTCAGTCTAGACAGAATCGAATTTTTGTTTAAATTGAAAATTCTTTTCCTGGTGTTTATTAATGCCTTAATTTCTTAGAGCTAAATGTGTCCTCAGCATGTATCAAGTTTGAGCATAACTGTGCTTTTCTGTCCTGTTTCCCATCTTGATTAAGTCCTGTTGGTTCCATCCCTGAAAATTCATGTGAATCTGCCCTCTTCTCTCAATTTCCTCCAATACTCAGCTTCAGTTGAAACTCTCATTACCACTCTTCGGGGATTTTGCTGAAGGTCAGAGATGAGAAATTTTACTTGATTTGGTCATATGTGAAGATACAGACACTTAGCTTTATCGAATTGACATTAATAAACTGTGAAAATAATGTTCATTGTAAAGAAAAGATGTAATTCTCTCTAAATTGAACCTGAATTTATTTGAGCTGTCATTGAGATGCCAGAGTTGCCCTATTCTTTCTTGGCTACGAATATAAAATTATTGGTATTTATTTAATAAATATGAGCCCTTTTCTCTGAACAATGCTGTGGCTTGGGACACTTCTTAGATCTGGTGCCAGCATGTTTCTGGCCTGACCCTCTTAAAGTTTCGTCTCTTCCTCCCTTTACTATCTTTTACCTCTGAGCCACTGCGACCCTCATCCACTGCCTGGTTTTAGTGTCTTCTTTCACATTTCTTTCATCCTTCCTGCTCTCTTTATTGAATTCCTTTCCTTGCATTGTTCATTTCTATATCATCATGATCAAAAGTCTAGTTTTCTGTTCTTAAAAAGTCAAATATACAGCCTCCTGAGCTCCTGGATAGAACATGGACCTACATCTCATGGCTTCAGGCACCATTTATTCTCTGAACATGCAGTTAGAAATAAAGTAAAATAAAATAAAAAGGATGCTAAACCCATTATGTTCTCAGTGTACTCTGTTCAAAATAATGAACTTGAATAGCTGGGAGTTATCAATTTATAGGAAGAATGGAAGGAAAAGTTTTCTGATAGGACAGAAACATACAGTATTCATGCATGGACATCTGCTTTCAAAACCTCGTTTGCTCCATCCTCTTGCTGCCTTTATGTCGTAGATTTGTGCAGACTCCAAATTATGTGCACACTGTATTCCAAAAGTCTGCTTATTGAAAAATTATATAATAAGTCCTAAGATAGTGGGTCCTAAGGAAATCCACAAAATATCATCCAACTCATAATGAGTTCAAGATAGAATTTTAATGCCTTCAATATTTGTAAGTAGCATTCATAAAATGGTTTCAGGAAAACAAAATCCCTGAATCCTGTCTCAGAACGCCAGAGACCATTTGCTGTGATTCTGTTCGTGACCGGTTTCGAACCAGTGAACCACCTAAAAATCAGGCTTTTAACTCTACTTATGTACATGAAAAGTTACTTTTGTTGTTCATATTTAAAAAATATAAACCAGTGATTCAGCAGACTCTCTAGCGGCTACTTTGGTTCTTAGGCTCATGGGGTAGGCAAACAGTTCTGATTTAAACCCTAATTTCTCTGACTGTATCAATGAATCCCACCTCTAAATGTGAAGTCCTATGTTGCTTGTACAAAATTTTACATGAAAGGTCAGGGAGTAGCAAATAATAAAATGCTGTAGGATCCCTGCCACCACCACTATCAGAAAAAAGAAGAGAAAAAAAAAAGGAGAAAGAAAACAAAATATAACCTTGTACATCCTTGGAAGGAAAACTCTATGGAATTCTTACTAAAAATGGCTCCCTACTAAGTGGTGATGGTGCTCGTCATGTTAGAATCACCACAGAATTTTTCAATGTACCCACCGGATCCATCTTACAATTGTATCTTACAATCTATCAGATCCACCCAGCTGAGAACTTACCATGCTGCCATCGTTGGCTTTGATGAAATGTGCCATGTTGCTCACTTGGACTGGGTGGGGGAAGTTCTCTTGCTAGCAGTTTGTAAGACTGGGATAATGCAATGATGAAGATCTATGTTGGAAAACTTAAAATGCCATAAAGTTTTATGTAAATTATTGATTTTAAGAAACAACAAAGCAGAAATAGGATCTGGAAACCAATAACAAACATCAAAAGAAATAACATTTCTGGCTTCACCTGTAACTAGTGTCTTTGGACAACTCAAATTATATTTGCTGTGTTTGTGGAAAGAAAGATGAGTAAAATAAGTTATATGTCTGTTGAGGCTGATAGTTCAATAATAAGTGTGTTTAGTCAGCTTTCTATTGGTAGGACAAATAATTGAAATAAATCAAGTTACAAAGAGAAAAGGCTTATTTTTGCTTGCATGAATGTTTGACATTGTTGTCTTGGGTTTGTGACGGTATATCCTGGTGGAACTGCTCTCCTCTTGGCTGGGAAGTAAAAGAAAAAAGAGGAGACTGTGGTTCCACCGTCCCCCTGGAGGACATGCCCCCAACACCTAAACATTTCCAAGTAGCCTTACCTGTTAAAATTTCTACCACCTTCCAACCTCAGCAGCTAGGGACCAAGCCTTTAATGCATGGGCTTTGGGGGACATAAGATTCAAACCATAGCAATAAGACCAAAAGGAAGAATAAAAAAAATGAACATTTATTGAGTACTGTGTTAACTTCCCATTGCTGTAAACAATACTTGAGATAAATTAAAAGGAATAAAGGTTTGTTTTGGCTCATGGTTTTACAAATCTCCATCCAGGGTTGTTTGGCCTGTTGCTTTGGACCTTGATACATTATGGTGTAGAGCAAAACTGATCACTTTGGGGAAGCAAAGAAGCAAAAAAGAGAGGGAGGGGCTGGGGTCTCAGTATCTCTTCAGGGGCATACCTCCAGTGATCTCACTTCCTCCCAGTAGGCCCTGCCTCTTGAAGGTTCCATTACCTCCCAACAGCTAGGTCGGTGACCAAACCTTCAACACGAGAGCCTTTGGTGGACATTCAAGATCTAAACTGTGGTAAATACACCATGTGAGGACTTCCGCATTTATCATCTTGTCCTCTCAATCTTACAATAAACTGCTGCAAGTACAGTTTGCCACTTTCTATGTATAAATTCCCTGATGCTCAGTTGATATAATTTGCTCATGGCTTATCCAATATGGTGGTAAGATCTGTCCTCATGAGTACATCTGAGGCCTCTGCAGTCATAGGGGCCTTGTTCTTAGTTGGGCTTCATACTTGGTGTAAAGCTCTGCTATCAATCATCATCTTGAAATCCTTAAACATTTTGAACAAGGGCCCTATATTTTCATTTCATGTCGGGCCTTACAAGTTAGACAGCCAGTCTTGTTGGTGGGCTCTGCCAAAGTCTGTCCATAGACATTCCCTAAAGACTAATCTTGAAAACTACCAAGCCCTTTAAGTCATACTGGGGGAAAGAAAAGCGGCCTCAGGGCTGGCACAACAAGAAATTTATGCTCTGGAAACAAGACACTAGTCCTGAAGATGTATCATCCTCAGAAGAAGAATTTTTTCCCCATATGATAATACAAGCCAGTGTGGCTTGAGGCATTTTATTAGTTTTCTGTTATATATAACAAGGTACCACAGTTGTGGTGTCTTAGAGCAAAACTTATCTGTTAACTCATGGTTTCTGGGGGTCAGTGGGCTGCCTTCCAAGCTCATGTGGTTGATGGGATTTTAGGACTGAGGTCCTCAGCTCCTAGAAGCCACAGGGAATTCCTGGACCTGTGTTCATAGGTAGTTTACTTTTCAAGTCAGCAGGAGGGTCTCTGATGCTCCTTTTCAGTCTCTCCAATCTGCCGTAATGTAATCACAAGAGTGATGTCACCTTTGCCATCAATATTGGTTAAAAACGAGTCATAAGGGCAGAAGTTTACAGACAAGACCCTAATGAGAAGAAGAGAGGAATAGAGTATTGGGGATTGTGTAGGGTCTATTTGCCACATGTAGAAGTCCACAGTTGTAGAAAACTGTGCCTAATTGACTATATTAGATTCAAATTGAGTATTTAGAATGAGAGAAATCACAACAAATTTCTCAAACCTTAGGGATCTGAGTCTTCCCCCCCCCCCTGATATCTCTAAGCACTTTTCCTGAAATTCTTATGTAGAGATGTTTTCCTGATTATAGCCTGGCTTCCTTACATTCACTTAGAACATTCTACAATTCCTGGTAACTTCTAGTCCCCAAGAGAACCTGTGCAAGTGATGGGCCCGTGGCTTGATGACATTCTCAAGAATTGTGCCTGTGATTCTCAGCCTCCTGACTGTACAGGTGGATCAATTTGTGAGGACTTGGTAAAATGCAGAATCTCCAGCCCCGTCTACACCTGCTGAAGAAAACTCTGCATATCAGGAAGACCCTGGGTACTTACTATGCACATTAGTGTTTGGGAAGCACCACATTAGGCCACATGCTGAGCGGTACTGCTGTCTTAGGGGCTGCACCCATCTTGTTTTTGTCTTGGTCAGAGCAAATGGGTAATAGACCTTAGCTCACAGCTGGTAACAGTCTTGACAAGAAACAGTAAGAGCACATCAAACTGCTTTGAATTAATATAAGTCTCCAGGGTCAGACAAATTACATCCTTGGGGTACAGAAAGAATTTATAGCTGTGATTAGAGAAGCACTGCCAGTAATCTGAAGAATCACAGGGAGCCAGAGAGGTGCCATTTTTTTTTTCAAAGAAAGAAAAAGATGAATCCTGAAAATTACTGGGTAGCACGCCTGACAGCAATTTCCTACAAAATTCTGGAAGGAATTATTAAACAGGTAACTTGTCAGCTTTTAGAAATAGAAATGGTAATCACAGGAATCATGCCAAATTAACCTCATTTGATTTTCTTATAATGTGTTTTCAAGACCACTAGGCCCAGGGGAAACCATAGGTATGATATTTTTTATTTTAGATAGGTATTCACAAAGCTCCTAATGATATCCTTACAGGCCTTGTGCAGAAATATGGCACAAATAATAGCACAGCCAAATGAATTCATGGTTGGTTGAATGATTATCCCCTATAGGTTGCGTGGCAAAATACTTTGACAAAAGGAGTTTGATGTTGTTTGAAGGAAGGAATGAACCCCTGTACCATTCAGAGTTCAATTATGGAATGATCAGAATGATATGGAATAAGGGGTTATTATAGAGCTTTGACCTTGTATAGCTGGAGGAACTGATAGTATGACAGAAGCTCAAGAGAAAAGATGGATGAGCAGTAGAGCAGAGCTTGGGAAAACTGGGATGTATGAGGAGAATCTGGGTCCTGCTGCAGCCTCCAAGTTTCCATTTCTCATGATGTGGTTCTTGGTGAAAGAAAGAGAAGCTGAAGGAGTTGTGGCCCTTGCAGCCATCATGTGCCAATGAGGTCAGCCAGTGGACGGAGGGCAGATTTCTAGGAGCTGCAGCAGGGCTTGCTCTTTGCTGTTGGCTTGCAGTCTGTGTACATTTCTCTGTGGTTGGTAGGTCTCATCTCAGAACTATATAGAGGAATTATGGGAAATGTAGTTCCTGCTTAGCTGAGCTGACACAATTCAAAGCTAATACAGAAAACAGAGAGCCCTGTCCTTGGCCCTGCCCTGCTGACTGGGCATATTGGTGCAAAGTGAATGACAGCACATGCTGGATGGCAGGATCCCAAGGAAAATATCAACAACCTGACTCGAGGGTCACGTCAAATGTGAAAGGCCCTTCTTGACCACTCCCCCAAACAGCAGCACCTTACTCCCCAGCATCCTCAGACTTTGTATGTTATCTTCATGACACGTATGAGGCTCTGTTAGTATAGCTTTTAATGCATAATTAAGTATTAATAAGTATAACATATTTAGGGATAAAACTCATTAGTAGACAATAGAAGCTATCTAAATTAATTTAAAAGAAAACAGTTTTGAGCCTTTTGTCAATAGCAAGAACAAATTGGAAATCAGGATATGGGAAAGTTAATGCACATTTTACTTATATTAATAGAAACAAAGGAAGTAAAATCCTTATTCCCTTTAAGGAAAGACAAAACTATCATATTTTAAAAGAAAACGAGCCACCACACAGCAGGCTAAAGAAGCAACATTGTACTGTCATATCATTTGGAGTGGAAAAAGCATTTCACAAAATCCAATACTCATTTCTGCTACAAACTCTAACCAATTTATAAATAGAGGGGAATTTCCTCAACTTGATAAAGAATGTCGACATAGTTTTGTACTTGACATCAAACTTTTAAAGATAATGAGATACATTCCTCCTAAATAATATCTGATAAAGGACTTCTATCAAAAATAGATAAAAAAACTTGTAACATTCAAACAATCTAAATTTTTAAAGAAGTGAACAAAATATACAAACATATCACACTAAAGACATTGTACGGATTATAAATAAAACCAGAGACCCTGCACCTAATAGAGGAAAAAGTAGGCCCAAATCTTCATCATGTCAAATTAGGCCCTGACTTCCTTAACAAGACTCTTGAAGCGTGAAAAATAAAATCAAGAATTAATAAATGGGATGGACTGAAACTAAAAAGCTTCTTAGCAAAAGAAACAATCAATGAGGTAAAGAGAGCTACATTTTGGGAGCAAATTTTTGCCACATGCACATCAGATAGAGCACGAATCTCTAGGATATATAAAGAACTCAAAAAACTTAACAGCATGAATACAAACAACCCAATAAATAAATGGGCTAAGGATCTGAACAGACACTTCTCAGAAGATATACATTCAATCAACAAATATATTTAAAATGTTCAACATCTTTAGTAGTTAGAGAAATGCAACTCAAAACTATTCTAAGATTTCATCTTACTCCAGTCAGAATGGGAGTTATCAAGAATACAAGCAATAATAAATGTTGGTGAGGATGTGGGGGAAATTGCATACTCATACATTGCTTGTGGGACTAAAAATTGCTACAGCCACTCTGGAAAGCAGTATGGAGATTGCTTAGAAAATTTGGAATGGAACCACCCTTTAACCCAGCTATCCCATTCCTCGGTCTATACCCCAAAGACCATAGTATAGTACTGCAGCCACATCAATGTTCATAGCAGCTCATTTTCACAGTAGCTAAACTATGGAAGCAACCTAGTTGCCCCTCAATAGATGAATGGATAAAGAAACTGTGGTACATATACACAATGGAATATCACTCAGCATTAAAAGAGAATAAAATTATGGCATTTGCAGGTAAGTGGATAGAGTTGGAGAATATAATGCTAAGCAAAGTAAGCCAATTCTCAAAAAAACAAAGGCTGAACGTTCTCTCTGATAAGGGGATGCTGGTCTATAATGGGGGGGGGATAGGAAAAATGGAGGAACTTTGATGGGGCAAAGGGCAGGGGGAGTGGGGAGCAGAAAAGATGGTGAAATTAGATGGACAACATTACCCTAGGTATATGTATGACTGCATGTAGGGTGTGCAACCAGAGAAATGAAAAGTTGTGCTGCAATTATGTACAATAAATCAAAATGCATTCTGCCGTCATAGATACCTAATTAAAATAATAAAGAATATGCAAAGGTTCTCAGCATCATTTTTTATTAGAAGACTTCAATTTACAACACCTAATGAGAATCTGTTATGAGTGCTTGTTAGAATGGTTAAAATCCAAAAAAAAAATCAATACCAATTGCTGGAGAGGATGAAGAACATCAGGAATCACAATCCATTGCTGGAAGACATGCAAAAATTGATCACCCACATTAGGAGAGATTTGGGCAGTTTCTCGCAAAGCAAAACATATGATTTGGCCGTTGTACTCAGGCATTTGCTCAATGGAGTCAAAATCCTGCTTGTAAAGTTTATAGCACTTTATTCATAATGACTAAAGCATTGAAGCAATCAAGATGTCCTTCAGAAGGGAAATGAATAAATTGTGATGTAGCTTCATAATATAATGAAACATTATCATTCAATATAAAGAAATGAGCGAAAGCCACCGAAAGATGTGGTTGAATCTTAAAGACATATTGCTACATGAAGACTACATGTTATGGGATTCCAAGTATATGGCATTCTGGAAATAGAAAACCACAGAGATGGTGAAACCACATTAATGGTTGACAGATGATCGGGGAAGTAGAGGACAGTTTGAGTGAAACACAGTGTTATAGTTTGTATGTGAGGTGTCCCCTGAAAGATCCCATGTGAGACAATGCAAGAAAGTTTGGAGGAGAAATGATTAGGTTATAGCCTTAGCCTAGTCAGTGAGTTAATCCCTGGTGGGATTAACTGAAGTGGTAGGCTGTGGCTGGAGAGGGTGGGAATTGAGGTGTGGCTTTGGGTATATATTTGTATCTGGAGAGTGGAGTTTCTCTCTCTGCTTCTGGATCACTGTGATGTGAGCTGCTGCCATCTGTCATACTCTCCTGCCATGATGTTCAGCCTCATCTCAAGCCCTGAGGAATGGCGCCAGAATTCTGTGGACTGAGACCTCTGAAACCAGGTGTCCTCAAATAAACTCTTTCTCCTCTATAGTTGTTCTGGTCAGATGCAAAAAAGCTGACTAGAACACACAGGAGATATCTTAGGGTGGTTAAATAATTCTATGTGATACTGTAACGATGGATGCGTGACACTGTGAAGCAAACAGTGGCTCAGAACCCACAGAACTTTCCAGCATGAGTGGATCAACAAATGCAAATTTAAAAATCATTAGTGTTTTGGAGGATTCAAATGATAGAATACAGACTTCTGTTTAAAAAAATAATTCAACTATATTCCATATATATTAAATAATTTCACTGAATGGGATGGGGAAAATAATGATTTAAGTTAACTTTGGAAATGATTTGGATCTATAAGAATAAAGTCAAAAGGAACTGTACGTAAGCACTGCACTCTAGTTGATAAGGTTGTTCTCACAGGGTTACAGGTTAGCAATTCTGATGTTGCTATGAAAGTATTCTGGCATCTAAGAGTTCTATGGTTGGTTGATTGTAAGAGCCAGATTTCTCAATGTTGGAGTGGGAATTTACAGAAAAAGGCAAGGCAGGAGGCTGAAATGATTCAGGTAGCAATGGATTAGAGTTGGAGACATATCAGCATGGACTCATGTTTAGCTCAGTATAGGTACAGAGAGGTCCATATGCAAATATTTTGAGATACGAATATATATGGGTAAATGTACATACATATATTTTTGTCTGTCAGCTAAGAGAGGCTAGAAATGACCATCTCAATGGCAGTGGGCATACCTAGCTCTCAGTTCTTGGTTTTTAGTACTATTCCTTAAAAAAAAAAAAAAGCAAACAAACAACAAGAAAAAATAGGGTATCTAGGAGTCATGGTGATTTTAGATTCGGGGCAGGAGATAATGCAAGATGAGTTAGACAAAGCATCTGTAGTACCTGAAAGTAAGGAAATAATTGAATGAGCAAATAAATTAACACAAATAAACAAAAACACTTCAATAAACTACAAGGGCCAATTGCAAGAGCTTCTAACAAAATTGTAACAATTTTAATAAGTAATAGTGAAGTATAACCCAAAGTTTAAAATAGGTCTATATGGATACAATATATTTGATAAGTAAGTAGAGGACAAACCAGTATCCATAGGATATTCATGCAACGAATTCCAAACAACATATGTTTATTCTCCACTCTCAGGAGATGGAGCATAGCTACCTGTTCTTTCAATATGAGCTCTGCAGAATGCCTCTCAGAGAGTACGTAGTGGAAGGGGTGGGGAGGGTGGGAGTATAACTTTCCCGTGGAGGAATCTGCCCCACTCTATCCCCCCAAATGATCAAGGTCAGCACCAGGAATGGTGAATCACATGTGTTGTATGGATTGCTGCTGTGATATGGTGACAAGGGCCCTTTACTTCTGTGGTTTCTGTACATAAGGCAGTAACCACAGTCTAGCCAGATTTTTTTTAATTAGGTAAATTCTATTTGAAGGACATTCTGTAAAATACAAGTATTTCTAAAAAGTATCAACGTTATCAAAAACAAGGACAGTCCTAGGAACTGTCTCAGTCAAAAAGAGCATAATGTGATGTCTTGATGGGATCTTGGACATTAGGCAAAAAACAAAAAAACAAGCAAACAAACAAACAAAAAAAACCTCAGAGAATCTGAATGAAATATGTGCTTTAGTTAATATAGGCTGAGCAATCAAAAGTCCTAAATAATGTAAAATGTTAATAATAAGGAAGCCCTATTCAGGGTATACAGGAATTCGGCCCTTCTGTACTGTCTTTAAAATATTTTTATGAGTCTAAAACAGTTTTAAAATAGTTTGTTTTTTTCAGACAACCAGGGTGTGTGGAAGACAAAATCAATGAGTGACTTTAATAACCAGATTATAAATGGAAAGATTGATTTAAAAAATTAAAGAGAGTATGTCGGAAGTGCTTATATTCTGAAGTAGTTGTAATTGAAGTACTCATAATTGCTGCCTTCAAATAGTTTGGATGTTAAAGATAAAGGAATCACACTCAGTGTACCCATGAGAGAACAAGAACAAATCGATCATAGTCAAACGGAAGCAGATTTCAGCAGATTGAAAGAAGATGTTGATGAGTATTAGAGCTGTCCATATATGACCAGCCTGCCTTTGGAGAGAAGTGAGCATGTCCCCTTACTGATCTTGAAGCAGAAGCCAAAGGAATGTCATGCAGAAGAACAGCTGGACATGAGCCTGAAGGTGTCCTCAGACACTGTGATTACTTGTGTGTTAGTCAACCCCACTGTGACTGCATTGGGTCAGGTGGCTCCAGGCGGACCGCAGAAACTAGTTATTTTCTTATGACATCCAGATGGTAAGGTTTTCTCTGATCATCTTGAAATTACACACTCTGGATAGAAAAGGAGAAATAATTGCTGAACACTGTGAGGAATAGATTTAAGAGAAGCCTCTGAGAATATATTTGTGTGTGTGCACTCTTTTCTTATAAAGAAAACTAATGAAAAGATAAAACAAAATTAAGACATAAAGTAAAACATCACTGTGGGTTATTTTTATTTTATTTCATTTTATTTTTTTGTGGTTGTGTGGATTGAACCCAGGGCCTTGCGTATGCGAGGCAAACACTCTACCAACTGAGCTAAATCCCCAGACCCCACCATGGTTTTAATATTGGAAATTATCATCTTGGTTTTTAAATGCTCTATGGAATATTGGCTTTAGCTGCTTGAGGTCAGCTTTGGTGAATAGGAGTGGTTTTTGGAGGGTAGAGTTAGTACTGTTATCCATAGGACCAGATGGCTCCTGCCCTCCAGAAATCCAGATCAATTTCATTCTCTTCTGGTGAAACAGCAACAGCAGGACTTTTGGTCTCTTGTGTTCTGATGCTTCTGGCAAAACAGTGTTTTTTTGCTTCTATATTTCTAACTCTTGAGTTACTCCTTCATGTATCCTTACTTTGTGATTCATGCTCTCAAAAGTTGTGGAACTTCAGAAATACAGAAGTGAATATGAAACTATGGGATGTCGGCTTTCTAACAAGTGTATTACCTTAAAGTGCAGCCTTTTTTCCCCCTCATATTTTAGCCCTTCCAGTATAAATAGTTTAGCTAGTATATTTCACATCTAGAAGTATCCTTGTATGCCTAGCATAGAGAGAGCAGTATGTGTATGTACATTTGTGTATATGTATGTGTGTTTATTAGCTCATGTGATTTTTAGTAATAAACTGTATCCAGTTCTGCCACTTTGATATATAAACATGCAAATACATGGGAAGTAGGCTTTATATTCCTTGGAAATGATTTACATGCAATGGTAAATATAAATAAAGTAAACTTTTAGAGAAGACTCCAAACTTTTATGTGTGCACTGTGGTGCCTTGCTGGACTTTGAATTTCTCTGCTGGTGTTAATTATGGTGAGATGAATGCTGTGGGGTTTGATCAAGTGCCACGTACTGTACAGGTCAGATCTGATTTTAATTGAGAACTCACAGCACAACTGGCTAATTCCCCTGACTCATCTGACAATCTCTCTCTTTAGTCTAGGAGGAGCTCTTAATTTCTCCTCTCCAGCATCAGTTTTCAAGAGCATCTATTTCCTGGGGTCATACCATGAGAGCAATTGTGCTGCTATATTAAATCTTCAAAGCATCAATTTTCATACTACAAATTTGCTTTTGCATGCCATCCGCCCGCCTCTCTGCCCCTTTGGGGTAACCATGGTGTCCATCTGGACTCTGTCAGTAGAGTGCAAGCCCTTTCACTGCTGGGACTGGGCTGTATCTCTTTGCTCATTCCTTCCTGCTCCATGCTGATGGTATTGTGTTCCCTTCTGCATCTCCTGGCTGTGGCCCACAGTGGACCTTCAGCTCTCTCCCCGTCCTCCACCCTTAAACAGGGGAAGTGGAGGACTCTGATGGAATTAATTACGTTGTCAGCGCCACGTTGCTTTGTACTCTTTTGTGGCTTTCATTGTGTCCTAAGTATTTTACTAATTTGTGCCCACTTCATCCTTGTGCCCCTTGATCAGCTCCTTAAGGACAGGTGTCCTGGTTGTCCCAGCATAGGAGCACTTGGCTCTACCCACTGCAGATGTTTTGTCATTGCCAGTTGAATGATACGTCTTGTGAAGAGTTTCAAAACCATCCTTTCTCTGATGACTCACAGATTTATGTCCCCAACCTGCACCTCTCTTCAACCTCTCTTGTACTCTTTGTAACCCACTGATTTTCTAATTAGAGTATCATTCCTAACATGGCCAGAAAACTCTTGATGGTTTTCACCTTAACCAAGCCTTTCTTACCTTGGTTAAAGTGAGTGCTGCTCATAGCTCTGCTAAGGCTACACTTGAGCATCAGCCTGGATGTCTCTTTTCCTCACAGTAAGATCTTGATAGCTCTTGTCATTTGTTGCCAAAATATATCCCGAGTCAGGTGCATTTTTGCCATGGTCCAGGCCATCATTATCTCTCACCTGGATTAATGCCACCGATTTCTCACCTGAACGTCAGCCAGAGCCTCCTAATTGGTCTCCTGCCTCCTTTATTGCTCTCCTAAAATAGGCCCCCCCACAAAGTGGCCAGAGAAGACTCTACAGCACACACAGACCACACCGTTACCATTTTCAAGCCCTATTCAGCAGCTTTTACTGGCAATTAATGTCCATTTCTCACCACACTGGCCTAAGGCCCACACAACCCAATCCTTGAGTAATCTATGGATTTCCTTCTTTTTTTTTGTCCTCTGTTTACCAGGGTGCAGTGACATTCCCCCCACGAAATTTGTCCTTGAATGTCACATCAAGTGCTCAGAGCGGCCTTCCCTGAGATTTGGCTAATGAGCAGCCTCTGATTTCATCCTCTCTGTGGCCCTTGCTAGGTGCAGGATGCTCCTGTCAGCCACTTTCCAACCAGAGTGACACGGTCCCTGCCTTAGTGTGTTTATCAGCTGGCGGCTGGGAGCCTGGTGCCCTCTCCTTGGCAGTCTGTCCTGGTCCTCCAGGCAGGGTGTCCTTTTATTGTGGTAAGAATTTCCCCCCATCTTGTGGCTCTCTGCACACTGCAGCTGTTCTTTGTGCTGGGCCAGACCTCTTGGAAGTAGACCGCATGTCTGTGTCACCACCGCCTCTCTGGGAATGGGTGCAGAGCAGCGTTGTGTGGATAAGCATGTGTTTCCCTTTAATTCCATCGTCACTCTTTCTTCCCTCATTCTTTTTCTAAATGGAATTGCTTGTTAGTTATAGGAAACTTAAATTCCTATTAGAGTTCTTTAAAATTGAGATTGGAGAATTGATGAGGCCTATAATTGGTAAAAGAAACTGTGACCTAAGGTACTTACCTAATGAAAGAATGTGGTAGGAGGGCAGTGGGAATAGTTTCCCTTAATGGAGGAGATGAAGATGTGATGCTCAGGGTACCAGTTTATTAGGCAGGAAAACCAGTGCTATTAATTCACTGAAAAAATGATCTGTCAGATAAGTTCATCCTCTCTACAAGCGGAGGGACTGGCTTAGGTCTTCTCATAAATTATAGCGCTTTTACTTTTATTAACATGATTAAATCGAGATTTATCTTTATTACAAAATTTTAGATTATATAAGAGTATTATAAACTGAACATTAGTAGTGCACCAAGGTTGCTGGCTGTACTCCCAACCAAGGGGATGTTCCAGGTTGCTTGGCAAGTTCTAGTGCTCAAGAAGGAATAGGGATTACTAAAGGTGGGGAGGGGAGCAGAGATGGATAAAGGGAGGCTGATTATTGTCCTCTGTATGCATCTGTTGAAATAGCCCACCAAACCCCATTAATATGTCCAATTAATTCATGTCAATAAAGTAAAATAAAGTAGAAACAACTATTATTGGTACTTGGCAAAGATGACTCCATCTGTTTTAGATACAGTTCTTTTACTCCATAAACATACCAGATTTAGAGGTCAAGTTCGAAGAGCTAAAATAATGAAGTTGTTTTTTAATGATTTCCTATTTCCTAAGACCCTCTCCCCAACTCCAGTTGACCGTCTCTTCAGACATGTGCTGGGCCCTTGACTTCTGATCCCAAAGAAAAATGAGTCTCTTTCCATCCTGTCCTCCCCTTCGGCTCTTGAAGTGACCCCCTTCTACTGGCCCATATCAAAGATCCTTTTCCCTTGTGCCTTCCTTCCAGCTAGATTAATGAAGAAAAACATTGATTTGTCAATGAGTAATAGCACCTCAGCGTTGGATCCAGTGGTATTTGCACTTTTAAAATAAAAATTCCTTGAGAGAACAATATCTTAAGAGTAATAAATCATCAGTGGTAAAATCTCAGACATAACATTAATCCACATCATATTATAACACACCCAAGTGCCAAGGCCATAATGTCAGTTTCTAATGATGATATAATAAATTAGTGGAGTGAAAAGGTGATTCTATGAGACTTAGTTTATAGATTGCTAAAATATCACAGGTATATTTTCTTAAGTCTAGATTCAGTTTGGGGCAGAAAAGTACTGCAAAGCCCTTGCAGAGCATCGTGGGGTCCTCTCTGGGTCCTTCTCACCTTGACACGGTCCCTTTGGCTGAGTTTGCAGTGGAGGTAAGCACTGCAGTTTTAATCAGCGCACTCTTGGTAGATTCCTCAAAGGCAACAGATCCAAAATGAATTGTTTTCTTTCTCATTTCTTTAAGTAGAATGTCTCTTCTTTCCTGTCTTGGTTAAAATTGACTAAGCAATCAGTTATTTAAGCCAGAAACCTGAAGCCCATCTTAGAAACATTAACCTTCCTCAACTTCCAAACCTATCCGGTTACCAAACTTATATGTTCTACTTCTTACCCTCACTTGCTCCTCTGGATTCACCTGGGACTTCACATTTGTCTTGGGCTATTGGAATAGACTTCTGTGGACTCTTTCTGCATCCAGTGGAGATTCCACACCAATCCATTCTCCACACTTCCAGTAAGTCCCTAAAACATGGATCCTTCTGTTGTTTCCATTGCCTGTAGAACTTATTCCAAACTAAGACAAATGCTTCTCTTTATCCTTCCTGACTATGCCTTGGCCTCTCATGATGCAGCTTCATTTCCAGTCACCAAGAGGATCAGCGTGCCAGCACCTTGAGACCCTTGCTGCTGTCTGAAAGCCCCATGTTCTTTCTCGTGTCTGTGACTTTCTTCTCTGTGTGTCTTTCTCACTACTGAGATGCCTCCCACCTGGGGCCATTCCTGTGTGTCTGTGAAGGTATGTGTGTACACCACATCCTGTAGGAAACCTTTATGGCTGCTGGGATCTCTGGACAGTGTGTGTGTGTCGCTCTCTATTTTGTCCAGCCATTAAACCCTATGTATACTTTATCACAGCCTTCACTGGTTTGGTTTACATTTACTTTTTCTGCCCCTAGTAGATTATGAAGAGATTGAGAGCAAAGTCTATATTGTTTATTCATTTATTTTATTTGTGTATCTCTTGGTACAGCTTTTGATGTCTGATAGATACTCAATAAATATTGTAAGAATAATAATCAAAACTAACATGAATTGATCTCCTGCTCTCTGGCATGTTGTTCTCACCACTTTACATGAATTACTTTATTCGGTCTCTACAACAGTGCTTTGAGGTAGATGATACAGCCAGTGCTTTCGGTGTCCTGTGTCACTGTCCCTTGACTCTGATTTTAGTCACTGCTGTTGCAGACAGTTTTGTGTGAGCTCAGACTCATGCCGAGTGTCTCACCCCAAACACACTGTGTGTCAAACTGCTTTGTCTCAGGATCTCTCCAAAGCTGCAGGAAGTCACTCCATCTGTTTGTGAGCTTCACACAAAGTGAAGAGGATTTAACATTCCCAGGGCAGCCCTCAAGTGGGGATGCACAAAAGCTGGCGGGTAAATTCTTCAGCCTCCATGAACTATTCTGAGGCATTCTGCATACTCAGAGGTCTTGGCAAAAATCAAACTTTTATTGTTTATAGAAAGTACCTTTGATAATTTCCTGCTGTACAACTCTCTCACTCTTGTCATTTCCAACTCTGGAAGAGATAGCTACCAAATAAACTTGCACACAAGATCGGATTAGTTTACATTTGGGGGAACTCAAATTAAGACAAGTATTACTATTGTCCCCACAGTATTGGAAATGGGGGCACAGAGAAGCTAAAGGAGACGGTTTGAACTCAGAAAGTCTGAATATAGAGCCCATTTTCTTGATCAGCTCTCCCTACTGACTAAAGATAACAACAAATACAAGAGTCTCAAATTGCATGATATAAACCACCCATTCTTACTGTGTTTTAAACTGTCTTGGTTGAAATATTAAATGTAGCATTAAAATCAAGGCTATATTCTTCCTCTGTCCAAATAAATTCCACTTTAAAATCCCTAAGTTCTCCTCCCCCTAGGAGAAGAACAATATAGAAGAGCTCCATTGTTAATATTTTATAGTGGAATCCCCTGAAATTGGAATGAGTATTTAGATAATAATCTGTAAGACTAATGTCACCTGTAAACTACTGGACTTTCATAAATTTGGGTGACTCCATTTGCATCTCGAGTTTGAGTTATACTGGATGCTCTTACCCTTGTTTTTTTGAGTCATGAAGAATTTTCTGAAATCTATGTATATCATTCCTATTTTCTCTCCCCACCTTCCAAGCACATGTACCATTCCTTGTATAATTTTAGGGGCTTGTGTCATCTGTGAACCCTCTAAGTTTAAGAATCCATGGTCTCTAAGTCCCATTCCAGCTCCTCTTGTGTTCTTAAGCAAAGAAGCACCTGTTGAATTCATTTTGCTTATATGCCATTTACTAACTACCACACTTAAAATGAGCGAATTATTTGATAGCATCCAGGAGATTTTAAATAGACATTAGGAAGAAAAATAAAAATTAATTAATTCTGTGCATTATTCTAGGTTGGATTATCTTTTATACCATTGCAGTGAAAGATGGGTTCTTCCCAGTAGAAACAAAATTAAAAATAAGAAGAACAAGATGATTTAAGTGAATAGTTGTTCCCATGTGTTTCTCTCATTGATTCAGTGTCTAAGATTAGGATATTTATGCAAATGTTACAGTGCTCTGAACTTTTCTTATAGGAAACCATATTGATTCAACATCTCTACTTTTAAAAGAAAAATAACTAAGTGAGAACCTAATGGTCTGGAAAAAAAAAACTAACAGACAACTTTAGATGAACTAATATGTTTATTGACAAAAAATAGTACCTTCTTAACTGGAAAAGAGCAGTACCTTTGATTTACATTATACTGTGTGATTTTGATAAAATCAGTAGCTTTCTGCTGAGAGTTTCCTATGCATTTTTATGAGTTGAAATCCAAGCTTAATAAAAGAGAAAATTGACAATCAGAAACTTAATACTTAATTTTAACCCAGGTTGCATAAATAAGAGAAAGATAACAACTGGCATACTATGCAGTTGTACTACTTTATCTCATTTATTCATTTATTTTCTTTAAGGAACAACAGGACTTGGGAAATTAACAATGAAAATACTGTACAGTTGTTTGGATCAATCCAAAATCAATTTTGTTTATTAATTTTGTTTTGAACCAAATTTTCTGTCAAGGTGATTGATTGGAGAGTGAAGAGATTCATCTATTCTAAGCTCAAGGATCATCTTCTACATATATATTGATTTTTTTCCATTGCAAATCTCCCTCCAAATATAATCAAAGTAGTGGGTCCAGTCTGACTTTCTGTTCTGTATTCGGTGAAGGTATTTTGGTGCAGTCTGATGCTTGGTGTGCCTCATGGAGGCCTACGGGGCCTATTCGGGTGGCCATGACCCTCCTGTTTTATTCCACAGCACTGCAGATCCAATTCTTCCAGTGCACCCAACTATCCACCCTGGCTTCATCCATAGACACCTGGTAGACCTCAATTGCCTCACGTGTCCCCTGGAGCCCTGAAGAGCCATTTTAGCATTTCACAATGAAGAGGCTCTCAGCAGTCTAGGCCAATGTCGTCTCTCAGGGACATTTCTTGAGGAATAATGGCTGTTCTGAATTCTGACGTGTTCCTAGGACAGCAGGTTCTCTTTGTTTTTGTCAAAATAAGATGGTTAGGTTCACAGGGTGGTATTATCAGAGCCCCAAACTAAGTTGTATTTGTGTTTGAAGGAAACTACAACATCAACAACTTCTTAGATGTCAGCCCAGTGTGGTGCAATTTCAGCTGTTTTCTGACAGTTGCCTTGAATTTTTTATCACTATATAAAGCAAGAGATAACCTTTGAGAGTTTCAGTGTCTGTCTGATGTACGTGTTCATTTGTATACTTTTCCAACAACCACTTTTAAAGGGTCAATAAATTAATTCAAGGACTTTAGTGAGAAAAGAGTATTCTTCTTTTTTTTTGTGAGTTTCTACTTATACCAATTAAATGTATTTCATATTTTGGATGCCAATTTTATATTTTTATTGTGTACACATATATAATTTTGTCTGGCATTTAAAAAAGGCGGATGGAAAATATCTTGAGAATGTGATAAAACTTTCTTTGAGGAAAGAAAATTTATGCTCTCATAAATTAAGTAATAAAATTAGCATTTTGTCATAACTTCTTGAACTTGAAATGAAACATTTAAAAAATGGATAAGCTCAAAGAATTTTAAATAGCAGCTAGAGCTTTTAGGAAGCTGTCCATGAATATGTTTAATCATTAATTTCATACAGAATTTTCTTTTTGTTTTCTTCTTATAAGAACTTAAGTAATTTAATCTGTCTTTCCATCTTGACTACTTACATTGCTTCTTTGCAGATTTTTTTTTTCCTTATTTAAAAATTTCCATTCACTAATGCAAAATCTGTGCTCTTGTCTTTGGAAAATTCCTAAACAGCAAAGAGATATAAGCATATTGAACCTTCATTACCATTGCTTCTGGCATTGGTTTTCCTTTGGTGGTATAACTAACCCGTTGATTTGCATCAGTAGTTCCCTACTTCCAGATGTTGCTGTCTTATAAAGAGAGCAAATCCAAGTTGATTAAACTTTTTCTGAGTTCTCCTTTATGATGTATTGTAATTCTCAAACTTAGTTTCCCTTCTTAATCATGGGCCAATTTCTCCAGCAAACTCTTCCATCCTGTGTCCCCTAGGGTGATATTTTGGTGATTTTTTAATGTGTTCTGTTGTTTGTTTCTTGGCATTACATATTTTTATTCAGTGTTAAATCCAATCAAGGAGGAAATTAATTAATATTTATCAAAGTAGTTTTTTTAAAGTCTGCCACTTTTATTTCATAAGTAAAATGTGTTAATGATTTTTACAAAATTATAAAAGGCTCTGTTAGCGTTGATAAATTAACATACTTGGAAAAAGATATAGAATATGTTTGCTTTTAAACTTTTAAACAATGTACACAATATTAATTAAGGTTCAGTAAGATAATGTAGTTATGAGCAGATAGAAATTAATGCTTAGAGAATTTAAATGACTTCTCCAAGGTGACTGCCAGTGCATCACTGTAGTTATAGAAGAATTTCTTAGACTAGTTAATTAATAAATAACAGGAATTTATTTCTCGTAGTTCTGGAAGCTGGGAAGTCCCAGATCAAGCTGACTTGACATTTGGGGAGGATGGCTCTCTACTTCCCAGATGGTCCCTTGCTGCTGAGTCCTCACAGGTGAAAGGATAGAAACTAGCTCCTTTGCACCTGTTTTATGAGATCATTGATCACCCCCCAAAGGCCACACCTCTTAATACTACCATATTAGCAATTAAACTTCAATATCTATATGGGGCACATATTTAGATCATAGCAATGACATGGACAGAGACCAAGATTTTATTCTTGTTGTAATATTTTCCCCCCCTGGTTCACACAACATGCTTAAATATATGGCCTCCACACCCTAGCACGTTTACTCTACCTTCTCCTGCACTTTCTCATAACTTCTTGAACTTGAAATGAAACATTTAAAAAATAGATAAGCTCAAAGAATTTTAAATAGCAGATAGAGTTTTTAGGAAGCTGTCCGTGGATATGTTTAATCGTTAATTTCATACAGAAATTAAATGCTAGAGATAACATAGTTTCTTCCCTTGTCTATTAGAATAGTATAGATCTATACTATATGGGTTAGATCTGTTCTATCTGGAAAGGGAAATTAATGCAAAAATTGGTTGTCTTGCTGCAGAGTGCTTGTGTTGGATTGCTTTCTGTGCCATGGACAGCTTAACCAGACAGCTATCTTTGCTCTTGAAACTTACCTTATAGGACTATGGTGGCTCCCAGAGTTATACTGAGAATTTTCATCACTAAGATGATCTTCCTAGGTATTTTTTTTGGAACTTAACAAACTCTATGTGTATGTGTTTATATGTGTGTGTGTTGGGGGGATGCACTGGAATAGTGAGGTGGATGGATTGGTGAGATCTATTTCTCCACTCTAGTGGAGAGTGCTCTCTAGAGCTCTGCAGATCTAAAATGCTTATGGGATACCAGGAGATGCAGAGTGAGTCAGGACACTTAATAGACATACACAGTGTATTCAAATGAACAAATGAGAAAAAGTGGGGGTGTGCATGAGTTCCTTAGGCATATCAGCATAGACGATGCTTTCTGTCTGAGACTATTAAGGACAGTCAACTCCAGAGCCATGGGCTCAAGTTATACAATACATTTTTTTAAAATTCAATTGTGTCAAGGTTTCATGTTGGATGTAGATCAGAAATTATGATTTTTTTTCTAGCATGTGGAATCTGGCTGGCTCTGATATTTTTTCAAGAGTTTTTAAAATGGTTTTTGCTCAATCTTTGGCTAAGACTGTTACCCTAACTATCCCGAAGTACAACCCATTCATATTTGAATGGATCAAAAGTCTAGGCAGCCCCAGTGAATGTTCCTTTTTAGTAGGGAGTCCTAATGAAACCCACGTAGTGTAACATTGAATCAGGAATTTGAGATGAAGCTTGGTTCCCTGCATCTCTTGGTAGTAGGGCCTGTACAAGCTGCAGGTCTCTGTAGCTAAGAAAGTCTGTTTTTGTGTTAGCAGCTAATCATAGCAGGAGATGCCTACCAGCATCAACTCCAAAGGTTGCAGTCAGCAAAGTCAGGTTATTCTTCACTACTGAGTGGCATGTCACAGCTTAAAATGGTAGGCTATGCCTTCCAATGTCATAATAGACCCCAGCAGTTCACTGCCAACTTCTTTCTAGGTTCTTCACAATCTAAAAAATGAAATTCACTGGACAGCAGAGGAAACAGTGGAAGCAGAAGGATTTATTCAACTGTGAAGAATAGAAGCAGAAATTGTGCGTTATAAGAGGGGACCCCCCATCGGGGTTGTCGCTTGAGTGTGCTAGTCTAGAATTTTATATAGCACTTGGATCAATGCTGTTGGTCCAAATTTATGTTAATCAGGCTTTGGGAAAAGTACTAATGGTATTGATTAACCCTTGAGTCTGAACATTTATTTAGGTCTGACCACTTCCATTTTCTTCCCACTCTTGGGAAGCTTGGAGTGGAGGTCATCCAATAGTAGATGATTTGGGCTCCTAGTTACAGCACTGTGTGGAATGGATGTCTGCACACTGGGCAGCCTCCACTTGACAGGTGGGCAGGACTGGTTGGCTCCACTTGGCCCTAGTTGCCGAGCCTCAGGCCTGTGCAGACATGGCAGGCTCTGTGCATGCTCATGCCTGCTCTGGCTGATGCTCTGCCAATCTGGGACAAGGACTTGGGGGCTTGATTTCAACATCTGACAAAAATGACCAGTGCATCTCTCTACCTCTATCAGTGTGTGAATAGTAGAAACCTTCAGATACCATATACTCTTGGCTTGACAGTGCCTTTCAAGTGAATTTTCCTAACATAGAATGAGCTTTAAAAATCTTTTACAACAAAGATTACAGTGATATCCACTATGAACTTTTTAAAAATACAAAATTTATAGAAAAATATGGATAAATTAGACATATTTTTTACTCTTGGCCCCAGGTGCATGCAGTGTGTTCTTCTGTGGAAGGACTCTCATGGCAATGATTTGAAATAAATTACATGATATACATTTTCTCTACCCCTTTGGTGGCATTGAAGATTGAACTCAGGGCTTCATACCTATAAGGCAAAAGCTCTACTACTGAACTACACCCCCCCCTCTTTATTTTATTTTGAAACAGGGTCTTCCTAAGTTGCTCAGGCTGGCCTTGAACTTGGGAACTTCCTGTGTCAGCTTCCCAGTAGCTGAGATGGTGGATGTGCACCACTGTGCCTGCCTTTCTATTCTTAAAGCTGAATATCTATACAGAAGAATGTCATAAGGAACTCATGTACAAAACTTCAGTCCCTTTTCCAACTTGCAGAAGGACTAAAGACTTCTGTTAGCAGGGCCAGGAGATACAATGTAGAATGTTGCAGAAGACAATTGGAAATATCTTGGTTATGTTTTTTAGCCAGCAACAAAAACAATTACTTTTTTTTTTACTTCATGTATTCCTTCAAATAGACTCATACTTTGTTCTTGGGAAGATACTGGACCCTAACATTCTTTCACAGAAGTAGATTACAGTCTCTGTATGCATACATGCTGGAAGACAGGAGAATATAAAAAAGAAAGGACAATACATTGTGCTTTGTGCAATACTGGGGTAAGGATGGGGTGCCAGGGCTGGTATTCATTTTGTGGGGGATATGTAACAGCATTGGGGAACATGTTCAGGGAGGAAATCTGAAACTTCAAGAATAAGTACAATTTAGGCAGAATAAAGGAACTGGGTGCTGAGAAAAGTAATGGAAAATGATGTTCCTAGATGTGGTAGTACCATTGCATGGTCAGTGGTGAAAGTACAAATAAAAGAAAAACTCGTTTCCAGTGATTTTGGCGAAAATAATTATTATAAGAACCGTTAGAATCTTTAACATGATCCATCCATCCCTTCCTTCCTTCCTTCCTTCCTCCCTCCCTCCCTCCCTCCC
>NW_026000057.1:1879819-1892869 GCF_001458135.2 Marmota marmota marmota | reverse complement strand
CCATCCATCCCTTCCTCCCTTCCTCCCTTCCTCCCTTCCTTTGTAATTAGCTTTTCTTATACATTGGGCTTCTTTATGACTCTTGCATTTTTTTTGAGACAGTCACTGAAAGTATTTTTAGTATAATTTATTGCTACTTAAAAAAGAGTACCTCTGCTCTTCAGCATAATTGATTTCCTCCCTGGAATTGGCTGTGAAGCCTTCTATTAAATGTCGACACTAACTTCAAGTGTACTGCTGGTCATTTGTGTAAATTGCCAGATTGTTTTACACAATCAGCTTTCACAATTTATGTATTTTTGCTGTTTTTCTAACAAGTTCTCTGGCTTTACCTTCATAACTCCTGAATCTTTTTTTTGGTAGTTAAAAGACATTTTCTTTGTTTTCTTCATGCATGACATCGCAGAAAAGCTGTTAAAATGATTTATTGCTGTTTTTTAACATGATGGCATGAAAAGAGTATTTTCCAGATTTATTTGTTCAGGGAGCATATTCTAAACTTTATGATATGCTCTGTTTAATTAGGAATGTAGGTTTCTTTGTATTTCTGAACTTTGGAAGTCGTATATTTAGTGTCTGCACTGACAGATTTTGGATTGAGGTACTTGAGCTCGTCTTGTTTATCTCAGGTAGAACATCATTCAAAAACATGCCCATAAACAGATTTTCAGTTTTCTTTTCCCAGAAAAAAAAATGGTCTTAAAAACACTTTTACCTTCACTTCAGCTTTTATTCTCTGCTCCTTGGAGAGCTAATTCAACAGTCCACATTATTCTTTTTTCATTTGTTTTGTTTCTTATTATCTAAGTGTGTAGCAGAATTGCTTCATGATACAGTTGAAAAAAATAAAAAAATGAAGGGCTCTGTAAAAGATCTGAGGTAGATTCTGTTTAAAATACAAATTACCTTTGTGACTCTGGACAAATCATTTAGCCTCTTTGTAGCTCAAGGCTTCCCACCCCCCATTAATTTCTTTAATTAAAATATATTGGCATTGGCCATCTTCCATGTGTGTGGTACTGTATTCACCTTTGTGGAGAGTGTCTGGGGGAGGGAGAAATGAATCATACAAAAATTGTCACTAGGGCTGCTGTTGTAGCTCAGTGGTAGAGTGCTTGCCTCCTATGTGTGAGGCATGGGGTTTGGTCCTAAGCACCACATAAAAATAAGTAAATAAAATAAAGGTATTGTGCCCATCTATAACAACAATAAAAAAATTGTTACTAGACACAACATACGTATAACGCTGGTAAGCAGAAAATATTAAGTCCCACAAGAGAGCTATCATAAAATGCATTGAGACTTCTCTGGGTAAAGAATTTGAGTTGAGGTCATCAAGGATTAGAAGGAAAAGGACATGGACTGGAAGAGAGGTGTGGTTAGGAAGAAGTTGAAAAGAGGAGAAATGGTGTTTAAATCAAAAGGAAGAGCTTTAAGATAGGGCTTATTTCAAGTATTCTTTGGGTTTGGAAAGAAACAATGGTTCAGTTTAATTGGATTCTAAGGTAAATTGAGGATAATCATGAAAACTAAGTTTGAAATTGAAGTTGATGACAGATCATAAAAGATCTTATATACCCACCAGAGGGGTTAGTGTGTTTGTTTTTTGGATCTTCTTTGAGAAGTCCCTTGGCTGTAGCAAGACAAGGTATCATGTTCTCCCTATTCCACTAGTTAAATGTTAAAAGTAAGTCTTCTTATAAACTTGGTTTCCTCACCTACAAAAAGTGAATAGCAGTATGATCTTTTTGGGTTGCTGTGAAGAGTTAAGGATAGCACATGGTCATTGCTCACCAAGGATTAGCATTTGCTATGCACACAAGGAAGACCCCTTAACAGGGGGATTCCAAGGTGTCTTCTTTGGGTTGCTCCTCTGATCTCTATGTGATGTAGTTGTGCAGAATGCCATGGAATCTCAGTTGAAGGTAACCACAGAGGCATTCTAGTCTCCCCCATTGCACCCTTGCTGATTTTCATTCTGTTCTCTGGCCTCTGGGGTCCTTTCCATTATAAGACAATTTGCCTTTTTTTTTTTTTTTCCAAAAATGTTCCCTTAATGAACATTTAAAGGCTTAGGATTTTTAGATATTGATCTGAGGTCTGTTGTCTTGTCACTTCCCAAATTCTTTGTTTCAGAACTGACAAATGGCAGCATCCCTTGCACGTGTGAAGCTTGAAATATCCAACATTAAGGATGTGGCTTCCTTTCATGGCTTCCTCCTAAGTCCTTTCACTTCTAGTCCAAATATCCTTCATCTTTCAATGACTCATCATGTGACATGATCACTAAACAATGTCCCACTGCTAATATCTATTCAGAGCCAAGTTCAGCAGATCTTGCTCGATCGAGAGTCTAGACCAGCATCATTGGCTCTTTCTTCTGGGATTTTACAATATGCACAAAATCCAGGTCCAATCTCAACGTATTCTGATTCACTAGGTCTATACATGGGCATTTAAAAAATTTCCCCAGAAACACAAGGAGTTCTTTCTTTGCTTGTGAGAAGGTTAAAAATACCTTAGAAGCCAGTTTAATAGTTTGTTATAAAACTAAACATATTCTTACCAGTAGTCACACAACTTTTTATATATCCACATGAAACAAAAACTTATCCCGACCCCAAAACCTGTACGTGGATATATATGTATATATAGTAGATTTGTTCATAATTGACCAAACTTGGAAGCAAACAAGATATTCCTCTGTAGGTGAATGGTTAAATAAATTATGGTAACTTCAGAGAAAGGACAATTATTTGGTGCTTATGTTGGTCAGTTTCATGATGTGACCAAAATAACCCACAAGAACAACTTAGAAGAGGGAGAGTTTATTTTGGGCTCACAGTTTCAGAGGTGCAGTCATGGTTGGTCAGCTCTATCTCTGTGCGCCCAAGGTGAAGGAGAACAACACCATGGTGGAAGGATGATACAGAGGAACACTGCTCAGCTTAGGGTGAGGTCAGAAAGCAGAGGGAGAGAGAAGAGGTTGCTGCAGAGAAGATGCACACTTCTAAGCACTTCTGTAGTGACATCTCCCCAGCCACCTGCTCCCTAACTGCCTGTGGTTACCACTCAGTCACTCCATTCAAACTAGGATGGACCAGTGAGGTTATGGCTCTCATGATGTAATCATTCCACCCCTGAATATTCCTGTATTATCATAGGCACCTTTGAGGGTTACCTCATATTCAAACCATAACATTACTAAAAAGAAATGAGCAATCAAGTTAGGAAAATACATGAAGCAACCTTAAATGCATATTACTAAGAGAAAAAGTCAGTCTGAAAAGTCAACATGCTGTGTAATTCCAACCATAAGATGTTCTAGAAAAAGCAAAACTATGGAGACAGTTAAAAGATCAGGGATTATTGGGGAGTGAGGGCTGAATAGATAAAGCACAGAGGATTTAATTTTATTTATTTGTTGTTTTTAAATTCTTTTTAGATGTACATGACAATAGAATGCGTTTTGACATCTTGTACAGAGTATAACTTATTCTAATTAGGATCCCGTTCATGTGATTATACATGATGTGGAGTTTCATTGGTGGTGTATTCATATATGAACATAGGAAAGCTATATCTGCTTCATTTTTTCTTATGCCTATCCTTCCTCCCATCCCTTCATTTCCCTTTGTCTAATTCACTGAACTTCTATTCTTCCCGCCGTTTGTTGTGTGTTAGCATCTGTATATCAGAGAGAACATTTGGCCTTTGGTTTGGGGATTGGATTATTTCTCCTAGATGATAGTCTCAAGATCATTTACCAGCAAGAGTCATAAAGTCATTCTTCTTTATGGCTGAGTAATACTCCATGGTGTGTGTGTGTGTGTGTGTATATATATATATATCACATTTTCTTTATTCATTCATTTGTTGAAGGGCACCTAGGTTGTTTCCATAGCTTGACTATTGCAAATGGAGTTACTATAAATATCGATGTGGCTGCATCCCTGTAGAATACTTATTTTAAGTCCTTTGGGTGTAGGCTGAGGAGTGGGATAACTGGGTCAAATGGTGGTTCCATTCCAAGTTTTCTGAGGAATCTCCATTCTGCTTTCCAGAGCAGTTGCACCATTTGCAGTCCCACCAGCAATGTACAAATGAGTATACCCTTTGCCCCCTCATCCTCACCAACATTTATTGTTATTTGTATTCTTGGTTGTTGCCATTCTGATTAGAGTGAGATGGAATCTCAGGGTAGTTTTAATTTGTATTTCTTCAATTTCTAGAGTTGTTGAACATTTTTTTCATATATTTTTTGACTATTCATATTTCTTTCTCTGTGAAGTGTTTGGTTCAGTTCCTTGGCCTACTTATTGATTGGGTTATTTGGTTCTCTTTTGGTGTTAAGTTTTTTTGAGTTCTTTATACATCCTGGAGATTAATGCTTTATCTGAGTTACAAAGATTTTCTCCCATTCTGTAGGCGCTCTTTACATTCTTGATTGTTTTCCTTTGCTGGGAAGATGCTTTTTAGTTTGATACCATCCCATTATTGATTCTTGATTTTATTTATTGTTCTTTAGGAGTCTTGTTGAGGAAATCAGTTTCTTAGCTGCATGATGGAAAGTTGTACCTACGTTTTCTTCTAGTAGGTGCAGGGTCGGCACAGGCGATTTTTAGTGCAGTGAAACTGTTCTGTAAAATATTGTAGTGATGGACACACATCACCACATATATATATCAAAATCCATAGAATATACAGTGCCAAGAGTGAGTCCTAATCTATGCTATGGACTTTGGGTGATAATGATGTTTCAGTGTGCACATCTGTTGTAACAAAGGCACCATGCCACTGCAGGTCTGATGTGGTGGGAGGTTGAACTGTTGATAACGGGGCTGGTTGTGAGTGTGTGTGTTGGTAGGAAGGTTTGTGAGGACTCTGTGTACTTTCTACTCAGTTTGTGGTGAACCTAAAACTACTGCAAAAAATAAAATTTATGAATACTTTTGACATCTGGTTGGAACTGGGAGCACAGATTTAAACAATCTACTCAGTTAAAAAAGGCGAGACAAAGCAGTGTTCACGACAGCCATGTAATACTGCATTCATTAGGCACCAAATTTGCAGCAATTGAAACCATCAGGGCTCCTTCTTAGATCATCCCTAAATTTGCACATGGCATTTTCTAGGATTGTGCATCTGCCACTTTACATTTACGTTTTATTTTATCTCATGTTGACCATTTCTAGATAGCATTCTTTAGGACCCGTGTTTTCCATCTCATGTGCCTCATTGAGAGAAACTTAAGGATTCATTAATTCTGAGCAGGTATTCCAGAGTGATGAACAAAAGTGGGGGTTCCGGTCCATCCTTGATCACCCCTTTTCTCTGGTGAGTGTTGCCTGTAGTTCTCAGTCCTTTATATTTATTGCATCTGTTTGCCTGATGCTTTGAATCACCCTTTCCTTTCCAAATCGCAGGAAGCTGAGAGGCAGCAGGTTTTGGAGTGTCACGTGGGGAAGAAGCCTCCATTCCTAGCAGTAAAGTTGGGCATCCTGCTGTTAGTTTAGCTAGGACGATTTTGGCTGCAAGTATCAGGAATTCCAATTTCCACCTCTTACATAAAGAGGGAATTTGTTATCTTACGTAGCAAGAGGTCCTGGAGGGAGGGCAGTCCCAAGGTTAGTTGACTCAGCAGTTTTCTAATGTCATTGGAACCCTGCTTTCATCCTTTTCCATCTTCCCACTCTGCCCCTCTCAGCATTTGCTCTCAGGGTAACTTCCTTCGTGGTCCCAAAATGTCAGCTGCAGTTTCATAACATGCATATGTGACAATGTCTTGGAGCAAAGAGGAGCTCTCCGTCTCTTTTTAGAAACCTCTCATTGGATTTCTCCTCTTCCCTTATTCACCTGAGCTATACACATATCCCAGCCTAAGAGAATCACTGACGGGAGCAAATGGACATGTAGCCATTCATCCTCAGGGTGGAAGGCTGGTGCTGCATCTGGAGATGGGGACCCCTCCCCGGGGAAGCTGACTGACCTTTGGTACCTGATAAAAATTAGGGTTGGTGAGTAAGACCTGAAGAAAATTGGGATTCTGAGAGCAATGAAGAAGGTGGTTGTGGGGGAATAATTTCTGGGTGAGCAACTATCAACATCCATTACCCTCCTAAAGCTCAAAAGCATTTCGTACACATTGTTATTATGCTGCTGAAAATGTTCTCAAAATAGTTGAGATGCTGAAGGAGTGGATTGTTGCAAAAGATCCAGCAAATGCTCATAGGGCGAAGTGAGCAGTATAAACTCCTCTGCTGACCACATGTTTGCGTTTTATTTCCTTCTGAAGAAAATTAATGCAAGCCTACTTTCAAAAAATAATCCTGTACTGATTATTGGTTGTAGATAGAAGTGTTCCATCATTGCCCAGAAGGGCAGACCTATAGCTCTCAGAAACAACTGCTCTTTTATTTAAAATTTTTTTTTCCTTCGGTTTGACAGTCTTCCAATAACTCTTATGAAAGGAGTTATAATTAAAGCTCTGCAATTGGAAATAATGGAAAAATAGGGCTAATTGAGATCACTTACAGAGAAAGTGTCTGGGAGAGGAAATATAATTTTTAGTAAGCTGGATAAAGAAGCAAAAATTAAAAATGTACTTGAGAAAGTTCACATAAAGTCAATGTGTTATTATTTCTCTTTGAAATCTAGAGTTGGGAAACAGGTTGTTACAGACATAGAAAATCATCTGAGGAGTTCATGACCTCTAAATTACTTACTGCCCTTCAAGAAAGAAAAGCCTAGGTGAGTTTCTAGCAACTTAATTTTTTCTGCAAGGTACAAGTAAAACTAGCAAATTTGTGAAAATACCTGCAGTGGAAATGTTTGTGACCCGCCGAAGAAAATAGAATCAGTAATCAGAACAGGAGTTCCTATACATTGTGACTTAAGTATATGGAGAGTGGAGAGTGCTGGGGTTGTAGCTCAGGGGTAGAGTGCTTGTCTCACATGTGTGAGACCCTGGGTTCCATACTTAGCACCACACAAAAATAAACAGATAAAAATTATATGCGGGGAACTTACATTGTTTCAACGAATCCTTGCAACCCTTTGAGGCAGGTGTGATGTAAGCTAGGCTGATCACAGAGCATTTTGCAGTTTTAAATTGTCATGTGTCATACTCACGCAAGATATTTTTAGTTCATGTTTTTTCTGCCTATGTCAGTCTGTTGCTGGGCAGACTGGCTTACCTCAATTCTAAGCCCATGGGTCAGGAGTTTAGCTGTGTGAAAATCATTAAGCAATTTTATTTGATGTCTAGTCTCAAAAGCTCCTATTTAATTTATTAAAGCAGAAATGAGTTACAACCTCCGCTTCATAGTCCTGAATCTTTTCATTTTGGAAAGGTATATATATATATATATATATATATGTTGGCAAATAGGACAAGATCTCACCTCCCATAGCTTGAGATAATAACTTAGATTTTTAATCTTTTATTTTATAAAAGGGTACATATTATTAAGTAATGGAGGCCTGCATTTCAAATTCTATTGTAAGGAGTTTTAAGACTGGATATAGCATAACTGAAAAAAGGTAGCCCAGGAGGGTTACATCGTTGTGAGCATGCAGGGGACAGAAGGAAAGGAAGAGCCACCTCTGTGTCACAAAGCAGGCTCAGCTGATTGACATCCACATGCACTGTTTGGGTTTTAAGAAATTATTTTCACTGCCTGTCACACTTGGGGTCACCATTGCTTCAGCTGAAATAAAGTAGCTCATTAGGAAAAGATGTCTTAGAGAGCAGTATGACTCATTTACTTGAGGAATAGAATGTGAAAGAGATCCCTAACTAATAATATTTTGGAGTTATTTTGGATTAAAGAAGAGATGCAGGGAAATTATTAAAGGTAAAAAGGGGAATTTTGAATGAAAAATTCACAGTCCCCTTCATTCCAGATCTGTTAGTTTGGAAGCCAGCACAATTGGCACATTTGCTGTTAAATATGACTTTCCTTGAAATTGTACCATGGCATTCTTCTGATTTTTCAGTTGCTGATGGTGGAAATCAGTCACCTAAATAATGCCCTCTGGGGTTATCTGAGGACTATTAAAACCTGGATTGAGTGAAGGAATTGAAGTAAAAGGGAGATGGTACTTGGGGTTTCTACTGAGCTTTTCTGTAAAATGCATGTGATCAACATCCCACATTTCTTATAGCAATTTTCACAAACAGAAAATGATGTTTGTATTCTTCTTAACTATTTTCTTTGTCATAATCATACTGACATAATAATTTATTAAAATATGCCTTATTTCATCTTTGAGAAGCATGTTCTACTATCATGAGGTTTCAACAGCAATTCATCCCGAAAACACATTTGTAAAAAGATTTGAAGTTTTCTCTGTTTGAAAAACAGATAGTCCCAAGTGTCCCTAACTCATAGAAAGCCTTGAATCTGGTCAAAAAAAGAGATGGGAAGAGAGGGGAATAAATACACAGATTGGTTTTGAAAGATTCTCTTGGGTTGACCTGGTCATCATCATAGCAGATGGACGGCCAGTGACAAGATGATAATAATCACAGTGACAACAAATGAATTTGGGCTTCACTGTAAAGTGCTAAAGCTTATATAACTCAGTAGTCTCAACCTAGCCACCAGGTGCTGGTGGGTATGCTTAAATATATTATGAAAGCAAGAATGTCAAAGACGTATTACACCATCATTATTGAGCACCCCTCCCATGTGCAGTTAGGAATTTAACCTTGAAAAGAGTAAGAATTTAGAATAAAATCGATGTCACTTTATTGGGGCCACTTTTAACCAATGGGTATGAGGCCAAATCTGATCATTATATGTACGTTCTTATAAATCTCTTGCTTTGACTATTTTTTAACTGTTGCATCTCAGTAAAATCATTATTCTTACTAAAAAGTCCTGATTTAGACATCTCTAGATCTGTCAAAATAAAGACTTTATTGCATGTCCTGAGGCTTGGAGCTCTCTTTACAGAGTTGTTTTCTCCTAGGTAAGCTGTGCCAGGAATTATTCATACTTTTCTGAATGCCATCTATAGATCCTTGCTAAGTGCCTGGCTCAAAGGAAATACTTAGGAAGGCCTTCTTGGTCACTGAATTCTAGTAACTACTTGTTAATACAGGCTGTTCCTCCCCTGTTCATAGAAAAAAGGAAAATTGGCTCTTTTTCAACGACCCCTCAGAATGTCACAATGTGCAGGAGAATGTGGCTGTGAAAGGAGACACATCTAGTCCTCGTTTGTTGGGGCATTTATAGAAGGTAGAGTCCCAGGTGTCCGTGCTTGGTTGCTGATAATGTAAAAAGATGATGTTATCCGAAGAATCATGAAGGATCTGTAAGGATTCTGTACAACTCTTGCTGCCTGAAGCTGCATTCTGTGGCTCTTCCAAGGATGAAAGAAGGGCTCATTAAGCCTAGAATTTCCCCAGCCAGTTGCTCAAAATCAAATAGTGAAACTGGGAAGGACAAAGCCTGCCTGTTCTCTTCCAGCAACCAGCGGGGTGTTCACTTCTGAAAAGATGGCCAGTGCCAAGCCTCCTGGACGGGGGCTTGGGGGGAAGTTCAGGCTGTGATTCTTGTGTCTACCCAAGTGGGAACTGAAAGGGGTCTGTAGATGGGGGTCTGAGGGTGCTTACACGGTGATCCTCAGAAGTTGATGACCAGGGCAGTGTCCTCCTGGAACAGAATGTCATGTCTCGGGCCTGCATTTTCCTGTCTGCCAGATTCCTTGGGCTTCCTAAATCTCTGCTGTCTACCTGGAACGACTTAATTTTCTTTTTCAGTTGCCTAGGATGTGATTCTCTGATCTTTACCTTATGTGGCTGGCTTCCGTCCTACACTCTAAAAATGTCTACTTCCTTAAACAGGGCTTGCAGGAGGCGCCAGCTGAGAGGATTCCACATGTGGTGTCTGTGTGCTGGTTTCACAGACAACAAGACAGGCCCCCCGAGGGGAGGAAAATAGAACTGCACGTCTTAAAAAGGTGTTATTGAAAACGGAAACTTCATTTTCAAAAGTAGATGTATACAGGATGTGCTTTGGGGAGAGTGAAGTAACTTCACCAACTCATGGGAACCTACCGAGGTGGACACACGGGAAACAAAATACAACGCGTCTAGACCAAAGATGAGCCAAACCAGGTTTCTGTGTCTCTTTTGGACCATGCTCCTAATCCTGCAGGCCCCAGGAACAGTTTTGTAGGGAGATTTCTCTTCCGTATGTCTCTGATATTATTTAATAATTTTTAAAAATCAAGTCAAATATGAAATAAGTGATGAGACTATACGTCTCTCACACCATCGATTGCTGATGACTGATGAGTATATTCCAAAGATTCAAGGGAGATCTCATTCCTCTTAGCTCCATCTACTTTAGGCAGAAGCCATAAGCTAAGAAGCGAACTTAACTGGATATAAGAGGATAAAGAATTACAGAACATATCTGGTGGTGTGGAGGCTGATGCCGGAGGATCACAAATTCAAGACCAGCCTCAGCAACTTAGTGAGGCCCTAAGCTACTTAGTGGGACCCTGTCTCAAAATAAAAGATAAAAAGGACTGAGGATATAGCTCACTGGTAAAATGTCCCTGGGTTCTATTCGGTACCAAAAACAAAACAAAAAGAATTTGGGATTAGAAGATCTTGAGTAGGTCTTTAAGGAAGTTCTTCAAGTGCTTTACAAATTATATCATAGAAATTGGGGTGAAAAACAGAGCAGAAGCTATGTGTTGTGGGATGCTTTATTATTTCCTGGGAAAAAGCATGTTTTTGGCTCTGTGGGATCATTTTATATTGTACACTCCTACACAGATTTATTGTAGACAATAAGTTAATCTCTTCCTCACTAATGTTCTCTCTCTCCTAGAGGTCAAATGTTATTTCAGGCTTGATTTTTTCTAACTCCTTCCTTTTGCTCATTTTTTTTTAAGACAAAACTTTCTGGTTTTACCTCTTAATTCACTCATAATTTTCTTCTATCTGACTTTTAACATTAAGGAATGAAACTGTCCCATGAAGTTCTGATTACATGGTGTATGTTGGCCCTTTTTAACCTATTCCTTCTTGACATTTCTCAGCATCATGTGATGTTTACAGCTCTACTCCAAATTTGCTCTGTGGCGACAGAGTCCCTAGATTCCTACAGTATCTCTACTTAGTTCTTTTGTGTACTGTCGTAACTATGGACTCTCCGATTTTGAATTTTCCTTACTAAGTTCTCTTATGATATTTTGAATTTAGCCTCAGTTTCTAAGTCTTCCCATGTGGTTCACATTGAATTAAATGATTCAAAAGACAATGGTATTGGTCATAACCTTTCTCGTCCCTTCTGCAGCTTCCCAGATGCCTACAGGGATAAAGTTTAAATTCCTTAAGTAGGCGTTGGACACTGCTTATCCTTGGACCTAATAGTTACTCAACATTCATTTCCAATCTGTTGGGCCCTGTCTTGCCAGGACCTCCCAAGTGTAGACCCCTCAACCTTTGTCCTGTTTCCAGGCCCCTCTGATACCACCTGTGCTCAGACCACCTTCGTTGTTTCCAGGTGATCTGGAGCTGCCTGGGCTTTGGGCTTAGTGTATGCACAACCTTCTTGGTGAAATCTCTTCTTCCCCTCAAACTCCACACACCCCCAGCTGTGAGCCTTCCGGCCTCCCCAGCACTGCATCTGCCCTACCGAGCAGTGGCCCTCTGTAAGTGGTACAGCACGGGGTTTTCATCTTTTCCCACCCTTTTCCGCCTGAACTGGATACTTTATTATTTTTTTAGAACAGGACTCTTACTATACTCTGTCAAGGTCACTTTAAAATGAGTTTCATTTGTCCTGAGTGGTGCAATTACAGTGACTAATTTTCTTCTCTGTATACTTTTGTACTTTCCAAATATTCCTTATTAAAATAACATTGTGGTGAGTATTTCTAATAATGACAGCCTGCCCTTCCTATGTGGCCGGCACCATGCTAACTACTTTAATAGTACTCGAAAGGCATTCTCCCTTAATTCTCCAACAGCCTTATAAGGTAAGTATTACCATCCCCACTTCCTAAGTCAAGTCATTCATTTGAACCTGCTTAAGTAGGCTGGCTTCAAAGCTGAAGTTCTTAACAATGATCAGGAATAAAAGACTTTCATTTTTAATGTTTTTGAAAGCATTAGTCATCCTTTTTACTGTAACATCAGCTGCAAGATTATGTACCCTCTATGTCATTTCTTCTTGATCCACGGTGTGTGGCAGATGGGTTTTGGCTACTCCAGTATATAAATCCATCCCACGTGCTTTTCTCATGTGACTGACGTGCTTCCCTTTAAAGAAGGACCCAGTTTCCTCCCTTTAGATCTGGGCTGGAGCTCGTGACTGCTCCAACTGATACAGTGTGGAAAGAGCAATCCTCTGTGGCTCGCAGAGCTAGGTTATGGAAAGCGTGTACTCGATGTTGTCTGGAGTGTGTGCTTTTCTCTCTCTCTCTCTCAATATGATCATAATACTGTGAGGTGGATAAACACTAATAATGAAGAGGGACAGGGTTCAATGTAGAACTAGAGCAGAGTAGGCAATATTTCAAGAAATAAATAAAATGTATAATTTTATGTAGAAAAATATTATTTTGAAGAAATAAGGAAAAGAAATTAATAGAAATAAAACCAGGAATGAGAAAAGCTGAAGAACGAGGAGAATGAAGTACTCCATAAGAAAGTATACTTTATAACATGTACCTCCAAAGTACACTTTGGTTGATACGTTGTGGTAAACTGTGACTGAGAGTTGGTGGGGGGCATTGCATTGATTTTAGAGAAAGAGGCCTACTCCCAGTTCTTTTCTTTTTTGGTGGAACTGGGGATTGAATCCAAAGCCACATGCTTGCTAGGCAAGTACTCTACCTCAGAGCTACAACCTCAGCCCCTACTACCAATTTTTGTCATTAAGAAAATATGTATATACATATATGTGTGTGTGTATTTACATATATATGTCTATATAAATAAATGTGTGTGTATATGTGTATATATGTGTGTGTGTGTGTGTGTGTGTATATATATATATATACATTTTTTTTTTTTTTTTTTTT
>NW_026000057.1:1816653-1875592 GCF_001458135.2 Marmota marmota marmota | reverse complement strand
ATTTTTTTTTTTTTTTTTTTTTTTTGTATGTGATTTGCTAGTGTTTTTACTGAGAATTTTGCATCTACATTCATCAAGGATATTGGTCTAAAGTTTTCTTTCCTTGATGTGTCTTTGTCTGATTTTGGTATCAGGGTGATATTGGCTTCATAGAATGAGTTTGGAAGGGTTTCCTCCTTTTCTATTTCATGGAATAATTTGAGGAGGATTGGTATGAATTGTTCTTTAAAGATTTATTAGAACTCTGCAGAGAATACATCTGTCCTGGTCTTTGCTTTGTTAGTAGGCTCTTGATGACTTCTTCAGTTTCCTTATTTGAAATTGATCTGTTTCAATTTTCTATGTATTCCTGGTTCAATTTGGGTAGGTCATATATAGGATCCTATTCTTGTGGGTGGATATGATGATGGTATTCACTTAGGTATTTTTATATGTGTACACAGGAAAATTATGTTAGATTTATTCTACTTTCTTTCCCATTCCTATCCTCCATTTCTTTTTGTTCCCCTTTGTTTGACATGCTAAACTTCTCTCCCCTGCCCCTTTTATTGTGGTTTGGTTTCTACATATCAGCAAAAACACTGAACCTTTGATTTGGGGGGATTGGATAATTTTACTTAGCACAATAGTCCCCAGGTCTATTCCTTTACTGGAAAATGTCATAAAGTCATTCTTTATGGCTGAATCATATGCCATTGTGCATACATACTACATTTTCTTTATCCATTCATCTGTTGATATCCATTCATCTGATGATGCTGCTATGACATTGATGTAGATGTGTCACTGTAGTATGCTGATTTTAAATCCTTTGGATATATGCCAAAGAGTGGGATAACTGGGTCAAATTTGAATTCATTCCTAGTTGTTTGAGGAGTCTTCATATTGCTTTCCAGGAAACTATTTTTAAAGGAAACAATAGCTCAGTTTTATGTGTTGTCTTTCCTAATATATTAGAAATTCCTAGTTTTATTATTTTTTTTGCTTCTGATTTGCTTTTTCCCTTTTATTCTTTTTTTTTTTACCTCTTTGTACCTTCTATATTTCAGTATTAAAATCCCTTAATACAGGAAGGAATAACATTCAATTTTATGTTTTTCCTTGATTCCATTTTTGGAAGTTGAGTTATTCAGGGAATATGTCTATTTCACTATGTTGTAAAATTAATTGGATAAAGTTGTTCATTATATTTGCTTTTTCTCCTTAAGAAAAAAAATATGATTTTTAGCAATATATGAATTTTATTACATTTTTTTCCGTTTTGTTTTTCTCTTTTTTCTTGGTTAGTGTGTGAGGAATTTATCAATTTGATTATACTTTTCAAAGAACCAATTTGTGTTTTTAAATTTTTTATATTTCATGTATTTTCCATTTCCATGGTTTCTATTTTGATTTTTCATTGTCTTCCTTCCTCCTCACTTTGGTTTAATTTACTCTTTCTTTTTCAGTTTTTAATTCAAACTTAGGTCTTTTTTTTCTAATTGAGACAGTTAAACTACAAATTTCCTTCTAATCAGGGCTTTAGTTGTGACCCATAAATATCCCTGTGCGGCATTCTTGTCAACGAGTTTGAAAAACTTTCTAATTTTGTGGTTTCTTCTTTGTTCCATGTGTTATTTAGGATCAGAATCCTTAATTTCCAGTTATTTGGGCTTTTTCTACATCTATAATTATAGATTTTTAATTGAGCTCCAATTTGTGAAGTGAACATACTGGGTGAGGTTTCAATCTTTGATGAAATATTGATGTTTATTTTGTAGCTAGCATGAATCCTTTCATGGGGCCTGTTCTATGGGCACATTTGTGAGATATAACGTTCTGTGATTGTCAATTAGGTAAAAGAGGGTTGGGTAGTATTTATATTTTCAATTTATTTTTTAGAATGTATTTATTAGTGCATTAGTTATACATAACATTGGGGTTCATTTTGATCTAATCACACAACCATGGAAATTAATTTGTTCCATTTCTGTTCCTAGGACTTCCTCCTTCCCCCTGTTGTCCTTCCTATACCCTTCTGGTCTTCTTGGTGCTTTATAGATTTACATAAGGTGGAATTCACTGTAATATATACATACACACACACACACACATCCCTATATCCATATGCATGTATACACACATATACACACAAATATATACCTGTATCCATATATACATATACACACATACACACAAACACACACACATACACACACACACACACACATATCCCTATATCCATATATATGTATAAACACATATACACACATACACACACATAAACACACATACACATTACATACATACATACACACATACACACACATACTCATATTCATACACACCCATACACACCCACATACACACACACATATATACACACACATATATATGTATAAAGAAATTTTGTCAATTTCATTCTGCCCTTCCTCCCTTTTCCTGTCAATACTCCCTCCCTGTCAATCCCTTCATGAGCTCCACTGTCCCCTCCTCTCTATTTTTGTGAGATCTGTGCCCTGCCTCTCCCCGTTTACACTACTTTAGCTTCTCTCAAGGGATTACTATCCAGAGTCTATAAAGAATATTTTTTAACATGTCAGTTACTGAGAGAGGGGTAATCAGAGTCTCCAAGATTGAGTGTTGGTTTGCTTTTTTTCTCCCTTTATTTCTACCAGTTTCTGTTTCATGAATTTTGAAGAGTTATTATGAGGTGCATGCATATTTAAGATTGTTGAGTCGTCCTGATGTGCTTACTCCTTTTTCGTTGTGAAATACCTACCTTCTGTCATTGAGTCTGTTGTTTCTGTTAATATGAGCATACCAGTTTTCTTATTCTTCAGGAATATATATACATACACACACATGTATACATATATACACACAGACATATACATACACATATACACATACACACAAACATACACACATATATACATGTACACACACATATATACATGTACATACAAACACATATCTACATATACACATATATGAACATATACATACACACATACACATATACATGTATTTATACATATCTATGTACATATATATGTACACACGTATAAACACATGTGCATATACACATACATATATACATGTATAGACACATATATCCACATGCATCTATACATACACACATATACATACACAGTACATATGGACATATACATAGACATAGATTTATATATATATATATACACACACATACATATATTGATTTAGTCAGCTTTTTCGCTGCTGTGACTAAAAGATCTGGCCAGAACAATTGTAGAGGAGGAAAAGTTTATTTTAGGGCTCATGGTTTCAGAGTCTTAGTCCACAGAAGGCTGCTCCATTCCTCGGGGCTTGAGGTGAGGCAGAACATCATGGCAGGAGAGTGTGGCAGAGGGAAATAGCTCACATGATGATCAGGAAGCAGAGAGACTTCACTCACTAAATACAAAATATATACCCCAAGCCACACTCCCTATGCCCACCTCCTCCAATATATCCCACCTGCCTCTAGTTACCACTCAGTTAACCCCATCAGGGGTTCATCACTGCTTAGGTTAAGCCTCCCAAGACCCAATCATTTCCCCTCTGAACTCTCTCACATTGTCTTACACATGAGCTTTTGGGGGATACCTCACATCCAAATTGTAACACACATACCCGCATGCACACTCACACATGCATGAGTGTGTGTGTGTATGTGTGTGTGTGTATATATATGTGTGTGTGTGTATATATATAATATAGTATATAGTATATCTTCCCCCATTCTTCTACTTTCAACTTATTTGTCTCTTCACAATTGAACTGAGTCTTCTGTAGGTGGCATAGCCTTGGATCTGGTTTTATCATTCTCAAAAAATTTGCTACATCATCTGAGTGTTTAGATCAAGGGTTGGTGAACTTTTCCTGTAAAGGGACAGAGAGTAAATATTTTAGATTTCGCTGGCTGTTCAATCTGAACTCTACTGTTGCAGCACAAAAGCAGGTCACAGACAATATGTAAATGAAAACAAGGCTATTTTTTAAAAAAATGGTCCTGGGTCACTTAAGAGCGGGTTGCACTGTAAGAAATGCTCCATTAAGTGACTCCATCACTGTGTGAACATCACAGTGTATTACACAAACCTGGCTGGTGCAGCCTAGGGCAGGCACACCTTGGCTAAGTCGTGGAGCCTCTTGCTCCTAGACTGCAAACCTGTGTGGCTTGTCACTGCTGAAGACTGCAGGCAGTTGTAACTCAATGTCTGGTATTCGTGATTTAAGTCTATCTGAACATAGAAAAATTTCAGTAAGAATAGAGTGTAAAAGATTAAATACATTACTCCTGTATGGGTTACTTGCTGTGAATGGACCTGCAGGACAGGAGGTGTTCTGGGTGTAAGGGAGTGCTGAGTGAGTGCAAAGTCCTGGGAGATTCCCCTACAATACTGTGTACATTAAGTTATACTCAACTTATTGAAGTAATTCTTCAGTAACAAATTAACCATAACTTACTATAAATTTTTTGTAAACTTTTTAGTTTTTCAAAACTTCTTGACTCTTTGTGATATTTAGCTTAAAACACACATTGTACATGTACAAAAATAATTTTTCTTTGTTCTATGAACTTTTTCTACTTAATTTTTTCTTTTACATTTTAAACATTTTCTAGTTAAAAACTAAGACACAAACACCTACTAGTAAAGACTTATACTATGTCAGGATCATTAATGTCTTTCCCCTGGAAGGTCTTCAGGGGCAGTGGCACACAGATCTGTCATCCCCTATGACTGCATTGCCTTCTTCCAGAATACCTCTTGATGGACCTGCCTGAGGCCCTTTTCCAGTTTGCACTCTAAAATAATAATAAAAAGTGTAGTATTGTAAATACATAAAATAGGTCACTTGCTAGCATTATCAGGTGCTCTGTGCTGTGCAGAATTGTATGAGCTGTACTTTTATGTCTCTGGCATGCAGTGGGTGTGTCCGCCCCAGGATGGCCATGAGCATGCATAATGCCTTCTGCCACAGCCTCACAATGTCTGTGGCATCACTAGGCAGTAGGAAGTTTTAAGATTCTCTTAAATCGTAGAGGAGCACCCTTGTTAGATGGTACCTGACCATATCTAAAAATAAGTGGGCAAGGTTTGGCCTGCAGGGTGTAGTTTTCAAACTTCTCATTTAGTTTTAGCCTATTTACATTTCTTTCTTTTTCTCTGTCTACCTTTCATATAATTATCAGTACAGTTATATTCAAGTCTAGTGTCACCTTATTCTTCCCTTATTTTTTCCTGTATGTTTTTATTGCTTCTTTCCTGACTGCTTTGGATTAATTGAAGATTTTTAAATGTTCTATTTACTTTGTTGGCTTCTTAGCCCTTTAAAAAATTAATTTATGTAGTGTTTTCTCTAGAATTAATACTATTCTACCCTTAATTTATTGAAGTTTATTTAGAGTTAGTTTTATTCCACTGAACTAACTTCTCACTCTTCAGTCCTAATTTATTATTACTTCACACCCCATATTTCCCACATCTCCATTCCTGCTCCCCATTTTCCAAATGTAATAACCATTTAACCACAGAATTCCTTCTACCTACCCCTTACCCATTGTGCTAGAGATTGCATTTCTTTTATTTTTCAAATGTTATAAACTCTGATTTACAACATCATTGCTTTAGAAATCACTTTGTCTTTTAAGAAAATAAAAAGGAGGAATCAAATAATATCTCATATTATCCTCTATTTGCTTTTTCCTTCATTCCTCTCTCCTACAGATAGGACTTTTCATATTATATGACTTCCCTTCTTCATGTAGCATTTCTTATAGATTTTGTTTGCTACAAATACTTTCTCACCTTTTGTTTATAATAAAATACCCATTTTACCTTATTTGAAAAGTATATTTTTATTAGGTATAAAATTCTTTTAAAAATATTTTTTTCCTTCACTTTGTTAAAGATGTTCTACTGTTAGTGGATTACCTTGTTCAGATCAGAAATCAACAATTATGTGTGTGTACACATGTATAATTTTATACATAACTATGAGTATATATAAATCATACATATGTAAGCAAATATATACTTATTTACATAAATACATAAAATATATAAAATAAGTATGTGTGTATGTATATATACATATACACACAAACACACACACATTACACACACACACACACATTGTGTGTGTGTGTGTGTGTGTGTGTGTTCCAGAAGTTTGACTAGGAAGTGATTTGATATAGTTTTCTTTGAAATCATTGCTTTTGGAGTTTTCTTATTTTTTGAGTCTGTTGATTTTTTTTCCCATTAAATTCAGCATCTTTTAGTCTTTATTTCTTTAACACACTATGTTCACTATGTTCTATTTTGCGTTTTTTCTGAGATGACTACTGTACTCATTAGATTACTTGGTATCAACTCACAGAACACTGAGGTGCTGTTTATTCTTCTTCAGTCAGTTTATGCCTCTGTTCTTCAGGTTGCAGAATTTCTATTGTTTCCTCTTCAGCTTCTCTGACTCTGTCTTCTACAATTCTAAACTGCTGTTATGTCTATCCAGTAAATTTTGAGATTTTATTTATCTTCCATTTCTGTTTTAGATTTCCATTTGGTGTTTTAAACAACTCACATTTCTCTTATGACACTATCAATTCTTTCATTAAGAACATATTTTCTTTTAATTCTCTGAACACATTTTATTTGATCTTAGAATATATTTTTATAGCTGACTTAAAGTCATCATTGGCTAAATGAAAGGCTCATGCTATCTCTGGATTAGTCTCTCTTTTGTGCCTTTTTGTTTACTATTTCACATTTTCTTTGTTCATCTTGTGATAGTTGATTTATACGGGACACTGTAAAAAATCAAGCTAACAAGTGATCACCTTGAACTCATATATTGTAGAATTTGTATTTTGTGGGACAGATCTTTGGAAATCCTAAGCCATGCTGAGAGCCACTCTTAATTCATTTGGACTCAACCTTTTAAATCCATCTTTTCTGCAGATAATGTCAAGATTTAGTTGCAAGCTCTGTGAGAGTGCTTCTAGAACATACCTTAACTTAGCACACTATCTCTACTCATAAGCAGGACTCATAGTACAACCAGTTTCTCAGCTGGCTGCCTGTGGTATCAGGACATGTTAATGAACCACCTTCCCTCAGGTGGCTTGGACCTGAGTGTCCACTACCCCTGCTTGACTGCTAATACCTCTAGTTTACTCTCAGCCGATAGCAGCAACTGTCTAAAGAGTTTCACGTATTCTTGCCCCATGCATGTATAGCCCAGCCTTGATTGAGAACTTACTTGGAATACTACTTAGACAGCTGAAACCTTTTCCTTCTGAAGAGCTCCTTCCTATAGGCTTCTTGTCTTGCCTGTTCCATTCACTTCACCTCACTTGAATACTCATCTCTAAAGTGTCATAATTCCTCTGGTTGACAGCCCACAAGCAAAGCATGATTTATGATCCAGGACCTGTGCCTTGCCTAGATCCCAACTTGCTTTGCTGAGGTGGGAAAATCATCCCTAAGGAAGGAATTGGAACAATTTTGGAGCTTTATTTTCCCTCATAAAGGGCAGTTTGGTGCTGCATATAGAATAATGCTTGTGGAGATTTCCCCTATATATATTGTTCATTATTGCTGTTTATCTGGGGGAGACTGGTCTAGGACAAGTTACTCCACTATAGCCAGAAATAGAAGCTCTTCATACCGTTTGTTTTTAAATTTTTCTTAATTATTTATGGACCTTTATGTATTTATTTGTTTTTATGTGGTGCTGAGAATCGAACCCAGTGCCTCATACATGCTAGGCCAGTGCTATACCACTGAGCCCCAGCCCCAGCCCTTGCCCCAGCCCTCTTCATACTTTTTTTCTGATTGAGATTTTCTATTTTTTTCTGCTGGTTTTAAATTAATATGTTTGATTTCTACTTTTTAGAAATTAACCTTAGAATCTTTGCTTTCATACTTACAATCTAAAGTTGATTAATCTTTGTTGTCTCCTCAATGGTGTGAGATATTATGACAAACTTAATCACCTCCCTGTTTTTGGCATAACAATTTAGTTCTACCTTGTTATTCATTGAATTCAGCATTTTACTAATATTTTAAATACATTTATTTTTCAAATTTACCCACATGTTCACTAATTATTTTATATTTTAGTCCCTTTTATATGTTCTTTTTATTTGGGATTGTTATCTTTCTGTCTCAAATCCTTTCTTTAAAATTTTCTTAGGCTTGGGTCTTTCAGTAAACTCTGCTTTGGTACATCTCAGTATATATTTTGCTTTTATCCTCAAATTAGTTTGGAAATAGGGTCTTAATTGGCAGTTATTTTTCTTTGTCCTTAGACTGTATTATTCCACAATCTTCTGGCATCCACTGATCCTTTGAGAATCTGTGATTTGCTCACTGGTAGTTATCTTCCTTTGTATTTACTAGAGTCAAAAATCAAGATGAAAATTCTTTGTTTTTGTTAATTGAAATAAGACAAAAAGAAATTAAGAAAGAAGCATAGGTCAGATAAAAGCAGCTGGTTGAAGATCAGTCTGATTCTATAAGAAGCTCTGCAACCCAGAGGTCCTCAAAATATCCCCCACTGGTGCAAGGGGACTGGCTTTTGATATCCTTTTATGAATCGTGCTTGGGCTGTAGACTGACCCCAGAGAAAGTATGGGACTTTTAAGACATTTCCAGTGGGTTGAGAAGAGTGTTTTAAGGAGGATTAGTGGGACGAGTCCACCAATATGGTAAAGGGAATCTGGACAGGGCACCGAGAGACATGTTATTTCTGACCACTTTTAAGATCTCTGTCTTCCGGTAGTTTGTGGTTTTACTAGCGTACCTAGGTGCAAATTTCTTTTTTATTTGTTTTGTTTGGAAAATCTGTTTTTTGGGGGGACCTGATATTTCTAACATAAAAAGCTTTTATATTATCCTTTTGGATATTGTCTCTCCTAGTGGCAAAATTTTTAAAAAGTAAGTGCCTTCTTAACGTTTTTGTGCTCTGGCTTCTTTCCCTGCCGGTCTGAGGCCTGAACCTGGCTTCTTCATTCTCTCTGATCTCTTCTTTAGGGAATTTTGTTGGTCATGTGTGAGAACTTTGTATTCTGCCATCCACTTTACATGAGTTTCATTTGTTCTCTCTCTATTGTATTTTATGTAGTTATTAAAGTGTTTTTTTCAGTTCATTAACCATCCCTCTGAAGGTGTGAATAATTTTTCTCCAATGTATCTGTGATGGCTTAGATCTGGATGTCCCTAAAGTCTCATATGTTGAAGGTTAAGTTGCCAATTACAGCCAGGTTCAGAGTAGCTTTGGGGAAGTGGTCGGATCATGAGGGCTCTGACCTCATCAGTATATTAATCCTTTGAGACCTGAGTGGCCTGCTGAGAAGCGGTGGAAACTGTAGGCAGGTGGGACATGGTTGAAGGAAGTAAGTCACTGGGGGATGGTCTTGGGGACTACATGTTGTCCTTGGCCCCTTCTCTCTGTCTCTGCTTTCTGGATGCCAAGATTTGAACAGCTTCTCTCCGTCAGGCCCTTCGGCCATCATGTTTTGCCCTACCTCAGCAATGGAACCAGTTGACCGTGGACTGAAACCTCTGAAACTGTGAGCCAAAATAAATCTTTCCTCCTTTTAATTTGTTTACATCAGGTATTTTGGTCACAGCAATAAAAAGCTGACTAGCAGAGTATGAAATAAAATTTCATTTGCGATTGTAGTTTTATTTTTTATATATGTATATTTTTAATTTCTACACATTACTGTTAGTCTTTTAAAACTATAATTGGTTTCGATGTCCTATTTTTTTCTCATGTTTTTAGCTTCTTTGTTTATACATCTGGGATTTTAAGCATGTCCAATTTAAGTTATATATCTGAAAATTCAAAAATCTGAATTCCCTGGTGGTCCGATTCACTGTTTGTTCCTTCTTTGGACTTTCTGTAAAGAAGGCTTTATATATATATATATATATATATATATATATAGGTTTTGTAGTGTTGAATTATAAGCTTATTTTTTTTGGTTTATTTAAAATTCAGGAATCCTGAGAGATCTGAGATGAGGTTATATTCTTTTTAGAGAGGAATTAGTTTGCTCTGATTTAATTTTTCTGCTTGAAAATTTTCAGGACTTATATTCAGTATAAAAATCAAGCCCAAAAGCTATCAGGGAAGGGAGAATGATTTATGCAGTTTTAGAAGATTTTCTGTTTCTTTATTCCAAATCAGGGATGTCACACAGATATTTTCTCCTGTCACTTACCCCTCCATCCCTTTTGGCCTACCCTTTTGGACTTTTCAATATTTAAATTGCTACTCCCCATCTTTTGCAATCCTACAATCTTGTCCACTATCTTCTATGAGGCTATTCAAATCCAAAATCTGGAGTCTATTAAAATCCATGATCCTCGTGTTAGTAATCGTTGTCAGGATGCCTGTGACTTGGCACTTAGCACTTGGGTGCTACTACTTTCTCAGCTCTGACTTCATTTTTGCCCATGAGGTCCTCCTTTCTATTATGAGCTCAGCAACACATTTTAAACTGTGTTTGTTGTATTTTGTTAGTATTTATAAGAGTTTTGAGGCAGAGGAACTTTTTGAATGATTAATGTCACTGAAGCATAAATCCATTTATTGAGTACCATACAGTTTTTATTTTTGTCCCCCGTTTTGGTGACGCTTTGATAGTAGAATATGGACATCTTTATTTACAACTTAAATTTTCCTAGATTTATTTCTCTCACATTTAGATGTTGTTTGGTTTTCTGTGCATATACCTTTCACACTATGAATTATTTTTTCTGCTGAATTATTTTTGCTGTTAATATCCTCCACTAAAAGTGGTTGGTTTTAGAAAAATGTGGGCAAAGAGTAAGAGTTAGTTGAGCCTACTATTTTTAATGAGAGTTATGTTGTATATCTAGATATGTCAACTAAATTTTATGCTTGTATTAATGAGTTTTGAATGGAAACTCCCTACTGGTACTCTTCTCCTTGGGCCCATCCAAAAAAATCATAAAGTGGTGAAAGTGTTTGTTATTGCCTCTCTTGTAAGGATTAACAGCAATAATTTGTGAAAAAGAATTGTTATAGTGTTTAGCTTGAGCAAGGATCAATAAAAGATGTCCCTGACATTTTTCAAATGTAATGTGCTTTTTCAGGGACATTGTGAATATTTAAGAAAACATTTAATTCAGTAGACTGACTGATTGGAGTTCTCTGCCTTGATCCTAAATTTCTCTTTTATTGGTGTCTTTTCTAGATTCTGTCTTTGTTAGTGGTGGTTTTATTTTATTTCTTTTTTAGTGATAATGGTTTGTACCAGTATATTATATTGACAATTTTTGGCTCTTTCAGCCCGATTTATTTCCATATGTTTCTCAAAAATATAAAAACATTTATCTTACACAATCATAGCATGGTTATAACACCTGACAAAATTAAAATTAACTCTTTCTTACCATATATTACCCAGTATATACTCAAATATTTGTTGCTTTCCTATTGGCAAAATATTAAAGAATTATTCTCCTCGACAGTATATGCTCAAGTAAGTTAATATTCTTATCCTACCTAGCTCATGTGTTGGAAAACTATTCAATAGCCAATACAAAGAGATAAGGTGATAAAAATTTTATAGTATTTTTTCAATCTTTGGATATTGGTACTTAATTCAAATAGTAAAAAGGACTTATTTTAAAAATTGAAATAGGATTGATTTTCTTTATATGAATCTTTCTTTACATGAACATGTTTAGTTTGGGTGGTTGTTGGTGATAGTTGTTCTAGTTAGAAGCAAGAATCATGTATCACTAAGTTCTCTTTCTGGAATTTCTTCAGGTCAACTGATACAAAAAGCAAGAAACCCCTAGATTGACTTCTAAGTGAATTCCTAAGAAATAAGGAAACCTGAGAAGAATTTACAAAGGAATTGAGATCAACACTGTGTTATACCATAGCATAAAATTTCACGGGATTTTGAGGAAACAGTAGCTTTTTTACTATTGATCTTTTAACTTTGGAACTCACATAGACATTTATAAGGCCAGGCATTTATACACCAGAGCTAAAACCTGTCAACTCTGCCTGTTTCCAGTGGATAACATTTGTGATCACATGTGCAAAATACAATACCTTGCAAACAGCTAGCTTTTTCTGACAGCCCTCAAAACCTAACATGTTTATAAGAAGAGAAACTTTTCTGAGTCCTCAATAATTAATTCAGTAAAACGAAGTAACCCTGCTGAGAAAAGGGGGGAAAGCTGATAGGGATGGAGAAATACTCAATAATAATTTTAATAGGCTAGGAACACTTAGTGGTAAAATTGATAAGAGACTCTTTCACAGAACCTAGGGAAATAAATTAGTTGGAGGAAGGATTTAAAAAGCCTATAGTTTAGAAGAATGTATCTTGTAATGCAGACTTCTTAAACTTTAATTTGCCTTCAGATCATCTGTAGTTCTTGGAAAATGAAGAATTTGACTCCGTTGGTCTGGACTAGAGCCTAGAATTCTGGATTACTAATGAGCCCCAAAAGAAGGTGCTGGTACTGGTTTATGGACCACCCTTTGATTATAATGGGTGTGGACTCCGAGATTTTGACTTTGGCAATGGCAAGAGATATAAGATCAGAAAATATGTAATGAAATACATAAATAGTAATTCAATGAGTAGTGTAGGCTGTGTCTATGTATTTCAGTGTAAATAGAAAGAGGTATGTAAATTGCTTTAAACTCTCAGGGGATAGTACCTACTCTAAATTCAAAATGTTTACAATTTTAAGCATGCATGGAAAATAGAGAAGATAGCAAATGCATACATAGAAAATAATTTTTGAGTACATACATTTAATGTAAAATGGGAGACTTCATAGTAATAAGTAATATATTTTAATGATGTGATGTAAGGACAGAACATATTTCAGAATACCAGTAACTCACATGGAAATAACAAGGTCTATTAGCCGAGGCAAAGAGTTAAAGGGAGGGATTGTTGCAGGCACCTGCATACAAATCCCGTCTTGGCTCTGGCTTAGGAAATGTGTGGCAATCATACTGTGCTTCAGCTTCTCTGTCTATAAAATAGAGATGATAGTTTGCCCGGCTATGAAGCTTCTTATGAGTATTAAATGAGAAAGATAGAAACTCAGAACAATGCCTGGCATGTATTTGACAGTACTAAATGTTTGTTTTTATTATTATAATAATAATAAGTTATTTTAAATTAATTCAGACTAAAAGATTTAAGAAGGTCCTTAAAAACAGAAACTCCTTTGAGTCCTGCTGCTAATTGCATATAAAATTATTTGTTTTTTTATTTTAATAAACAACAGGAAGTAAAAAATATGATTGAGGGAATAACACAGTAAAATTAAAGTTAACTCTTTGTATCTTTGGGTTCTACATCTACAGATTGAAAATATTTGGAAAAACAATAGCATCTTTACTAACCATTTACAGATTTTTCTTGTCATTTCCTAAACAATACTGTGTGACAACTATTTACATAATATTTGTATTAGGGAGTATGGGAAAATGTATGTAAGTTACATGCAACTACAATGCCATTTTATGTAAGGGACTTGAGAATCTGAGGATTTTGGTATTTACAGGGGATCTGGAACCAATCTCCTGTGGGCTGTCTGTCAGTATCTGAGAAAAATGTTGAAATCAGCTCAGTAAAGTTCTGATTATTAAAAAAAGAACATAAAGCTAGATTTTAATTATTCCTATCTTTCAGCTTCTTAATATCCCTTACACATAGGATTTGGATTTTTGTTTTTATTTTATTGCTGATTTTCCTCTGGCAAGGATTAAGCATACATCAAAATGATGGGCCTTGATTATTACCTTTGTGTTCTCTCATTATTGATACTTGATCTAGGCATAGTTATAAAGAGAAGAAAAAAGATCTCTCTATTTTATTGCTTATAGAAAGTGACAAAAGGGTAATTATTGGACTTAATTTTTGTATTTTTATTTTTTCCCAAAATATAAATGCAGATATTTTCTAAACCTCTATTTTTGTTTTGTTTTGTTTCTCCTAGAATAATTGTTTTGTAAACTAATAAACAAGAAAAATGAGCCAGAAATCCAATTGGTAGCATGGTTAGTAATTGCAAAAGGAATTAAATTTCAGCAGTCAAATATAATACAATCTGATTAAAAGTATTTTCTGGCTAAAGACTCCCAAATTTTAAAAATTTCTCAAAAATTTTTTGTTAAGTATTCCATGAACATGCTTTAAACCTGAATACCCATATACTCTATGCCATGCTATATATATAAAAACAACAAATAAGCAATTTGTGGAGGAATCTTAGAAGTCTGAAGTATGTAAAGTTGTTTCTGTTGTGGGAAAGGACTGATGTTCCGTGTCTGGGGCTGCCTGAATCCTTGCTTCTCTGATGATCACCCAGTGGCCAGGAATTAAGAACATTCATAGATTGGAATCTGCCCTTAAAATCAGACATCATTTAAAACACCAATTTCTGTTTTTTTTTTAAGTGCTGAGACAGATAAGATTCTCAGTGTCACCTATTTTTTCTTTTTTAAGTATGACATGCATGTGGAAAAGCAAGCAAATCTTAAGTGCACAGGTTGCTAATTTTTTTTTTCTTTTTTGCAAGAATACATTTGAAGATACAATAGCAGATCAAGAAAAAACATTTTCAGTATCTCAGAGGCTCTCCCCAAGTCTCCTCTAAGCACTGAATACCTCACAAGTTTTCCCTCCACATTTTATATCCATGTATGCTGATGCTCCTGAACTTAATGATGGGTTACATCCTGGTTGAAATTTTAAATATCACAAGTTGAAAATACACCTAACCTATGGACCATCCTAACCTAGCAACACAGTACACCGCAGGGTTTCTGTTGTTTCCTCTCATGATCATCTGGCTCACTGCCACATCATATAGCATATCATTAGCTCAGGAAAAGATAAAAATTCAAAATCAATATATGGCTTTTACTAACAGTGAATCTCTTTAACGCCATTGTAAAGTTGAACAATTGTAATTTGAACCATTTTAAGTTAGGAATGGTCTCTATTAGTTTGCTAGGGCTGCTATAACAAAATACCACAGACTATATGGCTTAAACAACAAATTTATTTTCTCACAGTTCTGGAAGTAAGAAGTTCAGGGTAAGGGTGTGGACAGGTTCTTTCTGAGGCCTCCCTCCTTAGCTTGCAGGCAGAATCATCTGTGTATTCCCACAGTCTTTTCTCTGTGCTTGTGACTCTGTGGTGTTTGTCTGTCTGTCCGTCTGTTTCTCTTCATAAGGACATCATCCACCATTCTGGATTAGAATGCCACTGAAATGACTTCATTTAACCTATGTTATCTCCCTGGAGGTCTGTCTCTAAATACATTCACATTGGGGGTTAGATTTCAGTATTTATTTATTTATATTTATTTATTTTTTGAGAGAGAGAGAGAGAGAATTTTTTAATATTTATTTTTTAGTTTTCGGCGGACACAACATCTTTGTTTGTATGTGGTGCTGAGGATCGAACCCGGGCCGCACGCATGCCAGGCAAGCGCGCTACCGCTTGAGCCACATCCCCAGCCCCGAGTTTCAGTATTTAAATTTTGGAAGAATACAGTTCATCCCAAACAAAATGCTGTTGTGTACTATATGCTTTTATGTATCTGACTTTTCTCTAATATTATTTATGATATTCACTGATGTTTTTCATGTTATTGGGGCTTATTCATTCTCATTAACACATAACATTTCATGGTAAAAATATATACTAATTAATTAAGGATATTTTGGAGATTTGGGTAATTTGATTTATTCCTAGTGTGAATAGTACTGCTGTAAATATTTCTGTACATAATTTTGGCAACCATAAGCTACCTTTACCATGGCTACAAACCTAAAGAGTGGAATTATCCAGCCATGTTAGTCTGTACTACCAAACTACTTTTCAAATAATTCCACCCAATTTTCTATACCCACCAGCAATGTGAGGCAGTACCACACTTGCTAACTCTTAGAATTGGTGTTCTTATTTTTTAAAATTCAGTCACTTTTTTCTGCATGTAGTGGTATCTCATGATGACTTTAACTTGCATTCCAAATAACTAAAAAAGTTGGGGAACTTTTAATATATTCATTGAAAATTCAGATGCCCTCTTTTGTAAAAATTTTATTTCTGTCTTTTGTCCATTTTTCTATTGAGTTGTCTGCCTTGTACGGATTGATTTGCAGGAGTTTGTGTGCTCTGAATGTGAGTTATTGTCTGATGTGTGTATTGCAAGTCTGGTATGTGTATTTGCACTCTGAGGCTTGCCTTTCTCTACTCACCATTGTGTGATGAAGAGAAGTTTTTAATTTAAATGCAGTCAAACTTATCGTGTTTTCCCTTCGATGGTTACCACTTAAATGCTATTTAAGAAATCATTGTCTACCCCAAAGGGAAAGACATTTTCTTCTGCAAGCTTTCTTGTTTTATCTTCCACATTAGATATACAACCCTCTGGAGTTGATGTTTGTTTATGTAGAAGTCGAGATTCACTTTTTTCCCAAGTGGGTACATGCTTCATTCAGTGCCATTTAATAAAGAAATTGTTCTTTTCTCCCCACTCAACCTTGTAAAACTCACTATAATTTACTGTCATAATTTGTGTGGGTTTGTTTCTGGACTCTGGTTCCAAATATATATTCATCTGTCTTTGCACCAATTACTCGGTGTTTTAATTATAAAAGCTCTATAATGATATTTGATGTCTGATAATTTAAGACCTTCAGGTTTGTTTTCCTTTAATATTGCCTGGCTCATCTTGGCCCTTTACATTTCTGAATAAATGTTAGCTTGTTAATGTTTGTAAAAATGAAAACAACCAAAAATCATATTATTAGAATTTTTATTGTGATTATACTGAATAATATGGACCAACTTAGGGAGAATTAACATCTTAATAACTTTGAGCCTTATCATTAACAAGCATGTTGTATCCCTAACCATTGATTGGTCTGCATTATTTTCTCAATATTTTGTAAGTATTTTTGTGTGTATAGGTCATGAAAATGAACATCTCTTGTTAGAATTATTCCAGGTATTTAATATTTTATTCTATTTAAAGTGTTATAGCTTTTGTTTTTATTTATTTATAACTTCTATTTTTATAACTTCTATGTTTATTTGATTATTCTCAATAGAATAATTGATTTTGGTACAATGAACCTGTACTCAGTCATTTTGCTAAATTTACTACTTACACCTAACAATTTTCTGTGGTCTCTTTTCAATCATTAGTATTTTAAACTTAAGTGCACTTAATTGTTTGTTAAAATAAATTAAAATCATTTTCATTGTTATTTTTATTTGACAATTGTTATTTTTATTTCTAAATATTAATTGGATAGTAATAAAATTTAGAGTAAAATAAAAGTTAAACTCTAGATCTAGAGAATTTGGGATACTACATTATGCTTGCATAGATGCTAGAAAAACAGGAATCACTGCCTCTTTCTACCTTCAGATGCATAATCCGCTTGAATAAATAAGTCTGGTCTTTGATTTCCTCAGCTGTAAAATAGTGACCCTGGGCTAGATGAGCTTTCATTACTCTTTATCATCGTGGGTCAACTGTTGTACTTTCAGACTTTTCCCCATTTCTCTGCTTTTCCCTTTGTGGTCTAGTGATTTGGGGGGTAATGGGCCTCATTTAGGAGGAAGGAAGGAAGTGGGACCAAGCCACTCGGTACTTCCATGTCCTCTGCTCAGGGCTCTTGAGGACTTCACCTCCCATGGACACCTCCCATGGGCTCTGGAGATATTAGGATTCTATCCTGGGTTCATCTCTTCACACTTCCTCCTTCTCATCCTCCGGACTTCTCCATGTTGTGTCAGTCCTCAATGCTGCTGTTCTCTGGGAATCCTGACTGTTCTCCAGTCTGTGCCCTATAAACTAGTTTGCCAGTCCTAACACTCCTGTTATCTCCACGCCACTTTCTTGTGGGGATTCAAATTAGAATGGAAATGAGGACTTTATGTTTGTTCTCTTCCTCTTCTGTCACTCTTCCTCTTTCCCACACACCTTGTGTTATCACTGTGTCAAAATACCTGAGGTAATCCACAAAGAGAAAGTGGGGAGGACAGAAGGGAAAAGGAGAAAGAAACAGGGAGAATCATGAACTGAAATCAATTTCCATGCAGGTATAAGTCTGTCAGGATGAACCCAACTACTATATATAATCATAAAGCTCTAATAAAAAAAAATAAAATTTAAAAAAGGAAAGGTTTACACAGTTTCAAAAGTTTTGGTCCATGGTCACTTGCCCTCTTGCTCTTTGAGTCTGTAGTGAGATAGTACATTGTCATGGGGTCACGTGGTGAATTGTCTGTCATATTATGGTGGTGGAGAAGCAAAGAGGGAGACAGGAAGGGGCCCGGATTACAATGTTCCTAGTGACCTAACTTCCTCCCACTAGGCCACGCCTCTTAAAGGTTTTACCACCTCTCAATAGTGCCATAGGCTTAAAATGAAGTCTTTAATCCCCTGCCTTTGGGGGGCAGTCCAGGTCCAAACAGTTGCACAGTACTTGAGTTCAAGGTGGTTTTCCATAGAGCATCTTACTCTGTATGGTCTGCTGTTAGCACTGAAAAACTCCACGATCCACTTCTCTAACTTCTAATATCTTCATGGAAGCTTAACCTTAATTTAAAAACTGTTTTCTAAGAAAAGCCTGATATCGAAGACTGGTTTTGCTATGGATCCAGAGTTCTTTCCATGTGTCAAAATCTAGTGCCTCTTTCTTAGTTCCTCTCTTTAATAATAATTCCGATCCTCTTGGAAGTAAATGCTATCTGTGGTGGAAAGGTGCTGTCTAACACACAGAATCATCAATATTCCATTAGGATATATTTCCAAGTAATAGCATACCTGTCTTATGATGTCTTATCCCCTTCTTAAATTTAGAGAACGTGTATTCAAATGTTCTTTAAAATCATATGGCAATGGTAAAGAATTACCATGCAATTTTTATCATAGGATGTGATAAGATATTTATGCCATATCAGTCAGCTTTGTTTTATCTACATGGATAGACATTTAATATATAGTAATTGGTGGTGTACTTATTAAGGACCTTCTTCCTATTTGCTGGTGGTCGTAACATGGATATACATTTAATATATAGCAATTGGGGATATACTTATTAAGGACCTTCTTCCTATTTGCTGATTGTTGAATTAAGCACTGAAGGAGAGAGATGAGAGACACAAGATAAACCACCCTAGAGGAAGCTAAAATGTAGACAGGAGACAAGAAGAGCAATGCAATTATAGACATAGGCCATAATTGCTATGTGAGGTCAGAGAATGGTAAAAATCAAGAGCCCACAGTGCATGGGGATCACTTCATAGAGAAGTTGGCATTAAAACCTTGATAGGCTGGTAAATTTGGAAGGCACCAAAAAGTCAGAACTGAACCACAACTGGAAGGAATAAACAAAGAGAATGAAACTGAGATAGAAAAACATAGCAGCTACTAGGTACTATGCTTGACTGAATACGAAGGGTAATGTTGAAAAGAACATGGAATGTTCAGGAAACTAAGTTGGGGTTATATCCAGTAGACATATTATTTTTAGCTGCTTCTCCTATAGATCTCTTAAAGCTCAGATTGTGAAAAACTAAAATCATAGGATGTAAAATTACTAAATTTGGACCTTGTAAAGCAATAGCTATCAGATTCTCACATGATTTATAAGATAGATCACCTTGTAGAAGTTCCCACAAACATGAGAACTGGTTAGGTAACTCTTACATTCCTAATCTAAAGGGTTGGGAGATTAGACCATCACAGGAAAGTTTATTTGAAATGAATTCAGAGTGTCCTGCGATATTAACAAGGAGAGAGGGTGGTGTGTTTCCCCCTGAGGGCTAGAGAGAGGTGCTTCAAGGAGACTCGGTGAAGAGGTTAATAGGTGTCTCCTCAAGTTTGGGGAGCTAGTGGAGCCGGTAGTGAGGCAGTATAGTTCACTGGTTTCTGATGAACCTAAGTGCCAAGGGTCCAAGAGATGAGCTATGGAGAAGCCCTCATGGTATAGCAGTAGAGATGCTGACCTGCAGTGAGCCTGTTCTTCCAGGGACAGTTTTTCTGGAAGACATGTAGGCCTTGAGAGCTGTCATGAAGCTGCTTTGCTCCTTCCCTTAAGACTCAGCAGCAGCTGAAGTGGTCTCAGGAGTTAGAAGCTGTGGGTGTCTCTTGGGGCTGTGGATGCCATGGTAAAGTGAGACCCACATCAAGAACATTCCAGATGAAAGGGGCCCAGTGAGTGGAGAAGGGGGATCACTGAAGAACCTGAAATGGCACCCACAGGGAGAGAGGCCGCTTTGAACTCACCAGCCCCAGAGAGTGAGCCTTCTTGGCTCAGTGACCAGAAAGTAAACCCTTTTCTTCTCCATTGATCTCCTCTTTCCCCACCCTCCCCTTTTTACCCTGCTCCCATATTCCAGAGACATCAGAATACAAAATTAACTAGCTGGGAAAGAGGGACCTTTGGGTGGGAGGGTGGTAGTGGAGGGGAAATCCCTCTTCACTGGCTATTGGCTTCTACCTCTGGCAGACTCCAGCTAATTGTCCATGTGCAGCTGGGTGTCCACTGACTGAACTGAGAATGTGCTTGGTGAATGTAAGAAACAGAAAGTCTGGTGGTGCATTTTCGAAATGTAGTATTCAGCCTTAATTGGATCCAATTGTAGTCATTTTAATTGTAGCCCTTCCCTTTTGCCCACCCTAATTCTAAAATTAGCCAATTGCATAGATGGTACCCTTGAGTCCAATCAGGCCAAAGGGTAGCTCTGCCTTAGTTACACAAGCAGGAAGAGTGCCTTGCTAGCCAGGTTCAGGAGCATGCCCTCCTGGCAGAAGTAAAGGTTTGCCTTGCCCACTCACTTTTGAGCATGTGTTTGATTTCTTGGGGTACTTTCTTATTTCTAACAGTGAATTAAAAGAACTGTAAATTTTTTCTTTCATTTCTCAATGATCAGAGTCTAGGTAGAGGCCTGATTGTTGTTGGCTGAAATGATGTATAAGTTTCCTATGGCTGCTGTAACAAAGTACCACAAAGTGCATGACTTGGAACAAGAAAAATTTGCTTTCTCACATTTCTAGAATCAAGATATTCTCTCTGAAGGCTTTTGGGAGAATCTGGTCCATGCTTTCCTTTTAGCTTGCTGGCTGTGCTTGTAGCTTCTTGGTTGTAGGTGCAGTGTTCTGGTCTCTGCCTGCCTGCTCACATGATGTTCTCCTCATGTGTGTCTTTGCTTCACCTGACTTTCTCTTCTCTGGGTATATACATCTCTGTGTTTTCATCTCTTCTTATAAGGACACCAGTCATATTGGACTAAGGGTTCACTCAATGCTAATATAACTTCACCTTAATTTACACCTTAATTGTATCTGCAAAATTCCATTTCCAAATAAGGCTACATTCAGAAGTACCAGGGTAAGACTTCAGTATATGCTTTGGGGGGATATAATTTAATCCACAACAGATGTTATGCAGACTTTGGTCTACTTGATGCCCAACCCAGAGTGAGGGACTGTTGTTGGTGTGAATCAAAATTTCTTCCTAGTTTCCTTTCTAATCCTATATGATGCCCTTTGTCAAAATACACAGTATAAATGTCTAAGTTTAAAACAGTATTTCTTAGTCTATTCCTATTGGGAATATATCTACTAGAAATACCTCTTTGTTTTGTCCATTTTCATTCCAGTGCTATAACCAATGTTCCTCTTCTTTGACATTCTCTGAAAATTTAGGAGAAGTTGAGAAGATATACATTGGGCAGTAAGAGATCTCATATTGATCGTTTCCATATTTTTTAATACTATTAGCTCTTTATATGTGTTATTCCATCTCTGTGGAAAATTGTGCCTGTGTTAGTCAGCTTCCTGTAATCCTGACAAAATATGTGAGATAATTAACTCATGAGGAGGGAAGATTTGCCTGTGCTCATGGTTCTGGAGGTTGAAGTCCAAGATCAAATGGCCCCATGACTTTGGGCCTCTGACAAGGGGAGCCCATCATGCCTAGAGCATATGGTGGAGCAAATTGTTTACCTCCTGATCCAGGAAGCACAGAGGAAGAGGAAAGGCCGGGTTCTCCCAGTCTCCTTTGGGGGCATGTCCTTAGTAACCAAAGGAACTTAGGCCTTACCTACTAAGGGCCCACCACCCTGGGACCCAGCCTTTAGCCCATAGACTTTTGGGGGACATTCAGCATTCAAATATAGCACCATAGCAGACTCAGTCTTTCAAGATCCTTCTGTTTTATAAAACTTTCTTAGACCTCACAGGACTGTTAGCTATGTGTAGCAGTCCAGCTTTCTGATTAGTGTTTCAAAGATTCTCTTTTATTATTCCTGTCACTCTGTAATTTTGTGCAGAACACTGTTTCAAGACTTTCTGCTAATTCAGCACATTTTATGTTAATGATGGCTTTTTTTTTTAACCAATTACTTGGAATAATTGTCTGTGAAACTGCCCTCCTTGAGAATCTCTCTCTCTCTCTCTCTCTCTTTCTGATTGTGGTTTCTCTTAAGTGTGTCACAGGCCCTGACTTGTAGTACGAGCTTACGAGGTCTTTTCTGAATGGAACTGAGTGTTCACAGAGTAGACAAGGGCCCGATGCTTTAAGTGACTCTTGAAGTCCATCACAATGTCTTGAAGGGCTTCTTCCAAGTAAAATCCTAAGCAAAATCAAGAGGAGCCACTGTAGTGCAGCAATTGACAGCTTGCTAATAATCTTCTGAAATACTCTTCAATCTTTTTTACCAACCTGCTTCACAGAGTCGGATTAATAAATAGAAAAAAATCAGGCAATGTCCTGTGTGATGTGATTTAATCATTCTACTGTGTGGCTCACTAGGCATTGATTGTCAATAGGGCAGTGAAATTCCTTTTTTTTTTTTTTTTAAGGAGAACTGTGCTAATAATAGCAAAAATGATGTTGATAATAATACTGGCTAACCCTTAGCTTGGTGTGATGGATGTCCTTTGTATGTGTTTATCTCACTTAACTTTTGTATCAGCCCTGTGAAGAAGGAAGAATTATTCCCATATTACATAGGAACAATGAAGTTTTCCATGAGTTTCATTTAGTTGCCGAAGATCACACAGCTGCTACGATGTTGTTGTGATTGCAGTAATAAGATGATTCATATAACAACTGCTGTGACAATTAATCAGTGTTAACTGTTAACATTCCTTCCGTCAAATAAGTTTCTTGGGTAAGAATTTTAGATTCATCCCTTATCTGTGCGACAGCCCTTTCTGGAAAACTACTGCTCAGACTTGAATTTCTTATTCTCCAATCTGAACATTCAGATAATGATGCAATAAAATCTTTTATGGGATACTCCTCAAGATTGTTATATGCTAAGGGAGGGGATAAGATATATTTTCATAACTTCTGACTTCTGTAAAGTACTTTCCTCCTCGTAGCAGCACTGAAAAGCTTTGAAATTGCATCTCATAAGGAGGGTAATCTGCAATTATTTACCAAGTCATCCCACAATATCTCATCTTATCACTTTTGTGGAAAGACCCAAAATTTCATGAATATTTTAAAGCCCATACTCACTAGGAGAGGGAGGAAAGAAGTTTAGATAATTGCAAATTCCATTTCAGTCTGTTGTATTCCGGGTAAATGTTCAGTCCCAACATGGCTTACATCTTGTCTTGTGAAATGATGGAAGCTAATGCCTTTCCTTGCTCAAGTGCAAATCTCATTCCCATGTGAGAAAAGAAAAGAGAAGCGAAGAAAACAGACTGAGTATCTGCCGCAGTCACCCATGTTCTCAGCTACAGGGGAGTGAGGACCTTTGGGGAAGTTATTTGGCATTTAAAGCAAGTGGTTCTTGAGGCACCTACTGAATGGAGCTGAATATTTTGTTAAATGATTTTCTTCTCTGACCTTTATTACTAATGAATCTTCTTTAAGAAGCCTTTAAAAAGTAAAAAGAAAGGTTGTTTTTATTAATCTCCTCTCTTTTTGCCCACAGAACTCAAAGAAATGGTGTTACCTGGCAGGAGATCTCCTGTCTTTTATGAAAAATCAGACCAAGGTAGTAATGCTTATTTTGAATTGATATGTTTTTCACTCTATTTCTTTGATTGCTCTGGTTTTAAACATTGAGTGATTCATCAAAAAAGTAAATCATGCACTGAAAAGTAGAGGGAAGGGTTTATGATGACCACAATATTCATGAAGTGAACAATAAATTTTTTAAATATATAATAGTTTATGAAAACATTATGGATAATGGTTAATTTTTTGAGACTGCTTTTTCATTTATGTTAATATATGAATAGGATCTTGACGAGAAGATTGCATTCTCTTCATTTGGAAATAACTCCCAATTGGCATATCATATTTACAAATGATATGCAGTAAGAGAAAGATTCTTGTCGAGGTAGAGTAATGAGAGTTTTTCCTTTATTAAGCATTAGTCTGATGGCTTTACATATTTTTCTGAATATGCAAAAAATTGATGAAATTCCTAGAAAATTTGAAGTTTTATGAAGATACTCTGGTACAAACCACGTATTTTCTCTGGAAGATTGAGTTATATCATGCAGTTGTTGAATAGCATGCCTGATTATGCTTAACAGATTGCATCTTTAGTTGCTAAATTTTCAAATTGCTATCTGATTTATTTACATATGTTGTCCTAAGAATATGAAAACTCATGCAAATATTCTAATGACATATACATGTAAACAAAGTGTGAGCACAGATGCAGATAAGCAATATGTGCATGTTTACCAACAAAGCTTCTATCTCAAAAGAGATTTTTATAGAAAAGTTTCAGACAGGTTAGAATTGTGAAGGGAACTAGATGCATCTATTGAGTACTATCTGTTTGTTACAGCTACGATGTCACTATGCATATAGGAACATACTTATTAATTGAAATCTATTATATGGTTGCATTTTAATTGGTATTGACTGAATTTTGTTTATAATTAATGGTTGAATTTTCCCTGAATGAGTATTGAAACAAAGATTGAATTTTGAATTTCATTGACATCAGGACAGAATTTCTTTCTGAACTTTGATTTGCAGTTGAACAAAAATAAACTGTTAAATTGAACTACATATTGGAGCATTTCTACTTATTTTTGGCTTTCAATGAATTCTTCAAAGGAGTTGTAAACTCCTTGAGAAAACAGCTTCTCTCCTTTTAAGGGGATTTCTAAAAATTGTAGTCACTTTTTCCAAGTTTCATTTGCACGAAAATGTTAATTCAAACTATAGTATTTTATATAATTAATGAGATGAATGAGATGAATTAAGTGTTGCCAGTTGCATAGGTCTGTGATTCCCCAAAGAGGGATGAGATAACGAACACTAGTATGTAATACGGGAAGAAGCTGAAGCTCAGCTCTGTGATCCAGGTGTAGGGAGACAGTTTGGGTGAAAGTGCTTGCTGGGGAGGAGTCGGTAGAGAAGAGAAGCTCATGACTGAGGAGCAGCCACTGAGGAGGATCTTGGACCCATATTCTTTGGAACGAAAATAAGGAAGTAGGGGAGGGCAGACTCACAATGCATTTGTGTGAGCTTTTTTTTTTTTTTTTTTTAGAAACAGGTGTATACTAATAGTTTCGGTTATTAGGCAGTAATTTGATTTTTTATTCAGGTATGGATCAACTTATTTTAAAATGCACATAGTCGAGGAGGAGTTAGGATGAGAAGGAGGAAATTTCCATTAACATGATAGAACTTCTAGCATCTGTGTACCCAGAGTAACAAATTTGCTTCTTTCCACTGTGAGAATAAAAGAAGCATTTGTGTAGTACCAAAGTTCAAGTGCTTTTCCAAGCTAAAACTCCCCAAGAGATTCTTACTTAGGATGTCTGTGCATTTGTGTCAGGCTAAGAGCAGGCTGTGGAGGAGCAGCTTGGGGTGGGAGAAGTGGGTTCACGTTATTATCTCTCTAGGTTTGTCCATTAGCTTCACTCAATGAGAGGTGTTTCCATCTTATAAAATTCCTTTTAATAAGACAGTGCTAATGGCGGATGCTCTGCTATCTCAGATGAGAGGCTGGCATTTAAATTTAAGTCTTTTAATAGTGGAAGTTTAAGTTTATAGTGAAGGTGCTATTTTTAGATAAATGCTACTGTTCAGCTTTTTTTTTTTTTTGTCCCCTAAGCTGTACATGAAAACACTCATTTTGTGTAGGATGATGACTAACACAGTCATTTTGTGTAGGATTAATTCTGGCGGTGGAGCCCAGAGAAGTCTGTGGGACTCACAGGCACTCTGTGTGTGTGTGTGTGTGTGTGTGTGTAGAACCTGCAAATTCCACATTCAATTAAAATGGTATTTACATAACTTTTCATGTAATATCTTACTAAGTGAAGTTAATGGTATCTATTAATCAAACTGTTCTTAATTTTGCCATCCAAAGATAGAGGCAACTTTAATTAATCAGGTTAAAATGTCCTTCTTATGTACCTAGCGAGACAATGATGTGTGTGGGCAAGGGGAGAGAAAGTGACATATTCTGTTCAATTTTTATAGGTTTTTATTCCTGAAAATATTGAATTTCAACTGAGAAAATTACATTTCTGTAATTGTTTTTATTCTTCAGAGATGGTGAATTTTATTCTTACATGTATTTAACTTCTTCTATAAGAAAATTAAAATGTCATATTAAGGATTTAGCAACATTTTGATGTGCGATAGGTTAATATCAAGACTTAGTGAAAAACACGTTTTGAGAAATGAAAATAAAATGGATCATAAGAGTGGTGTATAGTTCTACTTATGTTTAAGAAAACTAAGAAATAAGTTACTAATGCATTTTTTACAGGTTGGTTTTATTTTGGTTTATTATTTGATGTAGAAAATTTTGTAGATGTACTTTGTGTTGAGATTTAAAAGGATAAAAATGTTGAACATATTAGGAACTTACTACAAATTATATATCATTTGCCTATTATAAAAACAACAATGGAAACAACATGAAAAGCTGCAGGTTGATTGATAAGTGAACAGCTGTGAATTGAAATGAGTCAAACGTTTCTATGGCTTGTGATGAAACATGAGATGTAGTTTGCCAATGTCTGAATTAGATTCCATGTCCGAGAGCTTTACACAAAGAGTGTAGCATCAGGCAAAGCACGCTCCTACTGCAAATCGGAGAGCTAGTCATTGAATACTTTCATGGAGAAGTGATTAAACACAGTTCTTAAGGGAGAATTTCCATGAGAAGAGTTAGTATAATAATCTTAAGAATTTGGCTTTGGTGATTTTTATGGATCTTGTTATGTGTAGAAGTACCTGGGCTTTTTGACTGTCCTTGAGGATTAGTTTCTGTGGGATACTGGATGTGTTTAAACATGAAAAAGGCTCCCAGGACTATGAACCATAGCATTATTTAGAATAGCTCCTGCTAATATTCAAGTTCATTCATCAATTTCCCACCGGTTTCTTATGTTATTTGTTTCTGTTACTCTGTACTCTAAATCTTTGCATCGTTGTCCTAAAAACACTCTCTTTTTTTCCTGCCATACTCCACAGCCTACGTAACCTTAGAGATTGACCTTAAGAATTGGCTTCTGGGATCCCCATCATATACTCCTCTCTCCCTTAGTCTTCGTTGACTCAGTACAGACCTTAGATGTAATACCTGTCAATGTCATTGATTGGCATATATGGTTGTGTTCTTATGTGAGTACATACATGTGCATATATAATTTTATATAAAGGTGCACACACAGATATGGTTTATTTTTTTAATATGATTTTAAAAATTATCTTTCTGCTGTTCACTTTTGCTCTCACTTGTGAGTAAAGTAGACACATTTTGAATGAGTGCTCTCTTTGAATCCTTAAATCTCCAGGATTTCTACTGAAGGAATATTTAAAAGGCTAAAGGTTTCTTTTGTACTATGGGAGTCAGGATTTAGCTATATTTTGTGTTAAATAGGACTACCTTGAGAACTCACTCTACTGCTTATTTTCAAAGAGAATAAAATCTAAATTTAAATCCACTAACTTCTCAAGCTGTTGTAGGGACATTCTTTTCACCAAGGAGAGATGGCCTAATTCTATCACCTGTTGGCTTTGTGCCACTTTGCATATGTCTTGGAGAAAAATTTTGACCTTAGCTCTTCAGCAAAGTCACTTTTGCCTAAGAACAAATCAGTGCCTTATAAGAGCACCAGCTAACTCATATTTTCCATCAGAATCAATAACAAAACACAAGTTAGAATTTCCAGCTCATTCACTTACATATTCATTTATCAATTCAGTATTTACCTGCTGTGTTCACAGGGCTCTCACTGGACTGGAAGTCCATCCAGTGCTGGAAAGTCTGCTGCTTGTTCTCAACACACCCCAAGTGCATATGTGCCTGCCACACACAGGACCCAGAACCCCCCTGCATACTGGTGGAAGTTATCTCTGCTCTCCTCCTTATTTTCACACAGATTCCAATCTCTTTCACGTTCTTAGGCATATCACCATTCATGTGGATGGTTAGAAACCATTGAGGCAGTCCCTGGCAGCTGCTCTTAAGTCTTTGGCAGTAGTTGCATCTCATGTGGAGGAATTGTATGGCCCTTTTGAATGTGCATGTCTGTGTGTGGATATGGGGTCTGAAAGGACCTACACCTAGCTGTACAGTGGAGCCTCTCCAGGCAAGGACTTTAAAGGTACCTAAGTCCTAGGTGAAGAAACAAAAATAGGGTTATGGTTATTTGAAATGTTGAGATGCAATCAGGTTTATTGGGGTTGGGGCAGAGCGTTTGGGAATTTGAGCTTCTAGGGGAACTGGTGATTCCTAGTAAAGACTAATGAACTTGACAAAATTGACTTTAGCAGTTATATTTTCATTTCTTCAGATTTGCAGTGTTAGCACAAAGGGGAATCACGTCCTTGAAGAAAAAGTGGTCTGGACTGGAACAAATAATTTGTAATGTAGGATGTCTACTAGGCTTTGCAGGTACAACCATGAAAAAAATTATATGTATATATATAATATAATATATATATATGGTGATATATATTCCTCTTCCTTTCAAATGCGTTTGGCTTTTTAAAATTTATGCCACTAGATGTCAGCAGCAACCACCTAGGGTTCCTCTGACCTTAGATTGTAACAACAACAACAACAAAAAAGTACTTTGTTGATCAATCCAAAAGAAGACAGGGCAAGATTCTGAACAGTCTCTGGCTGGGATATACTGGTGGACAAATATCTGTGTGCAGCTCCTGCATGTAATCAGAAGACAAAGACTATGATAGATAAAAAGTATTTAGGAGGATTAAAGATGGCAGGCCAGAGGAAGCAGTATTCTGTGTTGCTCCATGACCTGGGACTGAAGTAGTGAGAATACTGCTTCTCTGCAAGTGATATTCCTGCTCCACGCAGGACATTGCTATGCCCTACGTGGCTCAAGGCCTCAGTGTCAGAGTAGGTCTCCCAACTACTTGCCCACGCAGGACCACTGGGTACTGGAGCAAGACCATTGACGGCAGCACCTGCACTTTCAGCCACCCACCTGAGCAGACATCACCATCACCGATGCTGCTCCCCTGCAGGACACCCGGCAGCTGCCCACACACAGGAACTCCGGACACCACTTCCGTCTGGACCCCATCTACCATTGTGGGGCTACCATCTTGGTCCTCTGCAGCAGCGCAGATAGTTCCCTAGATGCTGTAGCCTGTCTGCACCTGGGAACTTCACACAGGCTCTGAAGTCAGTGACAGCCACACACTGCATGCCACAGAGCTGTCTCTGAACTCATCGTCCAATGCCATTGCTTGGCTGTTCCTTACCTGACTGGACACCCCACCACTGAAAGCAGGTGCCTACATCTTGGGTCACCTTCATCACCATCCTTAGTAGGGACAACTCCCAGTTTGGAACTCTGGTTGGACAGGTACCCAGTTTCTAACTCCCCCCTCTCCCCAGGAGGCATTACCCTGGCACAGTGACACCCTGGTTACTTTCACCATCCTGAGGGCTGAGATACCGGTTAACAGACGACCCCGCCTATTGGATGAGAAGGGAAGCAGGAAAGAGAACTGACCTCCAACCGAAACAATCCTGTTTCTTCCTTCAAGATTTTTTTTCCTCTCTATTCTCCTGTCCTCCCATTCCCAACATATGTGAAACCAAGGATTTTGAGGACTGGGATGACTGAATAGTATATTACAATTGGTTGTATGTATTTTTTTCTTTTTTCCCATCAATTTCTACTATTTTAACATTTTTTATTTTTCTTAATATATATATGTGTGTTTGTTTTAAGTACTCTACTGTCTTCCCACTTGTCTACCCAAAATTAATTCCTCTTTTCCTGCTACTAATCTTCCTCTTTAGATTTCTCTTTTACACCTCCTAAGGTATAATAACTCTATAGTTTCACCTCCTACCTCCTTGGCATATCATCCTACACCTCAGCCTCAGTTCTTTGTCCACCATCAGAAATTGTAAACCCTTTTACAAACCTACTGAATATATTGTAGATGATAATTGAATTCACCATTTCTGTTTATTATGACCAAACTAAATGTTTTAATAGCAAACATTTATTTTTAGGGTGGATATTATTTATACTGGGATCTGTAAACATTGTCCTTCACCTCAAAGGAGAGGTATTGGATCCCTAAAGGGGCACTATATAAGCCTTTAGGGCAAAAACAGTAATGCCTTGGATCCACAGTGCTAGAAGGGAAGACACACAAGCAATATGAAAAGACAAGGGAAGAAAGTGCCACAAACAAATCAAGATACCACACTATTAGAATCCATGGCCAGCACAGCAGAAGAAATTACAGAGAAGGAGTTCAAGATGTACACAATTAAAATGTTCTGTGAATTAAGAGATGATATAAGAGAGCAAATACAGGCAGCAAAAGATCATTTTGACAAAGAGATACATAAGCAAATACAGGAAGCAAAAGATTGCTTCATAGGGAGATAAAGTTCTTAATTAAAAAACCCAGAAATTCTTGAAATGAAGGAAACGATAAACCAAATTAAAAGTTCAATAGAAAGCATCACCAACAGATTAGACCACTTGGAAGACAGGACCTTAGACAATGAAGACAAAATATATAATCTTGAAAATAATGTAGACCACACAGTGAAAATGGTAAGAAACCATGAGCAGAACATTTAAGAAATATGTAAAAGATCAAATTTAAGAGTTATTGGGATAGAGGAAGGCATAGAGTTCCAAACCAAAGGAGTGAACAATCTATTCAATGAAATAATATCAGAAAAATTTCCAAACATGAAGAAAGAATTGGAAAAAAAAAAATTCAAGAGGCTTACAGGATGCCAAAAGTACAAAATCACAGCAGATCCACACCAAGCCATATTATAATGAAATGTGTAACATACAGAATAAGAAGAGAATATTAAAAGCCATGAGAGAAAGGAATCAGGTTACATATGGGGGAAACCAATTAGATTGTGTACAGATTTTACAACCCAGACTCTGAAAGCTAGAAGATCCTAGAACAGTACATATCGAGCTCTGAAAGAAAATGGATGCCAACCAAGATTCTTATATTCAGCAAAATTAAACTTAAGATCTGATAATGAAATCAAAACCTTCCATGATAAACAAACATTAAGAATTTACAGCTTGAAATCCTGAACTACACAACATCCTTGGTAAAATATTCCATAAAGAGGAATTGAAAAACACAATAAAAATCAGCAAAGGGAGAGGTATTACACTAAAGGAAAAACTAATCAAAGGAGAAACCAAGTTAAATTAAATATCAAAAATAAACAAAAAATACCTGGAAAACAAATCATGTCTGAATAATAACCCTGAATGTTAATGGCATAAACTCACCAATCAAAGGACATATACTGGCAGATTGGATTAAAAAAAAACCCAAACATATACTGTCTCCAAGAGACTCAACTCATAGGAAAAGATATCCACAGACTGAAGGTGAAAGGTTGGGAAAAATCATACCATTCACGTGGACTACAGAAGCAAGCAGGGGTTTCCATACTCATATCAAATAAAGTAGATTTCAAGCCAAAGTTAATCAAAAGGGATAAAGAACAATATTTCATACTGCTTAAGGGAAACATTCATCAACAAGACATAACAATTTAATAAATAAATTTATATGCCTCAAACAATGGAGTGTCTACATTCATCAAACAACCTCTTCTGAAGTTCAAGAGTCAAATAGACCACAACACAATAATTCTGGGTGACTTTAACAACCGTTTTCACCACTGGATAGATTGTGAAAAAAGAAACTAAAGAACTCAATAATATAATCAATAACTTAGACTTAACTGACATATATAGAATATTTCACCATTCAATGAATGAATATACTTTCTTCTCATGGCACATAGATCCTTCTTCTAAAATAGACCATATACTATGCCACAAAGCAACTCTTAGCAAATATAGAAAAGTAGAGCTACTACCCTGCATATTTTATCAGATCATAATGGAATGAAATTAGAAATCAGTGATAAAATAAAAAATAAAAGCTACTCCAACACCTGGAGACTAAATAATATGCTCCTGAATGAACAATGCGTTGCAAAAGTCATCAAGGAGGAGATTAAAAATTCTTAGAGGTGAATGAGAACACAGAAACAACACATCAAAATCTCTGGGACACTATGAAGACAGTTCTAAGAGGAAAGTTCATTGCATGGAGTTAATTCCTTAAAAGAAGAAAAACAATAAATAAATGGCTTAACATTCAAAGTCTTAGAAAAAGAACAAATTAACACCCAAAGCAATAGAAGACAGGGAATAATTAAAATCAGAGCTGAAATCAATGAAATTGAAACAAAAGAAACAATTGAAAAAATTGACAAACAGTTGGTTCTTTGAAAAAATAAATAAAATTGACAAACTCTTAACCATGCTAATGACTTACTAACATACATGATAAGAAATGGAATATCACAACAGACACTACAGAAATACAGAAGATAATTAAAAATTATTTTGAAAACTTGTACTCCAATAAAATAGAAAATATCAAAGGCATCGACAAATTTCTAGAGTCATATGATTTTCCCAAATTAAATCAGGATGATATACACAATTTTAAACAGATCAATTTCAAGTGATAAACTAGAAGACGCCATCAGAAGCCTACCAACCAAGAAAAGCCCAGGACCAGATGGATACACAGCTAAGTTCTAAATGACCTTTAAAGAAGAACTAATACCAATACTCTTCAATTCATTTCAGGAAACAGAATGAGTTTGGAAGTTCTCCCTCTTTTTCTCTGAGGTCACTATCACCCTGATTACAAAACCAGGCAAAGACACATCAAAGAAAGAAAAATTCAGACCAGTGTCTCTAATGAATATAGATGCAAAAATTCTCAAATTTCTGGCAAATCGAATACAAAAACACATCAAAAAGATCATGTACCATGATCAAGTGGGGTTCATCCCAGGGATGCAAGTTTGGTTCAACATATGGAAATCAGTAAATGTAAAGGCTATCAATGCTAAACCCCAGGCCAACATCGTTCTAAATGGAGAAAAATTTAAAGCATTCCCTCTAAAAACTGGAACAAGATTAGGATGCCTTCTTTCACCACTTCTATTTAACATAGTTTTGGAAACACAGGGCAGAACAATTAGAAGAATTTAAAGGGATACAGATAGGAAAAGAAGAACTCAAATTAGCACTGTTTGCCAACAATATGATTCAATACCTAGAATACCCCCAAAATTCCATCAGACATCTTCTAGAACTAGTAAATGAATTCAGCAGGACACAAAATCAAAACCATAAAGCAAAGGCATTTCTGTATGTCAGTGACAAATCCTCTGAAAGGAAAACTATCTCATTTACAGTAGCCTCAGAGAAGATAAAATACTTGGGAATCAACCTAATGAAAGAGGTGAAAGTCCTCTACAATGAAAATTACACAATACTAAAGAGAGAAATTAACAAAGACCTTAGATGATGGAAAGATCTACCTTGTTCTCAGATAGGCATAATTAATATTGTCAAAATTACCATACTACCAAAAGCATTATACAGATTTAATGCAATTCCAATCAAAATTTAAATGACATTCCTCATAGAAATAGAAAAAAGCAGTCATGATATAATTCTAGAAAAATTAAGAGCTCCAGAATAGCTAAAGCAATCCTTAGCAGGAAGAGTGAAGCAGGTGGCATCACTATTTCAGACCTTAAACTATACTACAGAGCAATAATAACAAAACCAGTATGATATTGGCACCAAAATAGACCTGTAGACCAATGGTACAGAACAGAGGACACAGAAATTAACCCACTAATTACAGTTATCTTATATTAGACAAAGGCCCTAAAACCATACATTGGAGAAAAGACAGCCTCTTCAGAAGATGGTGCTGGGAAAACTGGAAATCCATATGCAACAAAATGAAATTAAACCCCTCTCTCTCCCCATGTGTAAAACTCAACTCAAAGTGGATCAAGGACCTAGGAATTAAACCAGAGACCCTGCATGTAATAAGATAAAAAGTATGCCCAAATCTCTATCATCGAATTAGGCCCTGCTTCCTTAAAAGAACTCCTATAGCACAAGAATTAAAATCAAGAATTAATAAGTGGGATGGATTCAAACTAAGAAGTTTCTTCTCAGCAAAAGAAACAGTGAGGTGACTAGAGAGCCTACAGCTTGGGAAAAAATTTTTTATCACTCTCACATCAAATAGAGCACTAATCTCTAGTGTATAAAAAGAACTCAAAAACCTTAACATAAGAAAAACAACTCAATCAATAAATGGGCCAAGGAACTGAACAGACACTTCTCAGAAGAGGATATACAATCAATCAGCAAATATATGAAAAAATATTCAACATGTCCAGCAATTAGAGAAATGCAAATCAAAACTTCTCTAAGATTTCATTTCACTACAGTCAGAATGGCAGCTATTAAGAATACAAACAACAATAAGTGTTGGTGAGGATGTGGGGAAAAAGTTACACTCATACATTGCTGGTGGGACTGCAAAATGGTGCAGCCATTTTGGAATATGGAAAGCAGTGTGGAGAGTCCATGGAAAACTGGGAATGGAACCACCATTTGACCCAGCTATCCCACTCCTCAGTCTATACCCAAAGGACTTAAAACAACATACTGCAGGGCACAGCTACATCAATGTTTACTGCAGCACAATTCACAATAGCTAAACTGTGGAACCAACCTAGATGCCCTTCAATAGATGAATGGATAAAGAAACCGTGGTAAATATACACAACAGAATATTACTCAGCAATAAAATAAAATCAAATCATGACATTTGTAGGTAAATGGATGGAGTTGGAGAATATAATGCTAGGTGAAGTTAGTCAATCCCAAAAAAACAAATGCCGAAGTCTTCTCTGATATAAGGAGGCTGATTCATAGTGAGGTTGGGAGGGGAGCATGGGAAGATTAGATAAACTCTAGATAGGCAAAAGGGTGAGAGGAGAAGGGAGGTGGCAAGGAGGTAGAAAAAAGGGTGGAATTTGATGGACATCATTACCCTAAGTACATTATGAAGACATGAATGGTGTGAATATACTTTGTATACAACCAGAGATATGAACAATTGTGCTCTATATGTGTAATGTAAAGTGTAATGCATTCTGCTATCATATATAACAAAATTGAAAAAATGTAAAAGTACTGTGTTAAACTATTTTATCTGAGGATAATAAATACTTATTATGAAAGTTTAAGACCAGTGTCTGAGGCATTAAAAAGTAGAATTGTTATGAAATCATTTGTTAAAAATATTTTTCTTTAGTTGTAGATGGGCACAATGATATTATTTTACTTATTTATTTTTATGTGGTGCTGAGGATTGAACCCAGTGCCTAGCGCTTTCTGAGCTACAGCCTCAGCCCATGAAATCATTTTGAAACTGGTTTCTGTTCACGTGTAACATGCTGCTCTTCCTGTGCCAGGGAGATGGCATGAAGTATTCCCTGTGCCAGGGAGATGGCATGAAGAATTAAGTGTGAGTTGAGTGAAATTATACCCAGTGTTGGAGCTCTGCATTTCTATGTCAACACTTTCTGATTCATTTATGTCAGCATTGCATAAGTAGTTGGGATTTGGCTTTTCTCTTTTTCATTTTGGCTTTTTGGATGTGTTTTGGATGGAATAAACCATGAGATGATTGTGTACTATTAATTTTTCAGCATCCACATCTGTGCCCTGTTTACTTAGTAACATCTAAACTTCCCTGCATCTGTATTCTGTTGTAAGATTCTCAGAACATTTTGATAAATGCCACAGGGTATAGATGTTTGATAGAGAAAGTGATCTGGAAATATGAAAAAAAAAATCCCATGAATTATAACACATTTAACGTGTATTCAGTGTACATATACAGTTATGTATATTATCATTTTTGGCCTTTAAAAAGTAGATAAAAATATTACAAATGATTTTTTTCCAAGACATGAGTAAGAAAATTACAGTATGAACAATGTTCAATAGGTACTAATAATTTTTGAAATAATGCCGTTAATGTCTGGTCAGATTGTATTCACATGAGTAGGAAGATTCAGTCTAATCTTTTGGATTTTAGGCATCAATTGAAATTCAGTCATGGTTGATTGGCTGTGGGTTGACCAAATGCCAAGTAGATTTGTAAATTATGAGAAAAGTGGAGTTTTTCCTATTTCTCTCCTCTGGAAAATTTTTGCTTTAAGTCGCATTTAAAAATGCATCTTAGGAAAAGATGTCAGGGGGATTATAAAAATATTTCCTTTCCTGAAGCAGATTCTGCCAATGAATATAATAATGTGGGTTTTGCATCCTTATCACTTCTAAGATTTTTTTTAAAAAGTGGTTGTTCTAGTTGGTGATGGTGAGGTAGGGCTAACTGGAGTAGTACATAGGTCAAAGAGAAAATTCCTTTCATAATGAAGTTGTTATCATTGAGAAATATTGGTTTAGCTTCTTCAGAGTAATATTAGGTTTCACTCCTAGTAAAATGGACTTACCAAAATTTTGCCCAAGACTGTGGTTGTTATTTTTATTTATGTTCATAGGTGACGAGGCCAGCATTGAAATCATGCTGCAGTTAACTAGACTGATGTAATTACCCACATGGCAGTAGGAGCGAGGAGCAAGTGCAGTCAATAGTGGGAACACATCGTTAGCCAGATGTTCAGATAAGGCACTCTCAACCTTCAACCTTGTGTGGAAGCACACAGCTTTCAGGATCTATAGTAGTCCACATGATTCTCCAGGAGAGATTAGGGTCGGGATCTGACTGGGGCATCTCTTGTCAATCTGTCACTTTCTTCATCATTTATAAATAGTTAAATAAACAAATAGCATTTGTTCATTTTTTTCTTTTTGATGACAGCCATTTTGTCCAGTTGTTTTGAATAGAGATTGCTGGTCATTTTAAAGTGTCCTAGCTTCATAAATAAGCCAATTCCTATTTCCATATGCATAAGTGCTTTTCTTTTTATCATAATTTTTATTGGGACATAATATTTGCACATCTTTATGGGTTATGTTATGATAATTCAATGGATGTATACAATGAGTAATAATCCAATCAGGATAACAAGCATATCCATCTCTTCGATCATTAATCCTTAATGTGCTGAGAATTTTGTACTCATCTGATCATTTTAAAGCACATCATAGATTGTTGTAACCAGTAGTTACCCTAATGTGCTAAAAATGAACTAGAAGCAATTCCCTCCCTCTATGTTGGTGCCCCTTGCTGAACTGCTGGCTGCCTCCTGCCCTTCTCAGTCTCTATCGACCACTCTTCCATTTGTTCTATAAATTTTGCTTATTGGTTTCCACAAATGGGTGGTATTTGTCTTTCTGTAGCTGACTTATTTCACTTAATGTACTCCCTTCAGTTCCACCCATGTTGCTATGAATGACAGAATTTCATTCTTTTATTTTTAAATAGCTGATAGCTTTTTATTGTGTAAATATACCATATTATCTAGGGAAGGGCTCTGGATTGATTCCATATTTTGGCTCTATTGAGAATAGTGCTGCAATAAACATGGCAGTACAAACAGGTTTTTTTTTTTTGAATAATATTCTCATTTCTTTTGGATATACAACCAGTAGTGAAATTGCTAGATCATATGGTAGTTCTATTTTTAGTTTTCTGAGGAATCTCCATACTGTTTTCCATAATGCTGTATTAATTTACATTCCTATGAATACTGTATAAGAGTTTCCTATTCTCCACATCCTCGCTAGCATTTGTTCATTTTTTTCTTTTTGATGACAGCCATTTTGTCCAGGTGGTGAGATGAGATAGCTCACTGATATGCATTTCTTTCAGCATCAGCACATATTTCTTCTCAACATATTAATTTACCTGTGCATTGAGATGGATTCAGTCAAAATCTAGAGAGGCCTGGATTCCCTTTGGGCTATTCCACAAATTCAGACACCTTTGCTTGACATGAGAAGACTCCTTTACTGCTGGCTGCATTTCAGATCTTCCCAACCTCATTTCCATCCAGTTTTTCACCCAGATGTTGCCACTATTAATTCTATCAAATCAGTTTCCCAATTCCCTTCCATAAAGATTGGTCTCAAAATTTGTTGTTCTGTTACTAATGTCAGTAGTATGTATTTGAAACTCTACCTGATCACCTCACCAGTACATTTATATTTAGAGATTCATACATTTTTAACCACTTGCTGTATTAATCTCCTTGTCAATAAGGTAGGATAATGATAATACCTAGTTCCTGTGAAGGCAAAACTAGAAAATAAAAATAGCAGAGTTGGTGGTAGTTACCACTTATACTACTCCTGTTATGTGTAAGAAACGGAATCAGGGGCTACACTTACATTAACTTATCACAGCAACATACGTGTGTTTGGGGTGATAGACAGGGAGGTAATGAATTCAAGTTGGCACCTACTGAGGAAGGAGACTACAACAGTCAAGCACAAAAGTTAGGCAGAAATGGGAACATAGAATTGGGATTCAAAAGAGAAGTTAAAACTTGAGATATTTGGTAACTACAATAGAAGTGGACTGAAGCTATGGGAATGAATGAATGAATGACCTACCTGGGATGGAGGGTGGACAGAGAAGAGCAGCCAGAAGAGAACACCTCCCACCCACCTCCCCATTCACCCAGGAGAGGGAGGCTCAGCATCATGGTTTTTGTAGGTTTTATAAAGAAAGAAATGTAATATTTCATTGGGCTAACGCAAGCATCCTTTTCAAATCCATAGCTGAAAGTACTATCAGATATAAAACCACTATGTCTGAAAATACTAGAACAGATAAAATTACTCTTGGCCTAATTTTTGACCTGATATAAATATCATTCACAACAGCAATTAACCATGTAATAAAATTTTTATTGTCCATTTCTCAAGGAGGAAGTTTGATATTTGATCTAATTGGTGATGGGATAGCTGGGCATAGATCAGATATTAGGAATCTATATAGGATATAGGAAAGGCTTTGGAGATCACCTATGGGATAATGTATTTCCCATTATTAGAAAATGCTTTTCATTAATAAATTTATATTTTTCTTATGAATTTAGTAGAATTATTAAAAATTCTATAGATCAGGATTCGCTCTTCATTAGTGCTCACAAAGCTTGTGGTAAACTTCCCATTTTTATTTGGTTTTGACGTTTAGTTTGGGAAACATCTTTGTTAGAAAGTACTCATGTTTTCTGTGAAATTGGCAGATCATGGATAATGATAATAGTGGATATTTATTGAATGCAGTTGCCTACTGTATCCAAGGATTCCATATTAATGGATCTGACCAACTGCATATGGAAAATATATGAAAAAAAAATTGGATTTGTAATGGACATAAGTAGACTTTTTTCTTACCATTATTCCCTAAATAATACAGTAGAACAACTATTTATATAGCATTTACATTGTAGTACATGTTATAGTAATCTAGAGATGATTTAAAGTATTTGGGAGCATGTGTTTAGGCTACATGGAAATACTACACCATTTTACATTAGGAACTTGAGTGCTGATGATTTTTTGTGTCTACAAGGGCCCTGGAACCAATCCACTTGGGTACTGAAGAGCACATTTGTACTTATTTGATTTCAGGTACTGCTTGAAACTCTTATGTGTGTTAGTTCATTTATGTCTCTGTCTCAGTCTATTCAGGGTGCTTTTAAAGATATACCATAACTGGGTACCTTATAAAAACAATTTTATTCCTCACACTTCTGGGAGTTTGCAAGTCCAAGATCAGGCATCAGCAGATATCTGCTGAGGGCCTGTGTTTTGGTTCATAGATAGTGCATTCTAGCTATGCACTCATGTTGTGGGAAGGGCGAATGGGCTAATATCATTCATAAGGATGAAGCCATAATGACCTAATAAGTCCCAAGACCCCACTCCCTAATACCATCACCTTAGAGGTTATGATTTCAACATGCGAATTTAGGGGGAACATAAAGAGTGACTCCATTGCATCTCACAGCAGCACTGAGAATTAGGGGCTATTATGATCTCTATTCCAGTTTTCGTTTGTCATAATACATGAAACCAACAACTGCAAAACTCATTTGCACAAATCCTGCAGCTTGTGTAGGGGGTTGTTGCTGTTCTTATAGGGGCTTGCTCACATGTCTATAATGAGCTATGAGTTGATTTGCTGATCTTGGCTGAACTCACAAATCTGTGACTTCAGCTAGGACGACCTGGCTGATTGCTGTATGCAGTCTTGCTTCTCCCAACACTCGAAACAGCTTTCCCCAGGATGGTAGCAGGGTTTAGGGAAGAAAAGGAATAAATTATTTTGGGCTCTTGAGGTCTAGGCTCAGAGGTGGCATAGATTACCACAATCTATTGAAAAAAACCATACCTCAAGACCATACTGGAACCAAGGGATAAGGAAGAGACCTCACCATTTGATGGGAGGAATTGCCAAATGACATCACAGTTTGCTGGATACAGGTGGATAGAAAACTGGGTTATTTTTGCAAATTATACACTAAAATCTCATTCTATGTTATGAAAAGTCTGAGATAAAAGAGATTATATAACCTGCTGCTAGGGTAGAGTTGGAGCCTCTTCTTGGCCTGCTATGGGACTTCATTTCCCAGAACTCATTGCTTTGATGAAGAATGGGCAGGTGTGCTAAGCAGAATGATTGACAACTCTAACATGAGTCCTGTAATTCAAGAGATAAGTCTCTCTCTCTTGGATCCAAACTGTCTGGATATTAACTTACAATAATCTTTTGTTCTGCCACTTGGAAAAGATCAAAGACAATGAAAAATTAATTTAAGAAAGAGAAAGGGAAGGGGAAGGAGAGACAAGAAAGAGAAGAATGACAAGTATTAGGAACTTATACCATTGAACCACTGGATCCAGCAATGCTTGAAACCCTGAGCTCACTAATTTCTTGAACTCAAACATTTTTGTTTTGTCCTTCAACTGGTTTGACAAAGTTTTCTTCACTTAAAGCATAAACAGTTTGAATAATGACAATAGATCATTCTGCAGACATGAGCACAGCATCATTTCCAGTCTGTGTGCTCTTCCAGAATCTCTTTGGTTCTCCCCACCAAGAGTGAAGATGATTTTCCTTTCCTCAAGCCAAGTGGGTTTGTGTCTGATGCAATAGAAATGATGCTTCCAAAGCCAAGCCATAATGAAGGTATAGGTCCTTGCCTGGTAGGCGTAGTGTGTGTGTGTGTGTGTGTGTGTGTGTGTGTGTGTGTCCATCTGTCTGTCTCTATCTTTGGAGACACTTGTTCTTGGAACCTGGTTATCATGTGAAACATTCTAGGCCTCACAGAGCAGCTATTTGTAAATCGTTCTGGCTGACAGCACTCTCTAAATTCTCAGCCAAAAGACAGTGTCATTTGCCAGCCTTGCAAGTCACCAAGTCTTCAGATAATCCCAGCTCCCAGCCTTGGAGCAGCCTGGGTGATGGTGAAAGGAAGAGAAATGAGCTTTCCCCCCTATGGTCCCTTCCCCAACTGCAGATTAATGAGCAAAGCAAATGTCACAGTTTCAAGCCACTAAATTTTAGGGTAATTTGTTAGGTGTTCATAGATACTAATGCTTAGAGCATTAGAGAATAATGCCTAGAGTTCCTTCCCAGAGCTGTTTTCTACATCTGTCAGACCCTGCTCTACCCAGGACCTGCCATTCTGAAGTGTTCTGTGCTTTTATTTAAGCTTCCTTTGATTTACCTAATAGACGTGGTTATTTTCTGTTTGTTCTTGTTTTCTCCATGAGCTTTGTGGTGCAGCTTTTCTGGGCTAGAAACAGTGTTGGAGTTCCTTGCATTGCCCCATGCCCTCTATTGAGAGTCAGGGAATCCTGCCTTGACAAATTCTACTCCCACTCTCTCTTGCTATGCTATCTAATATGGCAGCCACCAGGCACATGTGATGATTTAAATTTGAATTGGATTAAAATTAAATATGATTAGCAATTCAGTCCTTTAGCTATACTAGTCACATTTCAAGCTCTCAGTCTATTTTTTTTTTTATGTGACTACTGGCTAACCTAGTGAACAGGGAAAAATTATCATCTCACTGTTCTATTGGGTACTGCTCTGATTTGCAATTCACACCTGTAGACCAAGACTAAATCCTTTAGATACTGAGATACAATGGTTAAAAAAGCTTTTGACCTTGAGCAGAGAGCTCTAAAGTATCTGGACTCTTTCTTGGGTCTGAGCTCTGGGGAGGACAGGGATGTGAATCTCTGCTGCAGTTAATGGGGTTATGTTTCATTTACATTCACATAAAAAGATTACCTCTTTTCACCTTTCCTAAATTCTTTTCTAGCCCCTGGACATGAGGACAATGGTTTATTTTCCTGGGTATATTTGTTCCTTTTTAAAAAATCCTGCCTGACTTTCAGAACAGTTCAATTCACATAAGTTATCCTGTGACAAAAGATATCCCTCTGCAAATACATGGGGGTGCTGTTCTCCTAGCAGAGAGTCCTCATGAGCCCAGAGGTTCCTGTGGACTTGAAAGTGAACTCTGACTGTGGAGTGGATATTGCTACCTTAAGAAAGAAAAAGAATGACTTCAAGGCAAAGGGTTCTTTATTCTCTCTGGGTATAAGTTTCTTTGAAAGCTTGTTTATTGATTTTTTTTTTTTTGTAACAACTGAGCTTGCAAACTATAAAAGAAAAAAATAAATCAAAGCAGGGAAATAATATCAATGATCAACAAGTTTATTTGTCAACTTAATCTCATTTGTAGTCAGTCACCATAGGGCTGTGAAATAAAAAGCACCACAAAGCCCCAACCCTACTTTTTTTTTTATTTTTTTATTTTTTATTTTTTAAAAAATTTTTATTGGTTGTTCAAAACATTACAAAGCTCTTGACATATCATATTTCATACATTAGATTCAAGTGGGTTATGAACTCCCATTTTTACCCCAAATACAGATTGCAGAATCACATCGGTTACACATCCACATTTTTACATAATGCCATATTAGTAACTGTTGTATTCTGCTACCCAACCTTACTTTTTATTATGAAAAATCATAGAATTTAGTTGATCAAAAGAGAAAGTAAACACTTAACTTCCAAAGGTCCATTCCAGTTAGGAGTGGTTGTTCCTGGATTTCTGTCAGTATGTGAGGAGGGTCTGAAGGTGGGAGACCAGAAGAGAACTTGACCAAAGGGATGTCTGTTTTTTGGTTTTTTTTTTAATTTTAATATTTATTTTTTAGTTATCGGCCGACACAACATCTTTGTTTGTATGTGGTGCTGAAGATCGAACCCGGGCTGCACGCATGCCAGGCGAGCGCGCTACAGCATAAGCCACATCCCCAGCCCGAAGGGATGTCTGGTGACTTGAAAAGAGTGCTGATTTTGATTTTTAATCAATCTGCCATCTTCCCCAGAATAACTTCGACTACCATTGTTCCCGTAGCAATGTCTTCCTAAATTTATGACCTATGTGATGGCTTTTCCACGAGGTAATTTAATCAGGTAATACTGAAAAATGCTAAATTTTATATCTCCCTCCTGTTGTTTTGTGATGCACATTAGGATATTGGTCTCTGAGAAAGCCTGCCTTAAAGAAACCTGTTTAACTGTAACCCAGCATTGCCTGAAATGAGTGGATCATGAAAAGTTTTTAATATTTTAGTAAATATTTAATAAATATTTTCATGTAATACTCATTATATTCCAGTGTTACCAGGTTTCAGTAGCTCACTTTGTGATATATTTCTTTAGAATAAAACAAAATCTTCTAAGAAGATTGTTTTGCAAAACAAAAGTGATTCAGGTGGATTAACTTAAGTGAGCAGCATCCTAAAACCTTGAGGGTATGGGAGAGGCCATCACAGAGATCATTCCTATGCTCAAGGGGGCCAAGCACGTTGCACCAGGAGTTTCTTGAGATGGGAGACTTTCAGAGCTATTTCTGGGGAGTCCTTTAGTAGAAGACATCAAATAGGAGATGATTAGTTGAAAACTTAATAGTGCTGTGTGGCTTCCAGAGAGTGTTTGATTCCATCCTTCCCCCTTTTAAATAACTATTTCTCAGGACAGTGGAGTTTTCTGGCTGTTTCTCCTTTCTCACCAACCATTTAACTCTTGGGTTCACAAGGATCTTTTATTTACTTTCATCCGAGTAGACTTCATACTCAGATAAGCAGTTATTTTCTATTTGCCAATTGCAGTGGGCTTTTCCTGGGTGAACTGCCTGGCCTCTGTGATTTTGGATTCTATCTAAATGCTTTGTCCTTCCGTAGATCTTCAGCTCAGACTGCATTCTGAGCTTCAAAATTATATCCCCAGAGGCATCACAAACTTAAATCCAAAATCGATCTCATGAACTTGTACTGTAAACCTCTCCTACCCACAGATCATTTGAAGAAATGTAACCTATCTGCTCACCCACGTCAGAAACCTTGGAGTCATTTAAGATTTATCTTTAGATTTTAGCACTTAACTGCCAAGTCTTACTAATTTTGACACCTCTTAGGCTCTCTCCTCCCATTTTTCCCCTTTCCTTAGGCTCAGGCACACTGTAGGCCTCAGAGTCAAAGCTCCTCCACCTGGTAAGGTGCACAGGCACATGCTTATTATTGTCCTTCTGCCTCATTTTCTTCATCTGTAAAGGAGCAATAATAGTAATACCTAAGAGAGGATTATGATTTGTGAAAATCACATAGGGATCAAATGGGGATGTGTAGAGAAGATCAAGTTGATTGATTTCTTTTATCTACCAGGGAACACGGAGGTGGAGTATTTGCTTCTTTTGGGGAAGGAAAAAAAAATCCTAGTGGATCAGTTTTCTTTAATATAGAAATGAAAATCACCTTAAAATGCTAGAGCAATGAATAAGAAAAAAAAAAACAAACTGGTTAGAATCCATGGGAAAATTGATTAATATTGTTTTTTTCTTTCATTGCACATTTATGGATTATTGCTCAGAAATAAAAGAAGGAAACTGAACTATCTTTACCACCTTTAGCATCACTAATAGAAGTGATCATGTATATTGATGATGGAGCAGATAAATAAGAAGGACCTGATGGCAGCATGCCTGGGACCTTTGTGTCATCTGTGCATCCAGCCATCATGAAAAGTCTGCCTCTTGTGGGATCAGCCAGCAGGGAAATTGCCGAGGCAAGACTCAGATGCTGTCACCCTTTAAGACCCGACTATTAATCTCAGTAATTTCATATCAATATCTTGTATTTTGTTAAGGACCATCTTAGTCCATTCCTACTAATACACCAGGATACTTTAGACTGGGTAATTTATAAATAATATAAATTGATTTCTCCCAGATCCGGAGGCCTGGAAAAAGTCCACCAATTCAGTCTCTGGAGAAGGCGTCCCCTACTTGCTGCTTCCTCACCCGGTGGAAGGTGCAAGAGGGACACATATAGATCCCTGACACCTCTTATAAGTCCCAGTTCCCATTCCTGCGGGCTCTGTGCTTGTGCCTTAATTACCTGCTAAAGGTCCTACTTTTCGATACGATCGTGTGGGTGATTAAGTTTCAACATTTGAATTTGGGGGAACACATTCAAACCTCAGTGGCTAAAGCCTTTTAATAAAACCACACCACACTGAAAGGGAATTGTGTAGAGCAGTACACGTAGCTATGCGTTTTCTCAGATCTACCGTCATAGGAAGAATATGTGATTAATGACAGTCATTCATTCTTTTAATAAATGTTATTGGCTTCCTTCTATGGGCCATTAATTCTAGATGCCGTGAATATAGTAGTCTACAAAACAGACAGAAATCCCTGCCCTGCTGGATTTTATGTCCCAGTAAGAGGAGACAGACAGTAAACAAAATAAATAATTGTGTAGGACTCTGGAAAAGAGCTATGGAGAAAAGTAAAGCCGTGAAGGGGGACAGGGCGTCTGTGGATATTCCTGGCTGAAGCAATGGCCTTCAGTGTGAGGGCATGACAGAGAGGAACAGGAATAGTATTCCACGTGGAGAAGTCACATTCATGAAGTCTGGGGATGAGGGAGCACGAAGTTCTGAGGGAAGAGACAGAAAGTACCTGTGATGGTCACAGAGCACAGGGGTCAAGGTTGTGAGAGAGGGCTTAGAGGGTGACAGAGGCTGAGTCATGGAGGATCTGGGGTCAGCTTAATGGACTTGGATTTTATTCATGTACCAAAGGAGCCATCAAATGGGTTTAATTTGGAAATGGGCTTTTTTTCTTTTTCCTATCTAGGAAAACCATCAGGTTGCATGTGGAGAATATATGGATGAGTGAGGCTGGCGACCTGAAAGCACTAAGGTGGCATAGTGAGCACTTAGATCTTTACCAGCAGGGTGACAAAACCTTGTGCAACATCTCCTTTAATAATTATAATTATTAAATTATAATGAGATTATTGCTTTATAGTTATCCCAGTTGTGAAGATGAGGAGATGAGAGACTGAAAGACATTAATTCTTGAAAGTGGCACAGCAAATAAGTGGCCAAGCTAGGATTCAGTCTCTGCCTGAGAAATTCCTGCTCTTAACCACTTGTCTACACTACCTCCAGGTGCAGCTATCCAGGAGCATGTGGTCTAGAGCATGTGATCTGGGGAAGTAGAATGGGCTGAATAGAAGGAGTTGTTTTGGGAACCAAGGACAACATGATTGTGTGTGTGTGTGTATGTGTGTGTGTATGTGTGTGTGCGTGCGCGCGTGCACTAGTGTATATGAAGGTAGACAGGGAGGGCGGGTAGGGGTTGAAAAGAGAAAAAGATAATATCTAGGCTTTGGACCAGATCAGTTAAGTTGGTGATGGCTCTGTTAATCATGGAGATGCAGAAGAAAGAACTAGTTTATGGGAGATGATGATAAATTCAGTGAATATGTTGGATTTAAGATGCCCTCAGAAAGCCTGTAGGCGCTGCGCTGTCTTGCTTCGAATTGTGATCTGGATTAGCAATTGAGGACTGGTGGTCCTAAACATCAAGGGAGCCACCTAATCCACAGGAAATACGTTTATAGTGAGAATCAAAGATGTCCGGAGGTAGGGAATAGTAGTTTAAAAACCCTCAGAGGAGGAAAGAGCCAGTAAAAGGGATTGAAAACAAGGATCAGAGAGAAAACTAGCAGAGGATGATGAATTTCAAAAAGGAGATAATGACCAATAATACTAATGTTTCTGAAATGCTAAATAGTGGAAAAACTGAGGAATTAATTAGATTTGGTGATTAGTCAAGTGACAAAGTAATGGTGAGGAGGACACTTTTGGGGAAAATTTAGACAAAAGATGGATTACTACAGATTGAACAGTGAGTAGGGGGTCAAAAGTAGACAGAGAATTGGCATTTATATTTAGAGGTTTCCAAGGGGAGGAAATGAATGTAGTAAGTACCAGGAATAGGGATTTGAGAGAAAGTTGTTCTCATTGTTTGTTAAGAAAAAAGGAGTTTCAGCGTGTTTACCTGGTGATAGGGAAAAACAAGTAGAAAAGAAGGTGGAAGAAGATTTGAGGAGGAAGGATATGCACATGGTGGAACTTGGTGAGCAAGTGGGAGGGAGATCCCACAGCCTTAGGGGGAAGATGAATTTTAAATTTGATTTTTCCCATGTGTAATAGAAGGAAATGGTAAAAACTATCTGTGTAGAAGCCTGTAAATGTTTAAGTTTTGTGTCAATAAATTAAGGAAATTCTACACCACAGCTTCTATTTATTCTGTGGATGTGCAAGTCACAACTGCCTTGGTTATTCAGGATTTAAACAAAGAAGGTGTCTCAGGATTTTTTTTTTTCTGTTTTTACCAAATTGTATATAATTCTTGTATTATTGGACTTACTATTACATAACTAAATACAATTAAAGGTTTTCAGCAGAAAGTGCTCCACTGATTAGTTGTTGAAAGTTATCATTCTCAAAGTGTTTTCAAGGTATTATCACCCCCACTCTGTGTCTTCCTACCCCCACCCCAATAGGTCTTTATTTTGTTTTTAGAAGCTTGCCTGTTATGTATTTGGAACAAGTTCCTGTGGTTTGTCCATTCTGGCCTCCTTATCTTGCCATCTGTTGCATCCTATGATGCAGGTGAGACCTCGAGTCCTTGCTCTGCAACATGCAGATCCTTCTACTAACTATTTCTGATGTACCCTCATTGGGGAGGGGTCCCTACCCTCCTTATCCTCTATGGTCAGCTATTGTTTCTGGCTAGTTAAGTACCAGATTTTTATACACCATCTTCCTCCACACCTTGAAGAAAATGTTCTCATATGGGGTGATCCACATGGTAGAGCTGGTCCTCTTAGCTGCTGGTAGAAAGCACAGACCATGTGACTCCATTTCCTTTTTACCTGGGTCAGCTTCTTGTCACTGCTGGAGTGTTTCCAGTGTCCTCTGTGCTTCACGGTTTGGTATCAATGTGTTTTATCTTCAAAGAGAGGAACCCCCTCTTATTCCAGGACTCACTAGTTCTGAGGCAGATTAACAATGGCAATATGCATCCTTCCAGATAAACGAGACATGCTGTAGGAAATCAAATTGCCCCAGAGCAAACAGGCTATATTTGTATAGATCTATAAACATCAAACTCTGTACATCGAACCCTGTGCTGATTTCTTTTGTGGACTCACTAAATTCCTCACTAACCTTGAGAAGCTGGTTTACTTTGTTCTCCTGAAGCTCTTGTTCTCTCTGGCCTTCTTAGAAATCAGTTTAAAGTGAATCTTTTCATCTTTGCTGCTCATGCTATCCTCTTGCCAGGATATCTGGCCACAATCATATTATGGTCTAAAATTTTACTCTAACTAAAAAAATGTGCTATTGTTATAAGGTTTTTACTCATCTTTCTGAAAATCTCAAAAATCCTTCCTAATTAAAAATTCTAAGATTTTTAAAGACGGATTCATCATTGTGAGAAATTGTTTGTTTTCAAGGTTCAGTACCACAGGTGGCCTCTTCACAAAATCTCTTGGGTGAAAAGTGATTGTTCAGGCTGTAGAGTTCATGCAGTTACTTCTTTCTGTCCTTACCTTTTGGAGGTTGAGGACATTATGGAGATCTCCAATATTTTACTAAAGGACAGAAATGGCCTTGAAGGGCTCACAAAGAGAGTGAGAGGGAGAGTAATAGGTCTAATAGAAAGTTACTTTCACCACAAGTTATGCTTTTTTTTTAGAGAGAGAGAGAATTTCTTAATATTTATTTTTTAGTTTTCGGTGGACACAACATCTTTATTTTTATGTGGTGCTGAGGATCGAACCCAGTGCCCGCGCATGCCAGGCGCTGGCGTGTTACCGCTTGAGCCACATCCCCAGCCCACTAGTTATCCTTTGTAATCATTACTCTTTTGCAGGTGAGGGAATCAGAGCTAATAAGGGTTTAAGTCACTTGCTAACAAGTTTCTGGCTCCTAACTTAGGCTTAATTTGAAGGAGCTCACCTCTTTTCAAGGATGTCATTTTGTTGACTTCATGTCAAACTATCATAGTAATATCTGGTAATTCCTTGTATTTACCAATTTGTAGAAACTGTCAACTTACCTAAGTGCTTATTCAGTAGCAGTTTGGGAAGACTTGGTGCCCGCCATACCACATTTGAAACTGTGTTCCCTGTGCATCTAGGTAGAGCTACCAACTTCTGACTCTGGGGAACTTTGAATATAAACAATGATTCAGGAAGGTGTCCAGTGAGAAATGGTAACTTTCCACCTGGGTTTAACATGGGATCCACAATGTCACACATATTAATACATATGTGATGAGGCAGAAACAAGCCCAGCTGTCACCAAGGCACATCCCTTTTTCTGTCCATGAGACCTTCCCTTTTTCCTGGCTGCTCGGTACTCTATGATGTCATTTGAATTTTTCAGACCATTTCTGGTGGTCCTTCCAGCCTGATCACCCCATTGTGTGGCTGCCTTCGCCGTGAATGGATCTGTGTGGCATTTATAAAGGATTGCTTAGTGCCAACCTTCCTCATTTTCAAAATTATATGACATCATTTCTCTCATTTTCCTCCCTTTTAGAGGAGGAAGTGTCCACTACCTACTATGGAAATGGAATGGGTGTGACCCCTCTCCTCCTGCTTTGGATAAGCCAGAGGTAATGCCCACTTACATAGCTTAGCTAACATCTGCACTTTCTGGAACTTTCTTGCACAGACTGTGTCAGCAGAGGCATACAGACCAGATGGTTCTTGCTGTGTGGACTTTCCTAGGATCCCTGCTAACTTCCTGGGGCTCCCTCAATCCCAGAGTTCTCCAAGACCATCTTGCCAGCCTCCCATCAGCTCTGATATCATCCCAGTGAACTGCCCCACACAGCTCGAGGCAGTGAGGGCCAATTTCCATGGTTTCATTCTGTGGCTCTGACTGGTATAAGAACTTAATTTAACTATAGCATGTTCTAACATAACATGTGTTTACATCATTTGGGTATCAGTATTTTCCAATGGTTTAGGTATGATATCAAAGTGTTCTTGGCCAGCCTAGTTTTTTTTTTTTTAATTGAAAACCCACAAGACGAAAATATAAATTGAAGACATCTCACTGGTTCATAAACACAAAACCACACGATTTCAGAGAAAGGTCACATGACTTTGTTCTAAGAAAAGATCATAATCTGAGGTAGGAAGAAACACCGGCTGCAAGCATATAAAATTTTAGTTGCATGACAGCAAGCCAAAGCAAAACAAAGGAGTAGTAAATGGGGCAAGTGTGTCATGATGAAGGGCTCTTTTCTTAAATAAGAATGCCTTTATAACAAAGTGAAGGGGTTAATAGAATTTGGAACAGATATTTGGAAGAAAGGGAGAGATTCTCTATTCTAGTATGGGAAAAAAATACAGAAATAATTCTATGGAAACATAACGGAATGGTTTCATTTTTGAAGATGTGACTCTCTGGGTTGAGCTGATGTACCAGACACTCAGTAAAGAGTTGTTACATCTATATTGAACTCAGTATTGTGGATTTATGGGGAATATAATTCATAAAATCTGTCCAATAAGTGCTCCCACTATTTAAAGTTAAATTGGATCCTTCCACTTGAAATAGTAAAATGTTTATTATTCCACATACCTATTGACGAATACAAATTCCTCATTTACTGAGCCTAAGCTCCCTACTTGCTACTTGAAGTTACTGTGTCTCATTACCCTAAGGAAATTGTATCCCCTGACCTTTGCATCTGGGTTAGTTGGAAAGGAGGATCACTCTTTGGGTGCTGCTTGGTATTGGGTCCTGATCTCTTAACTATGATTATTTGTACAACAAAGATGCTGTTGGGGATGCGAAAACAGAATTTTTGATGGCATGACTGGTACATGTGCTTGACTTGAGTAGTTTTCAAAAAAGGATGAGAAAAGACAATTTGAGGATCAAAAGTAGAGGCAAATCTGTCAAAATATGTTACCATGGAGGGGGAGAGAGAGGGTGGGATTGCTGTGGAAAGTTCTTTTTGTTTAATTTTTCAAAGAAACAACAGTTTATTTGTACTGTGTTGAAAAAGCACAGGTGGAGGGAAGCTGTGTAGGAAAGACACTGTGAGTAGGCAAGAGTGCTTGAGAACTCATGCTCAGTAGAAGGGTTGGTTTGAGACAAAAGCAGATGGAATCCACTCTTAATAGAGGAGAGGGAGGCAGGATGTATTCACGCAGGTACGTTTAAGAGGGTGAATACCACACACCTTCTGATGGGAGTGGTAATGACCTTCTGATCGCTTGTGTTTTCCTTTTGAAATAGGAAGCAAGGCATCATAGAGACAGGATGGAGGAGGTTTCAGGCATTTCATAGGAGCTGAAGGTATTTAATAGACCTGAGGTAGTCCAAGAGTGACCGGCAGGGAGGAACAGAAGGATGGTCAGGGGCTAGAGATGGTGTGTCTGAAATGACACCACTCAGCATAGTGGGGCTCTTCTCTGACAACATCCTGCACAGGTAGAAGAACAGAGAGGGCAGAGGGCTGGTTTTCCCAGGCCAACCTCAGGTAGTCTGGGTTGTTAAGGGGATGCTGAAGGCAGCGAGCAACCAGGACCTCTGAGCTGGGTGAGAGCAGAAGTGAGGACAAGAGGAGGGAAGGCACGTGGCATCAAGGGTCCCCGTGAGCTGAGCCGCCAGGCGTTAGAGCAGCTGGTGAAGACAATGTGACAGAGTGCAAGTGACAGTCGAGCCTTTCAACACACCTGTGATAGCCTGAGCAAGAGGCTAACTGCAGAAGGCACTCCCCCTCCCTAACTCCGTTCCAGTTGCCCGCCTAGAACATTGCTGACGGAGGGTCAGGTGCGTCAGCCCAGATGTAAGAATCCTTTACTGCTGAGGGAGCCCTGAACAAAGAGGCTCTTGGAGTTTTATGTGCTTGGGACCCAGGGAAGAGGGTGAAAAGGGAGGGCTAGGAGTGCAGAAACGAGTCAAGTGCACAGATGTGTCTTGGAGGCTCCCTCAGGCTCCTCCTAATCAGAGATCGCTGAGGATGACCTTGGCCACAGTTCTCGATGAAGAGGCCTTGGTGCTGAGCTCAGAATGAGGTGTGCACAAGAGCACGCTGGCCCTCGGGCCGGAGAACCTGGCCAAAGCTCTGTTCAGTGATGTACCATCTGCACACTGAGTCTGGCCGGGAGAGCATTTTCTCCATGAGGCCTGAGGGGCCAAGCCTTGGTAACTGACCACTCTCACTCCTGAAGGGTCACAGGTAGGACAGAAGCTGCTCCTGATCCTAATGCAGTCTAAAGATTGTTGGACACCTGAGTGTGAGTCAGAAAAATTATGACAGGAGATGCTTGCAGTGGAGATCAGGCGACTTGTCTCACTACGGGGTATGACAAGGTCTGTGAACTGGTCAAGGAAATAGATGGGCCTAATAAGTTGGTAAAAAGATAAAATCATTTGCAAGGAGAGGCAGGGTCCTATCTGTGAAAATTAAAATCTCAGCATTATGACCCAAGGGGTTGGAATGTAGCTAAGTGCAACAGAGGTCCTGGGTTCAATCTTTAGAACCTAAAAGCAAATAAACAAAATAAAACAAGAGTTATGACAGGAATACTGCTGTAAAGATCAATGGTGACCTATACTTTTAGGGATAATATACTTAACCATTTATTACATATATGTCTTTTTCTGTGAAAAAATGGTTTATGAAAACATTATTGATTCACATCAATAAAGAAGATGGATTTGTGTCAGGAATTTTATTTTATTTTATTTTTTTAGGTTATAAGATCTTGAACTGTGTTGTTTCTTTTATTGGTAAGGTATGTTCTTCTAATAGTGGCCCTTGAAAGACAGCAGTGGTTGTGGTTGCTTATCTTGATTTAAGCCAAGATTCACTTTAGCCTTGGTGTTTTGTTTGTAGCTTAGAATTTTAACATCTATTCTTTATGCACAGTGCTGTGTAAATTCAACCCTGTGCCATATTCTAGGAAGGGAATTATATAAAGCCTTTATTTTGTTAAGTATTTAGTGTTCTTGGAATTTGCATTCTCAAATGAAAATTTTTAGATTCTGAGTGTATTGCTAAGAATATTATTATTATTATCTGTGTAACAATGTGAAAAAATTGGGGGGGGGCGTTGAGTGAGTCAGTACCTAGAAAGTGATTTGTAATGTGTTATGGATGTATAAAAACTTTTATGCATAGCTGGTGACCTGGGATTAGGCTTCAGCCAGCATGAAGATCTGAATATATTCAACTCGTGATATCGGAAAATTCTACTGGCTCTGACTGCTTCCTTTCCTTTTACATTGCTCATTTTTATTTCCTGTTTTTCTGGTAAGTTCTTGGTGTATGCTCTGGCCACATAAAGTAGCGAAAAGCAATAGACTTTTGTCATTCAGTTATATAGAGCAGCCTTCTAACAATGCATTGTTCAATTCTTTCTGGTTGAGACTGATGGCTTTATGTAATTGGATGAGATTTTTAAGAGAGGATGAACAGAGGATTATCATGTGATTAAAACCTAGTGCCAGGGACAATACACTTGGCTAACCTCTTTGGTTAAAGTATATTTTGATTTATTTGCTAATGTATATAATTTATTGTCACATATGATACCAGACCTATTTATTTTTTAATAGCAAGTCAATAAATTAGAGCAGCTTTTTTTTCTGAGAGTAAGATTGATGGTTTTGGTGTGGTTTGGAGAAAGCTTAAAATATCAATGGGGACAGCAGTATCGAGGTCACCCATCCTGTGTTCAGTCACAGATGTCTTTGCTTTTGAAGTCTGCTTTCCTGGAAAATATGAAGCATTGTATGAGAGATAACGTGATAGCAACATAACTTAGGCTGCTTACGACTGACCTCAACATTACGTGCTTAAGAAGTGATTCCAAGAAGTTTTGTAAAATTCATCTTGGGGATAATAAATGATAGCTGACATACTTTTAAACGAAGAAAGTGAAGGATGGCCAAGTCTTCTATTGTGTTCCACTCTCCCTGACTTACCATTCTAAGAATAAGTGCATACAATGGCGTGTACTGGGCTGCACACTGAGGTTTTATCTACTTCCTTGCTGGAGGCGAGGACTTTTATGAAAACAAGTAAAACATGCAAAGAGAAGTCATATAATAAGTAATTTTACAATCAAAGAGTGGAACTATAAACCTACTTTTTCTTGGACACGCTTGGTGTTATCCAATTTGTCTCCTCACTGGGTCCCTCAACTAGCTGGCTGAAGAGGCAAGTTGGCAAATTGAGAGGAGCAGACGTGGATGGCTGTGTAGAGGTAGTTTTGAATTGTTCAGAGAGCTTCATGAGTAGTGGCTGATGGTGAAGCAGAGGGATGCAGGGGTCAAGGGCAATACAGATGCCAGAATTAACTAGTTGGAGTGGGTGTAAGCAGTCAGTGGCAGGGTTGGGCAGGCAGTGTGTAAGGTAGATGTGGGAACTGGGAAGGGGAAAGAGAATGTTTAAGTCATCAAATTGGCCACTGGGCCAGTGAGTGCCTTGCATTGGTCTCTGTGTATCTTTTGACCTCTCAGTTAGATTGTATGCTCTTTGAGGGTGGCAATCTTGTTTTATAATTGTCCTTTTGAGCAGCTGGGCCCAGAATGGAATAAGATCGGGGGTTGCATGAGGATCTCTTGTTATGTTTTCTGGTCTTTTTGTGGCATTTATACACCATGGAGTATTATGCAGCACTAAAAAATGACAAAATCATGGAATTTGCAGGGAAATGGATGGCACTAGAGCAGATTATGCTTAGTGAAGCTAGCCAATCCCTAAAAAACAAATACCAAATGTCTTCTTTGATATAATGAGAGCAACCAAGAACAGAGCAGGGAGGAAGAGCAGGAAGAAAAGATTAACATTAAACAGATACATGAGGTGGGAGGGAAAGGGAGAGAAAAGGGAAATTGCATGGTAATGGAGGGAGACCCTCATTGTTATACAAAATTACATATAAGAGGTTGTGAGGGGAATGGGAAAATAAACAAGGAGACAAATGAATTACAGTAGATGGGGTAGAGAGAGAAGATGGGAGGGGAGGGGAGGGGGGATAGTAGAGGATAGGAAAGGTAGCAGAATACAACAGTTACTAATAGGGCATTATGTAAAAATGTGGATGTGTAACCGATGTGATTCTGCAATCTGTATTTGGGGTAAAATTGGGAGTTCATAACCAACTTGAATCTAATGTATGAAATATGATATGTCAAGAGCTTTGTAATGTTTTGAACAACCAGTAAAAAAAAATCAATATTGAATAAATGTTTGGAGGTCCAAGGATATTCTGTCTGGTCAATGGACATGGAAAGAGGCAAGAAGAAGTGTTTTGGTTTAGGAAGAGAGTGTGCCTCAGTTTATCTAATATGTTAGTGTTACATCTGATAACCTAGGCCTTAACCACTACCTTCCTAGGCTCCCAGTATCATTCTAACTTTTGTCCGATGAGGACTCCTTCAATACTCACCTCTTTTCTGTTCAACCTGAGGGCACCTGTCTTATTCACATAGTCCTGACTAGTTCTCCTGCTCTTGACTCCTCACCTGATGAACAATGTCTGAGTTGAATTTCTTGTGACTCATCCTGTCTCTTGTGATCCAACATCCTGATAAGAAACATTGCCTCCATTTGTGTGAATGATGTATAGGTGACCACTGATCCCTATGCCTGACAGCTGAGATTTGGCTCTAGTTAGTTTAATACTTTGCAGGATGGAGCATTGTAGCTGTCTTAATGAGCATTATATAACTGATTTAAATTCTACTTTGCAGTTTATTAAATCATATCTGTTGGTTAGGCTCCTGCCTTTGAGGCATGCTGCTAACAACACGACACAACAGCTTATTTTTCTTTCAACCAATTATTTCCAATCATAGATTTGTACATAGCATTTTACAAATAAACTACTAATTTACAGATAATTGCATCAGGAAAGTGACAGCTGCATTATACTCGGCCCTTTGCTTTGAATAAAAGACATTAAGAATTAAGACACATTTAGATCTTTTGCGGCATTAAAATTTATTCTGTGTATTAAGTTTTTAAAAATATTACTTTTAGGGAAACAAAATAGCTATTGAGTTTGGCAGAATTTTCTGTTTTGGGATTTCTGGCTAACAGAACTGATGCTTCAACTTTGGCAGGGCTGTTGGGAGAATTAGCACCATCTGTGGAAATCTTCAGTTCTTGGGTTGTATCTCAATTTCAGAACTTGTTTTTTATGTAGTCCTGAAATAGGGTCAGTGATTTCAATGTCTCTAATTTGGAACGTGCTTCATAAGGTGATTCTTTGTGTAGTGTATACATGATTTTATAATTTTTATAGCTATTGGTGTTAACACCAAAACATGAATGAATAAGAAGGTGGCGTAGGCACGTTAACTTGTGTTACAATTTTTGCAAACATCTTTGACTTTATACATGCAGAATAATATTCTCCCCAGCCTTTCAAGAGCCTACTTTAGAACTGGGCCAAGAGTGAAATGGAGTGACTTTTAAGTTTTTAGCTCCCAATAGAGAAAATATTTTCCTGGAAGACTTTAGTTGATACCTCTCCACGTACATATCGTCAAAACAAACATATTTCCCAAGAATTATAAAGGAAAGCCAATTTGGTAAATTAATCCAAGAACATTTTTATGTTAACTATAAATCTTATCAACAAATAGCTAAGTGGATAATTACAAAATGTTGGGGGGGAACATTGCTTATTCTATATTTTTATGTTTAATATTTATTTTTGTTTCTAGCAATCTACTATGCAAGTAAGACCCTGATCTGGTTTGTCCCATCTTCAATTCTGAACAGAAATCTTGAGAGCTACAGAAAAATAATGTCACATGGTCCATGAGGCTTCTTTGATGTGTGACAGTGCAGTACTCATCTGCCTTGGAGAACACTGGGTAATTCATCATAAATTTGGATTGGAAGGACAGGTGTCACAGATTCTATAATTCATCCCCTTCATTTCAGAGAGAGACGATGAGGCCCAGAAAAGTACAGGACATGCCTGACAGTGGTCAATGGCAGAGTCACTGGAACCCAAATACTTTGTTTCTTCCCCTGCATTTTTGATGTTCAGCTTTTACATAGATCCTCATCGGGGGAAGCATAAACAAAAGGGTTGTTTTAGTCAGTTTATCTTTGTTGTTACCAAAAATACCTGACAAGAACAACTTAGAGGAGGAAAGATTTGCTTTGGCCCATGATTTCAGAGGATTCAGTCCATGATCAGCTGATTCCGTCGCTCTGGGTCTGAGGTGACGCAAAACATCGTGGCAGAAAGGGGTGCTGGGAAAAGCTTCTCAGCTCCTAGAAGCTGGGAAGGGGGAGGGTGAATGGAGAGAGAGAAAGGGGCAGGAGACAAGATAGAGCCTTCCAGGGCATCCTGACAGTGTCTTCCTTCCTCTAACTAGGTCCCCCCTCCCAGTAGTCCCTTCAGCCATCAATGGATTATCCGCTGATGAGGTCAGAGCCTTCCTGATCCAGTCACCTCTCCAAAGTCCCACCTCTGAATCTTGCTGCACTGGGGACCATGCTTTCAACATGAGACTTTTGGGGATGTTCCAGATCCAAGCCACACTGGGTCATTGCAATTCAAGGTCAATAGTTTACAGATTCTGTCATTGAAAAGTAGCCACCTCACATTCTTTTTCCCAAGATAGTTGGAAAAGTTTAGAAAAGAAAGACAATGGGCAGATTCCTCAGTAGTGAGAAAATACAGTAGGTCATCTGCACCAGATAACTAGGGTTTTGACTTTGTATTGTTTCCAAATCAGGACTGTTGATGAGTAAGTCAGCTGTGTCTTATTCAGGATTTTGAGATACAGGATACATTTTCTTCAATGATTTTTATAAATGTACATCACAGTATTAATCTGAGCATGTTTTTCTTAGCAGCATCTGTTTTGCCAAAGTGGTCTTTGTGGCTTACATTATATTGTGAGGATCTTGAGGAACTAAAATTAAATAGAAAGAAAGAAAGAAAGAATCTTTGCTTCTGTAGGCATTTTTTTAAAAAATTTTTTATTGTTGGCTGTTCAAAACATTACATAGTTCTTGATATATCATATTTCACACTTTGATTCAAGTGGGTTATGA
>NW_026000057.1:1790918-1814146 GCF_001458135.2 Marmota marmota marmota | reverse complement strand
CCGCGGGCCACTGGGCCTTTTCTGTCAGTGGTCACAGTTCCGCCTAACTGGCAGGCGCGGGGGTTGGGGGGCGGCTCTGCCCCTCAGCAGGCCGCTGGGCCTGTTCTGTGCGTGGTCACAGTTCCGTCTACCTTGCCGGCACAGGGGGAGGGGGCGGCTCTGCCTCTCAGCAGGCTGCTGCTCCTCTTCTGCAGGTGGGTCGCCGGCCCGCCTACCTTGCAGGAGTGATTGGAAGCTCTGTCTTGCCGCGGGCCACTGGGCCTTTTCTGTCAGTGGTCACAGTTCCGCCTAACTGGCAGGCGCGGGGGTTGGGGGGCGGCTCTGCCCCTCAGCAGGCCGCTGGGCCTGTTCTGTGCGTGGTCACAGTTCCGTCTACCTTGCCGGCGCAGGGGGAGGGGGCGGCTCTGCCTCTCAGCAGGCCGCTGCTCCTCTTCTGCAGGTGGGTCGCAGGCCCGCCTACCTTGCAGGAGTGATTGGAAGCTCTGTCCCGCCGCGGGCCACTGGGCCTTTTCTGTCAGTGGTCACAGTTCCGCCTACCTGGCAGGCGCGGGGGGTGGGGTGCGGCTCTCTGTAGGCATTTTTGGACCCACTGGTCTTTTATTCTTTTCAAAATGCTTCTGATTCACATTCAAGACTCAATGTGAGAAGTATCATCATTTGCCTTAGAGATTTTTCACGGGGCCTTTAGAATTTGCTGGAAACAGGCTGGTGCCTGTTGCAGCTAAGATAATGTTAAGATGCATAGGAAAAGAGATGCGTTGGAGGGCTGGATGTGCTACACTGTGCTCAGCTCTCAGTGATGGAACTTAGCAGCTCGATCCTGCTGAGGTCTTAGCTCAGTGGTGCCTTCCTCATCAGCTGGTCATCAGACTGGATGGCACGCTCTGTGGCAATAGGATTCTGCTCAGAACTTTAAATGCCAGAGTGAATAAAAGGCAAGTTGCTTTCTATGAACAGCTTTTGGGTATGCTTGTCTAAAAATGGCTTCAAGGAACAAGGACCTGGATTCTGCGGTTTGGGGTTTGGGGAGGTGGGTGGGTTGGGAGTGCTGGGGTCCCTCCATCCATTCCTAACCTCTGACTACACAGTACAAACAGGTTGATTTCACCATTCCCTGGGATAGCCTGAGCATCAGGAGCTATTTGAAAGTCTAAGTTGGCTACTCCAATTAAGTCGGAGGCGCCAAGGAAGGCCCTTTTGGAGGAACACGAGGCAGCCGTTTACCATGCCTTCTCTGGCCCTTTCTGCCAGTTCTCTAGCAGTTCTCTGCAGGAGAGCCCTGATTTCTTTCAAGATTATTTCTATGTTAAATTGACACTAAATCAAGAGCACAGTAAGCCCCCAACCTAGTCTTTTTAAGTGAAGAAAATTTTGAAGGCAGCCAGGTCTCCTGTGGGGCGTGGATGCAGAAGAAGGGAAGCAGCAAATAAAACCACAGAATAGGTTAGGGGATGGGAAGTGGAAATTAAAGGACTTTTACATTTATTTTAAACTATGTTGTCTGTCCTTATTGATCTTTTCTTCACTGTACTCTCTAGTATTATTTGTTTTATACATGGAGTATTTTCCCTAGTCTTAAAGAACTAAAGGGACTTTTGTGACATTTCCCCCATGGTATGTTTAGATCAGGGCTCCCTTGATCATCCTTTGTCTAACTGCAGGGCACCTTTTGGCTCAAGCTCTCAGCCAGTGTATGTGTGTTTTGCAGCACCTGAGTCATATATTCATAGATCGATAAAAGATGAGCTACTGTTTTGAAAGGAAGTTAAGAACCAGATGCTGACTTCACATCATGGTGCTAATTGATGGTGACTAGATCTCTTTCCTGCAAAATACAGCTAAGAAAGACACTCGCTTTGCATTTAAACTTCAGGGCATTATGCAAGATAGTATATCACAAAAAAAGATTATTAAGTGTATAAATGCCAGTTTATTTTGTTATATAGGTAGTAGTTGCCGTTTATCTATCATCAGTTTATCTTATAAGATACAGAAAGTTTGACCTTTAAAATTGTATAAACTTAGTACTTCCTGGTGAATTTAGTTCTATAGAAAACAAGGAGGTTAACTTGAGTTTTAAAGAATTTTTCAGCTGTGTGCATTTATGTAAATTAGAATTTGTTTATTCATAAATGTTTATCTCTAACAAGAAATAAAAGAACTCTTGGCTTGGTCTTGAAGGGGGAATATTTTGCAAAAAAATATCATGGGTAGGAATTCCAGAAAAAGGGAAATAACATACAGAGTCCCGGAGGCAAGAGTGATGGCTGTGGATTTGGGGAACTGTGTATAATGCTGCTGTGGTTCCTGTTGAAAGCTTGCTCTCACTTATGTATCCAAAAAGGAAACAATTTATATTGGCTGCGGCAAGCATGAGACAGGTAAGACACCATCGTGATCTTCAGGAACTACGAAAGAGCAGGACTTAGTAAGATTACACAGTTCACTAGGGTGATGAAGTGAATCTGGAAAGTGTTATGAATACAAAGTTTAGAAAAAAATTAATGTTATTACATTGGAAAAAAAGATGATCTGGAAGCGATGGGCATCAGAAGAAGATTAAGTCTGGCTTGGGTATCTATGCATGATCTGTGAGTCTTGGGAGAGTAAATAGGGAGGACTGCAGGAGAGTGAGTTTAGTCATCTGTCATGGGGTTCCATAGGTGGAGAGAGGAACTGAGGGATGAAGAAGGCTCAAGGAAGAGTTGGTATGAGGATAAGGACAGTGTCATCTTGGCAGTGCAAGAGCCAGAGAGGGATGAGGAATTGAATATGTGTGTGATCATCACGAGTCCCAAAGCACCCCATGCTGCTTGGAGTGTCTACACAAACATGACCCACATCACTCAAAAGTCTTCTATTCTCAACAATTGCACTGTGGGAACCAACAGGCTCTGGTCTTTTCCATGTCTCCTTTTTGGTATTTCTACTGTCATCTTCCCTGCAGGCTGTGTCTTGCAGAACCAAGAAAATCACAAGACCCAAGACTTCAGTTCTTCTTCCAAAAGTTTTCCTGAGTAAAAACAACTAGGGAGAAGGAAGAATTAGCCATCTCACCATCTCTGCATCCCTTTTTGCTTTAGATTAAAGCTGAATTTGTTTCCTAATTCAACAACTCTGTAAAACCTTGTGTTAAGTATTTCTTTGTGCAAATCCTAATCAGAGCCTTATTTAATTATCTATGGTTATTTTTTTGCTTTGTCTTGATTTTCTCAATGATTAATTTTGTGATTTGGCATTCTAGCTATTTTAGAAAGTTCTCTGAACCCTTTTAGAATGAATTGACAATTAATAAGTAAAAATAATCAAAAATCTAAGCTCACATTCTCTGGCACAATCCTCTCAGTTCTCTGCTGATTCTTAATTAGAGGGCTAATTTCCTATCTTTTTACATCTGATGTTTTTTTCTCAAATAATATCAGAATACATAGCTTTCAATAAAAAGTCCCTCATCCTTACTTGTAGCAAAACATGTTCATTGTTTCTCATAAACTAGAAAAAATACTATATCGTTTTTTTTTCTCCACATATACTTTATTCCTAAGAACAAATCTTGGTTGTCATCCCTATCTTTAGTGACACAGATATTTTTTCTCCAGTTTTCCTTGGCTTGGATGACTTGCTTCCTGATCTCCAGAGAGCAGAGATAAAAGAGCAACATAATCATTTTTCTGTTAGGCCTATTTTCTCTTAATAAAATTTTCTTTTTAAAAATTATAATTAACCCACGAAACTCAAGAATAAACAAAGATCTTATAATCGAAGCTGGTTTTCAGGTACAGTATTTGAGGATGAATCTTGGTAGTGATGGTAGAGTTCAGAATGGCTGGTAGAACGTGTTTAAGATTTAAGTTGGGGGTTTACTGATCTTTCCTCTGCATGGTGTGATGCGGTTGTTGCCTTGTGTTTCCAGTTGTTGGAGTGGTTCTTTGACTTCATCAGCACTCCAGCCTTGTTGGGCGTTCCTGACCACTGAGGTCAGGGCAGTTCACCACAGAGAGTTGACTGGACTCTTGATCTGGCCTCTTATTGGATTTGACTCAATATATCACCATATATCTTAGCCAGATTGGCAGGCAAGGTCATAAGAATCAGCATTTCTCTCTCCACAGGGTTCTTAACCTATACTTGGTGGGTTTCCGATTTTTGTCATTTCCTGCCTAAGCTTGTGGTACCTTTTGTTTTTTTATTAATTGAGATCTTACCTATTCGCCTGTACCAGTGTAGCATTTGAGTTCTGGCCTTCTAGAGAACTTAAGGGTCATTGAGAGGGTAGAAGCCATGGTCCTAGTTCTTGGAGGCATTTCTAGTTCTAATTCTAACCTGGTTCTGGAATCTACACAGCTTAGCCATAGGTAATATGGAGAATAAGCTGCTCAGGGTTTGAGAACCTGTGCCCTAAAGTGAGCTGCAAACTTCATAAATCTTGTTTTCCAAATCAAATATTTCTTTATAGCTCATGTGTTCCACTTAGTCAGTCTTTTGATATTTACTATGAGCTGTAGACTTACCTACTAAGCTCAGTTGTCTTAACATATATTTTAAAGTGCTAGGGGACAATTTATACATGGAAACCTCATTGATTTCAGAGTAAGTATAATTAGTTTGGAAATTTGTAGAGGACTGACTTGGTAGGGAAACTGTTGACCACTTGAATTTTTCAAGATAATTGCAGAGAGTGGACTTTGAGCAGAATGAAGGTAGATGATCTCAAAAACCATACTATGAAATTTGCACTATGGAAGTCACTAAAATATTTATTGTTTTTAAAACACTTTTTTTCCACCCTTGAACAGTCTTTGAAATATTACCCACTAAAAGTGTCTGCCCATGAAGGATTGTTTTAAAGTGCAATTAGCTTTTCTCTCTCTCTCTTTCTCTCTCTCTGCAGTCAGGGAGGTTCTATAAAATGGTAAAAATTCAAATGTTCTTCTTGTAAAGTCCTATATATTTGCCTGTCTCAGGCAAGAATGGGACTGAGTTGGCAGCAGCCAGTTTCTGCTTATTAAGTAATACTGCTATGCCTTGTAAAATTGGGAAGCGGTGTATCTGGGGCCACAGCCGAGCTTTGATATATCTCTGACTATTCTACCTTTCAGAATTATTGAAGACATACTTAAGTCTGAATCAGGAAATAATGTCAGAGAAAATAAATACCCACTTTTGAGCAGCAGTTTAAAATATATTTAATTTTAGAAATTCAAAGTCACATATATGTTCTTTGATTTATTTCCTTTTATTAATATATAACCAGCATGCAGTATTCAAACTGGCCTTTTGAGGTTTAGATTGCTACTCCAGATAATTTTTTTGTAGCCTTATGCCAATTTGGTTGAATTGTATTTTTTCCAAGTAATTAGTAACATGGAAGTGCCTTTTTTCTTACCCACACATAATGTGAACAATGTTGGCTCTTCATTTTAATCTGAAATGGCTATAGCTTAATAGCAAGGATAAAGTTTCAAAAATAATGTTTCTAAAATAACGTTTCTGAATACTCAGGGAAAAAGCAATTAAATATTAAGGGCAGGTACTAAATCATAATTAAGTGATTGGCTTTTTTCTTTTTAAATTGTTAAACTCCTTTTATACCTCGCCTCTAAAATCTCAAACCTTTCTCAGTGTTGGGCCATTGAGGTATTTGGGATTTACTGGTAGCAAAGTTCTTTTGCATAGGTAGGAGTGGGCATGGGAGGTAGAAGAGATTCTTATAGAGGACTTCACATTATTGACTTAGATGGATGCCCAGTCTAAAAATATTGTTATACTTGTAGCTCTTAGAAGAGTTATTTGGGCCTTTTGGATACTGATAACTTGAGTTCCCAAACAGGGATCGTATCCATGAAATACCTTTGGAGAGAACCATTCAGGAAGGCCCGGATTGCTTTCTATGAATGTTTTATTTTGTATTTTTTTCATAAAACCCACCCAAAATTTTGGTGAATCTTTCAGGGAAAACTTGTTGGCTAGAAGCAGTTCTCTCACTTGAAAACATGGTAACCACAAAAGTCTTAAAAATGTTTTATTATGCATATTAATTAAAGAAGTTTTGCAATGAGCAAATCCAGGTTAATACTTTTTTTTTTTTGTCCCTTCACATATGAGTAATTCTTTAGCCTCCCCAAATGATGACTAGTCCTGAAACGTACCATGTTCTCCTATGCCCTTCTTTATTTGCCTGGTGTGCCCATGAGTCCTATCACTGCCTGGTAAATGTAGACTCAATTTTCCTGACTCAGTTCAAATATTAGTTCCTCTGAAACTTTTTCAAATTTCCTTTCCTTTTCACAGCACAGAATCTTTTGCACTCCCCATTTTTATCACCCTGTACCTATGCCCACTGCAATATTTACTAGATAGTACTAAGATTTGCTGGCTTGTTTTCACGTGCAATTCATGTATCCTCGATTTTACAAACTGAGAGGGTAAAATAGAGCTTGACCAAAAGACATTTGTCTGGCTTCTTTCCAAAAGTTGGTAGTTGTGGGGTTGTCTCATAATAAAAAAAAATCTTAATAAATATTAAACTTAATAAATAGTTGTTAGTTTCCAAGTGGTAGATAGCATTTTTCTCTTCTATAGCATATTTCCTCAGTGCCCCTTGGAAGCCACCAAAGCCCAGTGATGACCTGTTATCTTTTCTCCTTCACAGGATGCCTGTTGAGTGTTCTTTTTAAATCACAACGCTCATTCTGTACACCAGTGTCCTCCCAAAGCCTCCTGATGGGGAAACTCCTGTCACTCACTCTAGAACTGTGGTCTATTCCACTGTCATCAGGACATCCTATTTTGTGCTCTTGATGCCTTATAGAAGTTTTAAAAAATAACCGGCATTCCTGCATTTCTATCCCAGAAATACAAATAAAATACATTGGGAGGAAGAAAAGGGAAAATATGACTTTTTCTTCCAAAGCTACAGCATTTAATTATAGGTGTTTTTTTTTTTTGAATATCTAATATGCCTTTTCTTTGTTAAAGATGATCTAGGAGTTCAAGGACAGGATGGATAGAAAACCAACAATAAGAAAAGCTTTGGCTGAGTTAATCTTCACTCATCTAGGAAATCATCTAGTTCAGATTCAAAGAGTGTTTTTCCAAGTCCTTACATTCATCCTTAAGTATGTATGTATATGCGCACATAATATATAATACTTTATTGTAGAATTTTATTCAGAAGCTGAAGTGCTCATTTCAGGCTTCTTTTCATAACTATTAATTGATACCTTATAGCTAACAAAGTTATTTTTAAAACTTTGAATTAGATTTATATTAACTGACAGTAAAAACATAAGAATTACACGTCCATGGAGTACCTGTGGTTTTTTGATACATGTATACATTGCTTACTGATTAAATCAGGTTAAATATATCTATGTCAAACACTTATCATTTCTTTATGATGAAACATTCAAAATGATTTCTTGTAGGTTTTCAAGATGTATAGTATGTTACTGTGATCTAAAGTCACTCTACCCTGAAATACCAGACCAGAACTTCTTTCTCCTAACTGTAACTTGGTACCAATCTGCCAGCTTTTCCTCATCCCTTCTCCTCTCCCTGCTCTGTTGTCACAGAAACACAGATAAAGCACATTACTCTTCCCGCCTCTGTTAACCACAATTTGCGCTCAACTTCTAATAAGTATTTTTTTTTTTACAATATCAGATTTCAAAAACAGAACACGCTTCCTTTTGAGATTAAAATTCCAAATGTCAGTTCCTTGTTTGTCTGTCAGAATTCCTCAGTCACCATTTCTTGGGGGAGGAAATTTTAAACTTTACACACTGATCCTCAGAAGAAATATTATCTGCTCTCAGCACTGGGGAAAGGACTTTGTTTTTTTAAGGAATTACACATTCTCAGTTCTGAAACTGGTTATTATTATCAATAAGTGCCCAAATTAAGGCTTCTGAAAATTGGTAAAACATGATACAAAAAGAAAGAGACCTGGCCTTTTCATAAACCAATTAATTTAAAGTTAGTCTTTTGAAGAGTTAAAGGCTCACAAAATTGGTTAGAAAAAACAATAAAGAAAAATTATTAAAATCCAGATTTATTCTGTGTCTGTTTTATAAGTATCTTTAAATGCTCATATTGTGTCCCATTATCTGCCATCTACAAGGAGAATCAGGGAAGCCAATAGTGTGGCTCAGTTAGACTGTGGGCCTGAGAGACAGGCAAGCCATTGATGTAAGTCCTGGTCTGAGTTTAAAGGCCCAAGAATTAGGAATGCTGATATTCAAGAGCAAGAAAAGATGGATATCCCAGTTCAAGCAGAGAGTAAAATTATGTCCCTACCTTTGTGTTATGTTCTGGTCCTCAATAGATTGTGTGATGCCAGCCAACACGGGTGAGGGTGATCTTTTCTTGGTCTATTAATTCAAATGCTAATATCTTCTGGAAACATCATTATATACACACCCAGAAATGATGTTCTGTGAGCTATCTGGGCATCCCTTAGCCCAGTTAAGTTGACACATAAAGTCAACCATTACAAGCAGAGTCCAGAAGAGATCAGGCATGGGATGCAAAGGAAGCTCTAATCATGGAGTTGTATAGACAGAATTCTCCCACCAGGAACTCTGACGTGTGTAAATTATTGCCAACCGGGGACGCTCACTGGAATCTTGGTGTCTAAAGTTTTCAGTCGCATAATCATGGAGGACTTACCTTTCCCAGAGGTCAAACTGATACAGTGTGATCCAGGTCTACAGGTAAAGAACAAAATAAGTATTCACAATTTCACATTGTTAAAATAAACTGCTTGAAATTGACCAAGGCTTTAAGCATACAAAGAGTCGAATCAACCAGGATATTCCAAAGGCTTTTAGATTATTTCTCAGGAGACTATAAAGAACTAGTCATTTCCTTGGGTTATGGGGGCTTTGAATACCCCAACTCTGCCAGTTTATCTTATTTAAAGATTTCACATTGGAGATATTCAGGGCACATGCTTTTTATTTAAGAAAGGTGATGTGGTTCACAAATCAGAGAAACTATACTTAAAGAGAAGAAATGATTTCAACCTCAGAAGATTGGTAAATATATATGCATGTCTATATTTTTAAGTTAAAGTGTTTAAAGCAGCAGATGCAGGTTTTTTTTATTCCTTTAACTCTTTTAACTACATTGCTAACTACTTATGCCAACTTATCTACTAAAAAGATTTTTTAAATGATTATAATATCTTTATAGCTAAGAAATGATGTGTAAAATAAGAATGGGATAAAAATATATCAAGTAACCAAGTTATTAACAGCAATCACAAATAGAAATGCTGTAAAAATCATCATCATCATCCAACATGTCTAAATACCAATCAATACATGATGCTCTTCACAGATGTAGTTCCAGGTTTCACTATTAAAAAATACTGAAGTAGATAGACACAGAAGGAAACACATGACAATATTTAAAGTGGGGATGTAGGGTTCTTATGCTTGCCCTATCTTGTGTTCCAAAGTATGCTGAAGTCACACTGACCTGTCTCCAACCCACCTCCACCACACCCCCAAGGCAAATGGAGAATTTGGATTTTATAGCAAATCACTGGGATTAAGTCTTACTCCTGCTTACATCTTGCTTAACACAATAGAATATATCTTCTCTCTAAAGGATACCTCTCTTGTGCACATAGAAAGGGGGCATTGCAGAGTTTTTAAAGGTGGAGGTAAAAATCAGCATGGTATTCTAAAGATGCTGAGCAGTGCAATACCTTGTGGGAACTGCAGTACTGGCTTTCTGTTGGATAGGGCCAACTCCCTAGCATGGAAGCCAAAGGCTGCCCATGAGTGAGCTATCACTATTTTTATATAAATTACTTCTATTCATTAAATCAGATACAGAGCACTACTGATGAATTAATAAAGGATTATTCATTTAGATTGTGCTGTGCTAAACTTCAAGATGACCTGAACTTCACATAACACTGCTTTAATCTTTAGAAAAATTATCCTTATGCATACAGAATTCACAAATTTATTCTAAATTGTTTTGGTGTTGTTTTCATTAAAGACCTTTGCAAATATCTTCCTAATAATAGTAAAAGTATAAAATTAATTTTCAAAAATATTTTACATTGTCCTTGCATTCTCCTTAAAACTATTTTAAAGCCAAAACAGAAAATATGAATGCTCACAATTTCATCCCTGAGAAAGATAGACATATTGAGTAATGAATTATTGATTCAGTGTTGATGAACCTAAGATTTACCTTGAAACTTCTACCTTGGAATAAGGAAAGCTAAAACGTATCCTGACTTTACTTATTATGAACCCAAGCAAATTGGAACAGCTCCAAGAAATATGGGTTATTGATGTTTCCTTGACAAAGATATCTATGCAGACAATTTAATTTATCCAACAAATATTTTTTCCCATTGCTGTGCATGGCATAATACTAAGTGTTATTTGGAGGGAAAATAAATGTAATATTGGTTAAAAATACACAAGAGAATGGTGCTTATGAAAGTAGACTTCAGATAGAAGCAAGGCAATATATTTTGTTCTCAAATAAATATTAGATATTTAATGTGTACTCAAAATTATGAGGCGGTCTTTTCTGTGATAAGTTTAATTACTTCCTCTCTAGTCTAAAATTACCATAACATAAAATTAATATCAACTTGGACTGCTTCATATTTCATGAATTGCATGAGAATAGTATGCCTTAATATATTTTATATATTGAGAATTTACTTCTTCTCCCTAATATTATTTTATTGTTGCCTGTATAAGCAAAATAGTTACTTCATACTTCATGATAAGGCTGTTTAGTTATTTTGCTTGAATCATGTTATGACAGAGTAAATGAAAATGATTTTTATACAGTTATGTTGAGGTAGTTCAAAATTATGAGTTAGTCCTACTGATTTGATTTTTTTAATATCACATAAAATTAGAATTTATTTTCTTAATTATACCATATTATTGATTTTGGAGAATATAACTTTAATTTCATTTGATATTCAATAAGATGAGTTATTTATTTTGTCATAAATTGTTGCAAAGTTTATTTTTGGTCTATCACTGAATTCTGGTTAGTTAGGTGATAAAGCTATTTTTACATAAAAGTTATGTGTATGGAAGATGTCAGGGTAATAACCCAATTACTTTGCTGCCCAAGTTCTTTCTATAAGACTTGCTTTGTAAATCATCTCGATTTTGTGTCTTTGGATGAAAGTGACACTATCTGTTTTAGGAGGAAATGTTAGGAGTGAGTTTGTGATGCTATTTTAATGAAAAACATTATAGTTATTTTATCAGTGACATAATTTAATGCCCTTAGGAACCTTATTGTATTTGAAATGTATTGTAGAAATATTGCTTCTTTTTGAGAATTTAGTTTTTAATTGATGTTAATTACAGTCTTCTAAAAATAATACCATTTCTGGATGTTTTGAGATGTCTGTTTTACAATCCCTGGCCAAGGTAGAATTGAATGGGTATTGTTTTGCAGTTGAGTAAAAGCAAGAGAATGATTCTTGTCTAGTAATTACATTAAATATTCTGTCTGGGCAAAAAAAAAAAAAAAACCTTCGAGAAGTTGTAGAAATTGATAGAATAAATTAACTTCTTGTAAAATCATTTTCCACATCATTAGAACATTTGTTTTCAGATGTCAGAAGCAGATGAAATAATTTTATGACAGACATTGCTTCAAGGATAAACTGCGAGTCACAGAACACTTGAACAAGGACAGATGCACAACCTCCCAAAGGTGTACATTAAGAGTAAAATTGCACATTGAACAGAAAAAGTAGTGCTTTTATGAGTGAGCTTTCTAGTTGCTTCGCATGGATTTGGGATAAGTATACACGATGAAATATTTTCAAGTGCAGACAAGTAAAGGATTGGATACACATGGCCCATTTAAAATGCCATATAATTTGTTTTGTTGAATTTTGAGAAATTTTCAAGGCAGATTAAAAAACAATGTTAGACAAATGTTAGAACTGCTTTACTTTTTGCTATTAATCATCCCATTATCTGTTTTTGTCTTTTTTGTCCCCTCTCAGCATTTGTAGATCTTCACCTCTTTGAAAAAGCTTTTGCTTCACTTTTTGCTTCCTCCCCTCTTCCCTGCCTCTCCTTTTCCCTTCTTCTGGCTCTTCTTCCCTCTCCCCTTCTCATCCTCCTCCTCTTCCCTTCTTCTCTCCCTCTTTCTTGACCTTTTGTTATCCAGGTGTTTGCTTTAATGCCAAAATTAATGCCACTTTTAAATTCACTTTCATTTTAATCTTTAAACACCTGACCTTTCCTGCCTATTTAATCTCTTCTGTTTTTTCTTCAGCTTTATGCAGTAGTCAAAGATGGCTAATTAATTAGCATTCACAGCAGAGAAGGAGAAAGGGTCGCCCTTGTTTCAGACGCCTTTATCTCACTAATGAATTGTATTTAGAACTTTGTGAAACCTGGTTTGGTTCAGTGGGCACTCCTCTGTGAAGACCCTTGGCCTCCCCTGGTAAAGTGGAATGAGACCCTGGGTTTGATCCTAAGCACTGCTCCCCATCCCTGTCAAAAAATGAGAGAAAAGAAAAACCAGGTCAACCCTGTTCAGCTCTGAACAGGAACTTTCTCTTTTTTACATAATAGGCATATCATATCTGAGCTAGGTTAGGACATTGACTTCATGTCCATGGCTCATTAGAAGTCTCTACAGGGTTTAAAAAAATGATGCTAACATAAACGCTCGTTTTAGACTGTTTAAAGGGCCATGTAATTACAGTCGATAAGAATATAGGGAGGAAACCTACAGGAAAGTGGTCATGGCCCCAAATGACCATATACTTGCATTTTGTATAGATTTGGCTGAAAACTAAGCCACTTCAACAGCCTTTTCCTATATGGGTGTAGCCTTGGGCCTGCACAAGATTATTCTCCTGGGCTCCTGAGAAGAGGTATCTGCAAGAGAATTTGCTATGATACTTGGGTTTTCTGATTCTTTTACGTGGCCGTGGAGAGTGTCTGGTTTGCCCGGATAATTGAAGAACCTCCCCCCACGTCTAACCTTAAAATCCCTGTGAGATGCCTGGAAGATGGAAATAGGAAGATAGATAAGAGAGCAGTGCTAGTAGCAACAGCCCAGTGCAGAACTGCATTTGGTGAAGTACCACATCTCTAGTAGAAATAATTAATGCAAAAGGTGATTTTCCAAAAAGTGACTTCAGGTCCTTGAGAGTGCGCAGGTAACTAGTTAAAAAAAAAAAAAAAAAGAAGCTTCAATTATGTACTTTTTGGGAGCTGCTTCACACCAGGTAAGAATCTTTGATTCTACAGTTTTCTGTCTTTTTATTTTTCATGGTTATTTAGAGATGAATAGCCAGTTATAAATAAAGATTTAAGTTGTGTAGCAATAGCTACTTTACAGGGGGAGCTAAATGCCTTTTTAATTTGGAAGCAAACTTAAAACAAATGATCATGCTAGTTGAAGTGCTTCCCTTGGGGGATGTGCTAGGTAAGAATGGCAGTAGGATTTGGCATGGGCTAAGGTAATTTTGGAATGCAGTGTAGCTAAGAAATATTTTGATTTGCTTTCCTGTCGATTTCTTGGCTGAGGTTACTGGCACAAAGGGAGGAAATCACATTAATAGAAATATGTGAAGTTTTAATATTTTATGCTAAAATGCCATTTTATAATTAGTCTAAAAATAATCAAGTTTAGTTTGAGTTCACCAAGTAAGACCCATAGTTATATTTACACATTGTGATATTCTAGTTCTAAATCAGAACTCAAAGTGGATTAAGGTAAAACTAGCTAATAGCTTGTCTGCTGCTGGAAAAAAATAAAACGGGAATTGAATAAAAACTATCTTCACTAAGTGTTTCCATCTATTGCCAAAGTTAATTGTTCAAGTCTCTAATTGTTTGGATAAGACCAGAGTGTATCTATTTTTAAAAAAAAATACACTGACACAGGATTGTTGAAGAGATCTCTTATTGCCCATTTGACTGATTCAAGGATGCTCTTCTGGAACAAAAGGGTTACCATTGGTGTATCCTGGGTAAGCACTGAATCCTATATGTGTAATCTGAGGAATTCCCCCATGAAGTTGCACTCTCTGTGGGATTCGGGCTTGCCAGTTCTTTGACTTCTAGAACTTAAACTTCTATTTGGGTTTGAGGCATTGATGGTGCTACAGGAGAGACTCCTTACAGATGGACTCTCCAAGGATACTCATTTTAATTAGTGCTTCTCAACTTTTCAGTAATAATGTTTTGGAATACCCACTTTACTATCATGAAACAAAATTCAGAGGCAATACAACCTATCTACACACATAATTTCAACCTAATATCATAAATGGAGAATTAAAAAGCAAAGTAACCTATCATAAAATAATGTCTTGTAAATACTTATACAGAAATTTACCAAAGGGCAAAAATAATTCCATAGTTTTCAAGATACTCTTAAGGGACTACACTAATCCCATTAGGAGTCTTGCTTTAAAGAAAGTATTGAGTCTTGTCAAGTCTTTGAGTTCTCGATAGATGTTTATCTGACTTGGTAAAGCAGTTCTCTCCCTTCCAAGGAAAGAATATATAAGCAGTATATAAAACACATTAAATCTCTTCCTTACTTCCCATGAAGTAAAATTCTCTCTGAGGTATCTTTGGTCTTTGGATAGATAATTTTATCAGTGGTTTCTTGAGAGTTAAAATATATTGAAGTAGGTGAAAGGAAATCTATTTTTATTAGTAAGGAAATGACTTCTTCCTTGAACTCTCTTTTTTAAAAAAATTTTCTTCAAAAACAAAACAATTCCCTCAGCCTTACTATTGAAATGAATTTTTAAAGATTAGAGAAGATAAATTAATGTCTCTTGGGAAATGGCTCAGAACATTTTATCCAATTCTTCATTGCTCAGCTAAAGGAAATAACACGTTTGAGTGGAGAAGACATTTAGCTTGCTGGATGCTCCCAGTTCGTTCTAACTTCAGATCAGTTACTTAAATCACCTGTCAAACATCCCTCCCAATATAAAATACAGTTTAAAACTTTGCCTTGTTCATAGCTGTGTGATATGTACAGTTTTCCTTTCATTCTTTTTTTCTGTGTGTTTTTATGTTGAGTGCAAGATGTGTTATAATTAGTCATCTTTTTAAAGAGCAACATATCATATAATCAGTTGTTTTTAGAGCCAGAAGAAACTTCAGGAATTCTTAGTACAACTTGCACATTTTGATAATAAGGAAATGAGACCTAGAGATGTGAAGCGATTTGTCCAAGGTGATACACAAAGTCAGTTGTCTAATGGGAACCACATGCTGGCTACAAAGCATAAAACCTGATCAACCCCCTCCTAGGAAGAGCTTAAATATTGGTTACTATTCAGAAATTATCAGGATGCCAGGAATTAAATAATTATTCTAGCAAAACAAGATTGGTTTTGTTGACTGGTAGGATCCAGGCATGTGGGGTGCAGGGCTAAAGGTCTGCTATAGTTGACGTTTCTGGGGGGATTTACTCCTTATTGTACTTCTGATGGCCAGTCCACAGGCCCTGTGGGTTTAATTTATCATCACAGCATTCTAAAGGGTAACGTTATGATGGTCTGCCTTCGTTTTGTATCTCTCCCCAAAATATACTGATTGCTACCATTTATTGACCTCCACATGACAACATTCTTTCCACATATACTACATACCTTTAAAAATCACTTTTCTTTTTCCTTGATAAGAAACCTCAAGAATTGGGTCAGACACTGACAAAACTCAGTCTATACACTGGTGGCTCATGAACACTACACTTCAGACTTACTCAGAGAAGAACTCGGGGATGAGGGGCATGTGCATGTGGGTGCATCTTGCGATGGGTTGCCCAACAAGCAAATTCAGGAGGTTTATTGGAAATCACCCCCGGAAATGACCCCAAAGAAATTGTTAGAAGCAGACTGGGTGGAGGGAGATGCTGTAGATGCCACCGAGTCCTGTCAAGCCCATGGTGAGAGCCTTGGAGAGTTCCTGGGATGACTCACCCTTCAGACTCATCCTCGAATCAAAGAAGGAGCACAGGGTCCAGTCATTGGGCACTTCCTGAGTGGATGTGTAACCCCGAAAGAGGCAGCTCTCATATGTCATCTGGGTGGGGGTGGTGCAGAGAGACTCAGCTGTGAGCTCTGAGGGCCAGCTCTCCTGGCAACTGAGGAAATGGCACCTTGAGTCCAGTGGGTGGTCTAAGTGCTGGACCTAGGTCCCAACCAGAGTACCTTGCTTTATATGGTAACTCACCTCATCTAGGAACAGTTTCTGATTATGGTTGTCTCTTCCTGGGGAACATAAAAGAGGCCAGTTAGATGGACTTCAGTACTGCCCTGCAGCAGGACTTGAGGCTGTAGCTGATACTCATGGTCTCCCACTTTCTGCTCTCTGCTCCTTCTAGATTACTCCTAGAACCTTTTGATGGCACCTCTGCTGGTCTACTGGGCTTTCCTGGTAGACTGATCCTTATCCCTAAGGAGTCTGAGTCTCTGATTCCTATGTCCTTCTCAGGTCAAGGTATGCAATTGCATTTGCCTATTTACCATTAACATCAGGTAGAAGGGTATGAAGAAATGCTTAAGTGTTCTTTAGGTTGCAAATGTATTATTCTCTGCTCCCACCCCACTAGCCATAGCCTCTCTGCCTCGTTGGGATGATCGGGACCACTTATTCCTGTTAGAAGTGTGAGTGACTCCTTTCCTTGCTTACTGGTCATTGGCATAAAGAACTCAGAGTGACCAGAAACATTCATAGTCTAGTATTCAATAGAACTTTGTCCAGACTGGAATTTTACAAATTTATCAAATTTCAATTTATGAATTTTATTTCTAAGAGTAGATTCAATGCAATTTGTCAATATAAAAATGCTTTTTAAGAGAAATTGTCCAGTTGATTTGAAAATGTGGAATGGCAAAGGAATTAGAATAGCAAAAATAATCCTTAAAAAATGGATAAATAGAAGACTCATACCACCTGTTTTTAGGCTAAGCATAAAAATATGGTAATCTAGAGAGGATGGTGCTAGAAAAAGGACAGATGTACAGATGAGTAGAAAAGATTGAGAACTTCAGAAATAGGCTCTCACATATATGGTCAAGTAACTTTGATAAAGATGCAAGAACAATTCAGTGTAGAAAGTCAGTCTTTCCAACAAATGATACTGGAAAGATTAGATAACCTTCCCCCCCGCCATGAACTTTAACTTTACCAGCACCATATAAAAAATTCACTCAATATGAATTGTTGACCCACATGTAAAACGTAAGCTATAAAATTCTTAAAAGAAAAAACATGAGTAACATCCTTATGTCTTTTAATTATGCAAAGATTTCCTTAACAAGATATTGAAAGCATAACCCATAAAATTATAAATTAGATTATAATAACTGAAATCTTCTACCCTTCAGAAGGCATTGATAGGAGAATGAAAAGACAGTCCACAAATGAGAAGAAAATATTTGCAACCCATCTCTGGTACAGAACCTGTATCTAAAATTTATAAAGAGCTTTCAAAACTCAACAATGATCAAAACAATCCAGTATCAAGCAAACTATTTGAAGGGAGACTTAGCCAAAGATACTGTACAAAAAGAAAATGAAAAATGCTCAACACTATTGGTCATTATGGCAAAGCAAATTAAAATTACAAAGGCAGTGCTGCATTTTTGCATTGGAATGTCTAAGTAAGGAAAGGATGGTGTCTATACTAAGGGGTGGCCAGGACCAGCTGGAAGTCTCATTTATTACTGGAAGGTATGAAGAAACAGAACAGCCACTTTCAAAAACATTTTGCAAGTTTCTTTTAAAGGTTAACATATACATACCATATGACCCAGCAGTCCTTTTTGTAGGTTTTTACTCAAGAGAAGTGAAAACTTAGGTTCACATTTAAGTAAACAAAAACCTGTATGTGAATGTTTATAGCAGCTTTATTCATAATAGCACAAAATGTAGACATATGTAGACATATGTCTTTCAATGAGTTAATCTATAAACTGGTGCATTGGTACAGTGGACAACTAACTACTCAGCTCAGCAGTAAAAAGGAATGAACTACTTCTGTATGCAGTAACGAGATTTATAATCCTGGAAGGAGCCAGATTCAAATTCCACATGCTATGTGATTGTAGTCTGGAAAAGATAAAACTGCAAGAACACAAAATAGGTAAGTGGTTACTGTGTACTCAGGTTGGGTAGGAATTGGCTCTGAAGTAGTTTGAAGTGATATTTTGGGTTGCTGGAATTGTCCTATATTGTGAATTGGTGATGGTTACTCAATTATATGCATGTGACATAACTCATAGAATTGTATACTAACAAGGGTAAATCGTAAGTATGTCAACTAAGCCTTAAAAGGCCTGTTGGGTGGGACCTCTATCATGCTGTCTGGTGGAAATGTTACCCTCTGGGAACTTAAGCACCCAGCCCTACAAAACCCACAGTTATAAGGGTGACCTGCACAAATTCCTCAAGTGCCACTGATCATTTCCCACATGCAGTGATAATAGGTTGGGCCACTCCTACTTTTATCCCTTGGTTTCTGGACTCACAAATTCAACCCATTTGGGGTTGCAGCACCATGTAGTAGAATTGTATCTGAGATAAGCCTTGAAGGAGCTAGTTGCAGGAGGCTTTCTAAGTGAGAGGGAGTTCCAGGGAGAAGAAATAGTAAGAGCAAAATCTTGGCGACAGGAAAAGGTACAGTGTGTCTCAGAGTCTATCTCATGGGAGCACTAATTATATGTAGGACCATATTGGCATAACAGTTGTATAGGAAAGTTGAATAACAAGATATTCTGCTGAAAAGATAATATATATTTCTGTAATACATTCAAGGCCTTTGAGAGATGTGTTGGCAGATTGTCATAGCTACCCAGTAGGGAAATGGCTAGGCCAGAGTCCTAAGGATATGTGGCTCAAGAGAAAAGAATGGTGTTAATGGTCCATTTACTTTCTCTGCACAGATCATGTCTTCAACTCTCAAATCTTTGGTGTTTTGGGCAATGTCTATATTCTCTTCCCTATCTCGTATTCTAGATGATTGTCTTCCTTGCAGGTTGAAATTTAAGTAGGCCTAATTTAGCATTTCAGCCAAGTTTGTAATAAGGTAATCATTCATCTTTCCTGACACTGACCTTACGTCTAATTCTGTAAGATTCTAGCTTTTTAAATTTTTTTTTTTTTTAGAGAGAGAGAATTTTTTTATACTTATTTTTCAGTTTTCGGTGGACACAACATCTTTATTTTATTTTATGTGGTGCTGAGGATAGAACCCAGGGCCCCGCGCATGCCAGGCAAGCACACTACCTCTTGAGCCACATCCCCAGCACAGATTCTAGCTTTTTAACTGACCAAGACTTCATCTTGAATCCCGATCATGATGGTTAATTCCTGAATTGTGCTCCTACACCCAATCATCTCTCTCCAGTCATCTGCTCTGAGGCCTCCTCCTTGGACACAGGGCCCTGTGGGTTCTCCTCATTCTTCATGCTGTCGAAGGCCTGTATTCTTCACTATCCACAGATAACCTGCTCTAACAAGAGCTAGCCATATGCCACACTCCAAGGACAGCATCTTACTCAATTCCCAAAACAACCCCTTCGTCTGAGATATTTTCTCAGGTGAAGATACAGGCTTAGAGAAGGCATATGGCTCATTGCTCTTTTTAGCATCTGGGATAGTATTGGAGCAGGTAGTTTGACTCTAGACCCTCACTCCTATCTCTCCAAAGGAAGAAACCATATTCAAACAAGCTAAACCAATGCATTATTATTGATGGGGTTGGTGGTCTATCCTTGTGGAGCTAGATTCTTTCAGCATGAAGTGGTATACTCTGTAAATACATTAAAATGTATAGCTGTCACAATCCTGACCTGGGGTGTCAGAACTCTAGGGAAACAAACTGGAATTCAGATCAGGAAACAAGAGAAAGTTAAAACATGAGGATTGGACAAACACAGCAGGGACCAGGAAGGAGGGTAGCATCCGATAGGCACAGGGATTCATAGCACTCTGCCCTGTCAGACCATTCAGGGAGCAAGTCTCACTGATGACCCTATCTGTAGGGGTTCCGAGTCCATTATGCTATCTCTGTGCTCCGCACTGCCCCAGGGTTTACCCTTTCATGGCCAGACTACCGTGATTGATCCAGGCTAAGAAGACAGATGTTGACAAGTGCATATCATGTCAATGATTCCCGTTATTTATAAAGTCCATGGTTAACAGTGTGAGTGGGCCTATTGGGTGTGTATTTATAGCATCTGACTCCAGCAACCATGAGAATCTGACAGAACAGCAGGCTAATAGCCTCAGGCTGTGTTGACCTTCCATTCATATAAAATGGCTTGTTTATTGAGCAAATGAATATTAAGGGTTATTAGTCTTCATTAAAAGATGTTAGCAAATTAAAAGGTTGATAGATTGCACTTGTCTTTACCCTTTTGTTCCCAAGGCCAGTGCTGGTGATGTCATTGGGCACTAATACATTGTAGGCATTCAGGAGCAAGGAAGTACACACACACACACACACACACACACGATGTCAATCTTAAATGTTTTCTTTATGAGAACTGAATCTTAGAATAATCTCAAAAATGTTAGAAGGAAATTCTTGTGATTTTTTTTTCCCCTTGCTGTTAAAAGTATCATAATTCTCCATGTTTCAAGGTTCTGAACAATGATACTAATGAATTCATCATAAAGATGCAGAAGAAAAAAGAACTCAAAAACTATACTTTTCATTACTTCTTCCTTCCAGTTTTATATTTTGTATATTACATGAGATGATTGGTTTAAATAACTGATATATATTTTATATTTTTAAGTATTTTGTCTGATTCTAAAGCAATACATTTTTATGCAAGTATGAAAATATGTTTTTTGAAAAAAATCACTTCTAAAAAATTACCAAGGGAAATCATTATGTTTTGCTTTATTTCTTTGATCATTTTTATTATGTATATATCATAATATGTGCTACATATAACCATATAAAACTTTAATATATGTGCATTTAATATATTAGTTTAATATGTGGTATCACATATTTTAATTTGTTTGATATAAATAATTTCACTTAATACTGTATAATAAGACTTTCATTAATATGATAAAATATTAAGAGGAAACATGATTATAATGAATGTATAATATGTTAAATTGTTTTTTAACTCATGTAACTTTATTTTTGTGAAAATGGTGGCGTTCTCTGATTGCTTTTTAATTTACCTCTAAATTCTTCCTCATCTTTGTATCTTTAAGCTTTTTCATTATTTTTCCTTAGATGTATCTCTTATAAACAAGTTTTTAAAATTTTATTAAACTGAAATTATGAACACATTTTTAATGCTTTTATTACAAGAGTAAATTGTGTTTCTTGCAGTATAATTAGGGATTATGAATCAGTTATATATATGTACATATATAATATACATAAATAAACACACATATTAGTACTTTCTTCTCCCAATTGTTACTAATTTTATGTATACTTTTCCAAATATATTCACACATACAAACATTCATATATATTGATTTGGTTTACTTTGAAAGCAGAATAAGCATTCTAAAAATGAACTAGTTATTTTTTAATGCTACCTTACTTCTTAATAAAATCTTCTGAAATTTTTTTACCATTTCATGTAATTTATAGAAATGCAGTATTCCATTGTATCAGTGTATCATAATTTTTTTGTTTCCTGTGGCTACATTATTTTCATTGTTTTGTCATTAGCAGACAAAGCTGCAATGAAGGACCTTGTAGCCAAGTCTTTGAGACATCAATCATTATTTCTTTAAATAAATTTCTGGAAGGAAAATTGATGAGACAAAAAAAAAACAACCATGAAACTTAAGTATTTGGGTTGACAAGTAGAATTTAATGTCTTATTTTGTTTATATTTTTTGTTTTCCCTGCTTTCTTGGGATTTTTATAAATTTTGTTGCTCTTAGGATTCTGTTTTGTTACCTTTTATTGAAACAACACATTTACATTCCATTTCTGTTAGTGCTTTCCTTTAAGGAAATTCTTAAACTTAATTTTTAGAATTAGAAATATCAAGCATAAAATTATTATTTTACTGGATTTTGTTATCTTCAGGCTTCTGAAATAAAAGGGATAAACTTCTCTTGGCATTTCAGTGTGTATGGTCTAGTACCCCACCTTGAATCCTGTGTTTCCCAGTTTATACATGCTGCAGTACCAGGTGTTGCATGGCAACAATGTAGTTCTGTCTCAGAAAGAATGGCCCCTGGTTAGGTGAGATCTTGGGGGGATGTTAGGCACATGGCTGAAAAGGGACTTGGCCACAGTGGGGAGCAGAGATGGCCAAGAGAACCAGACGCCAGCAAGCCAGACAAGCAGCTTGGGTTGGAAGCAGAGACATCTGGGACAGTGTGGGGAATGACTTGCTTCCTCCACCAAAGTCCTGGCAGCGGTGACTTAGATGGTGGTGAGCAGGACAAATCAACAAGTTGCTGAGGTCAGGTCTTCTGAGGCAGGGCCCTCTCCCACCCTTTCCTTTCTGTTCAGGCCAAGACTGAAGCTTCTCTGTGAATCCCATGGATCCCTCGGGGAGACAATCAGCCATCAGAATTAGTTGTGTAGCACTGCTAGATTAAAGCAGGTTTCACTTATTGCCTGCAAGAAAACATATATCTAAGACATTTATCTGATACATTTTATTGCTTTGTCACTTTGGGAATATCTGGAACTATTTTCCTGAGATAATTAGTTCATTTAAGCAAAATTTTTTTAAAAAATGAATTTATCTCTTCCCCCACTTTCTTCTTATATTCCATACTCTTTTGTCAGAGTGAAAATCTTCACTTACTGAGAAGTTTTCCAAATGTTCAATAGATTTGTTTGAAAATCTGAAAACTATGGTGACAGTTGCTATAGAAATTCTTACAAACAGACTAAAACCCAATTAAAATGGTCTTTAAAACCTTAAATTGATTAGTTTTTCTGTATGAAAAATAAGTGGACGGATAGAGGAAGATGGCGGCGAGGGGAGTGCATTGCCCCCGTGTGCTGCTTCACTGTGTGGGAGTATGACAAGTCAGGACGGCTAAAGGATATCTTGTTAGGAATTTCCAGCAATAGTGGGGTGCTCCGGAACCTGGAGGAAGGATTTCCATCGCACGAGGATCGGCTACTGGGACTCAAACGTGAGAGGTTTGTCGCAAGGAGGGTAACACTGCTTATTCAGCAAATCGCCCCTCGGCTAGAGTCTGCAGCGCGCGCTGGGA
>NW_026000057.1:1665911-1788023 GCF_001458135.2 Marmota marmota marmota | reverse complement strand
ATATGTAAATCAATGGATGTGTAACTGATGTGATTCTGCAATCTGTGTATGGGGTGAAGGTGGGAGTTCATAACCCACTTGAATCAAAGTGTGGAATATGATATGTCAAGAAATTTGTAATGTTTTGAACAACCCACAATAAAAAATTAAAAATAAAAAAAAAGAAAAAAAAATAAGTGGACTATTTAAATATATTAAATATAATTACTTCAGCAAGGTGGATAGATTTTTAAAATACTTATTTGTGAGTTTTTTAAAAAACCTACTCCCTTTATTGAAAAAAGACCCCTAATTGTCTAATTATTCTCTAAACAAAGATGCATTGCTTGCATTAAAATGCCAATTTAGTCCATTGTTAAATATATCACCCTCTCCTTTTATTTCAGGATTTTATTTCCTATATTCAAATGTATAATTGCATATTTCCTTGGACTTTCAAATATAATCTATGAGATAAAAGAAATTAATATAATTTCATTATCCTGCAATCTATAGACCTGTTCTGATTATTCTAATTTATTAGCACTAATATTGATTTATGTTTCCTAGTCCTTGACAGTTTTTAAAGAGCGATCACATCTTCTTTCTGTCTTGACCTTTCAACAGAAAAGCAAGATAGATGTTAAACATTTCAAGGAGGGGAAGATGTTAATGGGATGACTTGCCTAATCTTGCTTCTGGTCTACAGAAACACACCTTGTTCTTTTACCTTTTTGATTCTCACGGACATCCATACTTTTAATGCCTCTCAATTTCTCATTTTCCTTTATCCTAATAATGTCTTTCAATGAGGGACCCTCCCTGCAACTTGTTCCAGTAACTTTCTAATTCTTACTAAAAAGGTAACTATTAACATGTATTAAATGTTTTATACTAATGAAGTGCCTCTTGGGGCTGGGTCTGTGGCTCAGTGGTAGTGCACTCACCTGGCACATGTGAAGCAGTGGGTTCAATTCTCAGCACCACATGTAAAAAAAAAAAAAAAGAAGTCTATCAATAATTAATGAAGTGCCTCTTAATAGCTATCACTTTTTAATGATGAGATCACCCTTTATATTTTAAGATTTTAACCATTTATCTGACATTTTCATAATTAGGAATTAGAAAATCTACATATCAAGTTTTCTTTTACATTTCCCTTGGATTTAGAGTTATAGGATTATTCTACTTGCCCCAATTAATAAGCAACTTTTTTCTATCTTTCTGTCTTTTTTTTTTTTTTTTTAAGTTTTCGCTTCTGTAAGAGTCTAATGTGTATAGTCCTGATGGTGGGGAGTTTCCCTCTATGGAGTCATTCAGGAAATTTCCACCTTTTGATTCCACCAGTCTCAGGTCTTTTGGTTTCTTGAAGCGTTCAGCGTGCAGGTGACACAATCTCTTCTCATGTTCCTCTGGTGGGAATTAGTCACATGGACAGACCTGAATCCAGGGCAGTTGGAAAGTGTATCCCTGATTGGCAGCTGCCTCTTAGTCTTTGCACCATATTCTGAAAAAGATAGGGCCAGTGGTTGGTGGACAGTTTGTCATTAGTACCAAGGAAGATTAAAATTGTGCATGCCCCTTTCATAACATACGTGATGCTCTTTAACAAGGAAGCAATAAAAAGTAGGCTACAAGATTCTACAGAGTTTTCAAGAGCATGATCGCGTAAGCATAGAGGATCAAGTCATGTTTAATCTCTCCCCCTCTTCTGACTGGGTATATTTTAGGATCCTGTTCACAGTCCATATGTGATTGCTTGGAAAATTGAATTCAAAGTAACATTTCATGGGATCCATCTATTAAAAGGTCACATCTTCTAAAAACTTCAAATGGATTACTTGTTATTTTGAGGGAAAACCAGCATCTGCAAATTCAGATGGAGAAAAGTTCAGTTTTACTATTCCTTAGTCAATAGCTGGAGCATGAATGGGATGGAAAGATTCCTGTTTTAAATAACCATCCTTAAGATCAAATCCAGCATGAAAAGAAGATGAAGTAGTATTTTAAAAGGGTTTTTTTCAATTTGGAAAGAATTGCTAAATTAAGAATTCTCCTTATTTAACAATCACAAAAGATACATTGTAAGTGGAAAGCTAACTTAGCTATTACCTAGTATTAAGACGGTAACCTGTTTTTCAAATTCTACCTTCTCTTTTGATATTCATTTTAAGGACTCAGTATTAAGAACTCATATAGTGTCTGACTGAAATTCTTCATGCAGTAATTAAGCTCATTTCCTCTTGAGATCTCTTGCAGAATGGAGAAAATAGCTGCTTATATTTGGCCTGTTGAAATTAATTTTATCAGTGCACATGTGTTTTAATTCTGCTATGGATGGATTTAAAACCTCCCCAGGACCATGATTGTTTTATTCTCAGTCTTCTGAACTTACTTTGCCCTCATCTTGCATTTCAGAACTAACAATCAGATATTCTATACATCATATGATTGTTCATATGTAGGGAATAATATCAACTTTTTAGCTGACATCAGAGATCTGTTTTTGAAAACCAACAAAGAATGTAAGGAAAAATAGAAGATAGATTGGAATACTGGCAAGCTGCTCATGCATTCGTGTGGACTTTAAAAGGAATAATACACATAAATGAGAAAACCAAATTAAATTAAGTTTGTAATCTACAGTATGTTGCCACAGATTCTGATTTTTTTATACTCACATAATTAACTGTGCCACTCATTAACTCTACGGAATCCTTTTAAGTCTTGTTACTTAACCATAGCCTCATGTTGTTAATTATGGGAAATGTAAGTGTACGGTTTTCTTTTTTAAGAAATATAATTCATTCAGGTGCCTTAAAGCACTTACCATACAGGCACAAAATTAGCTGCACTTGTCAGATAATTTTCAAGGCAAATATTAAAAATGAGCATGTGGAGGGTCTTCTCCCTTAGACTTGGGCCAAGTCGGAAAGAGTGTGGTTGATTGAAATTGTGGTGTGCTCTATAACACAGAGAGGATTCACTGAGGACAGAAAATTTTAATATACCCTTCCCTGTAAATGAAAGTTTGGAAAACAAAATGACAAGAACCGCACAACTATGGAGATAATGGAGCTCACCAGCTGAGCTGGACCACCAGGCGAGATGATTTTCATAAGTATCTTTTTAACCAGGAAAATGGATGCCATACAGCAATGATAAAAGTGTTCCTAGGTGAGGTTCTCCCCACCCCCCGCATCGTTGTTTTTGGAAGAGTGTTAATTTCTGAAATCAGAGTTTAGTGCAGTGAATTAGGAAACAGAAAATCTGAATTCTAAACCAAAGTCAAAACTTTTTCTTTATTCTGCATGTTGTTACTGTGAGAAGTGAATGCAATCGTACCTCCCACGGTGACTGATGCAGAGACTAGAAACAGGAATCTTTTCAATGGTGTGTGATCTCTTGGGAGCTCTGAGGATCATGTCCCTGTGGCAGCACTGTGCTCTGTCTTCAGCTAGAGAGAAGTGTCTGTGGATTTGCTGATCTCATGCAGGGTTATCAGAACCCATTACAAGAGGTAAAGCATCACTGGAGACTGCTCCTATTTTCCGTACACAGTAGCCCAGATGTTAGACCAAATGAGGATGCAGAGGACTGTTCTCTCTCTCCCCTCAGATCACTACTGTTGACTTCCCACTTTCTCCTTGTTGCCTTCTGTCAGGTCCTCTGTCTTCTTATACCAATAAAACAGGAAATGGTGGGGGCCAAGCTCTGCATTAATTGAAATTTGTTTGTAAATAATTTTTATTTTATTTTTTTAAAAGCATGCATATGGTTAACATCTACAAAATGAAACCACAGCAGAAATCAGCAGGTCCCTATCCTGCTGCTGCACCCCTCTTGAATTGATTCCCTCTTTTATGAAGCAAATATGTCAAATATTTTAGCCATTTCTTTTGGTATTTTCACCATTTCTTAAAAAATAACAGGCCTAATTGCTACATTTTAACTTATTTTTTTTTAATATAAGTACTTTTTACCAATTTTTCTTCATGAAGATAAAGACTTAGTTGCTTTTTTTTTTTTTATTTTGAGGGTTGGGTAACGGGGATTGAACTCAGGGACACTCGACCACTAAGCCACATCCCCACCCTATTTTATATTTTAATAGAGACAGGGTTTCACTGAGTTGGCTAGCACCTTGCTTTTGCTGAGGCTGGCTTTAAACTCGTGATCCTCCTGCCTCAACCTCCCAAGCTGCTAGAATTACAGGCATGAGCCAGGCAAGATTTCGTTCTTAAATTGTCCCCATACAAATCCTTCTTCCTGTTCTCCAATCAAGTTATAATTACAGTCCTTGGTGAAACTGATGTTTACAGTTTTGCACATTACTTACAGCTGGGCTACCTAACACAGGACAATTTCCTTTTTGTATCAATCTTTCCATTTTTCTCGAAGTTAACAGTTGCCCTGTTTGGTATTTGGTTCGTTTTTTCATCCAGCCTGTACTTTCAGTAAAAATGTGACATATCTGGTCAACCAAAGTTTGTTCCTCTTCTCTCCTGCTCCTCGGAAATGGACTCCTGTCCAGACAGGTTGATCTCTGTACCTGAGGCCCAAAGGTCCTGCAGTTTCTTCTAACCATCAGTTAAGGGATTCCCCCCACACTGGACACACATCCCTTCTCTGATGAAATCCTGCTTCAGGACCTGCTTTCTTTCTCTCTTTCAATTTATTTATTTTTATTTTACATCCTCATTTGGTGGAGCACATTCTCAACTTTACAACAAATGGATGCTCGGGAAGAAGGCTTTTGAATTCGGGCATGTCTGACGGTATTCTGTCCTCATAATCAGTTGGTAGTTTGGCTGGACTGGAATGAACATTTTTCACAGACTTTTCAAAGTATCACTTGGTGATATTGGAAAATATTTCTCCTAATATTCCCTAAGTTGCTATAGAGAAGTTTCATACAATGCTGATGTCTGATCTTTTGCTTATAAAAATGCTTATTGAGTGTCTGTTTTATTTATTTATTTGTCCCAAAAGTTTTTGGATCTTTTCTGTTCCTGAGAGTCTAAAAATGTTATATCTATTTGCTTTGATTTAGATCTTTGTTTATTTACTGTGTTAGGCTGTGAGCATCCTGCTTTTAGAAGTGTTGCCAATTGTGAGGGTTGATTATTTTTTGCTTATTTTTAATGAATTTCATTGAGATATAATTGACATATAATGAAATGTACACATGTTAAGTCTACTATTTGGTTTATTTTGATAAATGAAGGTAACCAGGTAACCATGACTACAAACAAAATAAGAACCAGTTCCTAATAATAATAAAAAATGTTCTTATATCTCTTTGCCGTCATTCCTCACTCCACCCCTGGTGATAGGCTAACACTAATCAGGTTTCTGTCACTAAAGATTCATTAATTGCATCTTCAGTTTTCTTTCTGATTGATAATATAATGAAGGGCTTTGTTTTTTCATTAAAGTCTCAGCCTATGAAGATGTGCTAATCTCTCCCTTCTTAAAGCAATAAATAATCTTCTTTTTTGATTCTTCTCCCTTCTTATTTCTTCCTCTTTGTCTTTATTAAACTAACCAAGAGAAGCCTAAGCCAGGCATGGTAGTGCACATCTCAAATCCCAACCACTTGGGAGGTTGAGGCATGAGGGTTGTAAGTTCAAGGCCAGCCTCAGCAACTTAGCAAGATGCTATATAAAATAATGTCTAAAATAAAAAATAATAAGGACTGGGAATATAGCTCAGTGATGCAGCACCTACAACAGCCCTGGAAGTGTTCACTCCCCAGTACTCAAGAGAGAGGAAAGGAGAAGTCTATTCTCACAGTGTTAATTCCACTAGGTTCCACTGATGAAAATTCTCACAGTGTTAATTCCACTAGGTTCCATTGATGAAAAGACCAATATGGAAATGACTCATAGGTAGCGTTTATTTCCCTCTTGTGTAGCAAGCCGCCCACTGCTGACATGACATTGCCAATGGCTGTCTCATTGTTTTATCTTATTGTTTTGCCACTTTTAACACCTGACCCCTGCTTCCTGGTCTAAAACTGCTTCTCTTGCCTGACTACCAAGTCTGTTTTTCTGTAAAAGGGAAGAGGAGAAGGTGTGGACGGCACAGAAATTGCAGATATCACATTCTGTTGTTCAAAATTTAGACACATGGCCACACATTCCTGCCATGAAGAATGAGAAGTATAATTTTATTAGGATAGCCGCAGATCCAGCTAAATTTAGTTTAATTTTTTTTTAAATGAAGGAAGAATGGATATTCAGAAGCCAGTCAATGTTTCCACTGCTTTGATTCCCATTCAGTTTGGTTTACCCTACCCCCCTTTGGCCTCTACTATTTCTCTGAAATTATCTATGTTCATCTGTTTTCTGTGGCAATAGTAAAATGTTTGAGGCTGGGTACTTTATAAAGAAAAGAGGCTTATTTAGCTTACTATTCTTGATAGTTGCAAAGTCTTAACAACACTATCAGCATCTTGCCAGGGCCTTGTGACTACATTCAAAAGTAGAAGGGGAGGTGGGCTTATTCAAGAGACAGACTGAAGGGAGGTGCCCAGCTTTAAAACAACCTGTGCTGGTGGCACCCATCCAGTTGCATGAGACCTAATCCACTCTGGGGAGGTGAGTATTAATCCTTTCTCGGGGTGATTTCCCCATTATTTCCGCCTCTAAAAGGCCCCTCTACCTCTCAATGCTATTACTTTGGAGTCCAAGCCTTCAGCACGTGAAATATTGTTTGGTTATGACAAACCATGTTTTAAACCATAGCGTTATCCATCTTAAGAGCACCTCTGCATCCTAATTGTCAAATCCTATGATCTCTTTTCCGTCATTAGGGTTTTTCTTTCACTGAAATTTTTGTGCAATTCTGTTGACTATGAATTTCCTGAAGCTCATTATCAAAATTCAGAAATGTCTTTTTTAAAAAATATGTTTATAGTTATGAGTAAGGCTTAATATAAAATTAATGTTTGGCCTTTCCTGTATGTTTGTATTTGTTCATGATCAGTAGCTTACAATATAAAAAATGTATATACCTCAATTTTTTGTAATTATATTGTACAATTACCTATAATATAAAAGTATATCTATAACATATACTTTTACTTTCTCCATAGACTAAATTAGTACTATAAAGTGAAGATTGTGTTTGGTCTTCAAATACAGTTACAGAATAAACAAAAACCTTTCCCAGAGATGAGTTTTGTATTGCTAAATTTCACTAAAACTAGTTCAAAATGATATCACTTTATGTACTAAAGTTTGGCAAAAAATACTGCTTTAATTAAAGTTTTAATAATCTAAACATAAACCCTTATCCTTGATGTGATTCCAAATCCTATTCACCCATAATTTTTAACACTTTGAGGGGAAAGAATATCATCTGTGGATTTTTGAGGCTCTACAGTTAGGAAATGATTTTGCCAGAATCACAGAGAGGTCAGTATGTGAGGAATTGGTGTAGCTTCCAGCCATGGTCTTGATTTTCTTACTCATGTTCTGTTCAGATGTGCTTCAGAATAAAAACAAATGTCACTGAGCACCATACTCAGGATTAGGGGATTTGTTGCTTGTAGTCACTGTTTCTGGTTTTGTCCTTCACTTTGCATAAATGATATAAAACATGCTTGTGTGTTTTCTTTTGCTTCACATTGTTTGCAATGATCATCTTGATTTAAGAAGTAGCAGTTTAAAAAAAAAATGTGGGGTGCTGTATGGTATTTCTTTATATGAATAGGCCACATGTTAGCCAACTCATCTACTTTGGTGGATGTTTTGATATTTGGGCTCTTTCTGTTTGGGAAAGTTATGGATAATGCTGCTATTAACACTGTGTGCCTGCCTCTTGGGACACATGTGCATTTTTTCTTTTTCTTTTTTTTTTTTTTTTTTTTAACTTTTTAGCACATGTGCATTTTCGAGGGAAACATACCTAGGAGAGCAATTACTGCATCACAGTTAGTTGTAGCTGTCTTTAACTTCAGTAGATATGGCCAAACACTTCTCCAAAGTGGCAGTGATTTATATTTCTGCCATCAGTGAAAGAAGAGTTCCCGCTGCTTCACGTCCTCACTAGCATTTGTGATTAGGAGTCTTTTTACAATGTTTTGCCGTTCTTCTGAGTGTCCAGTGGTATCTTATTGTAGTTTTAATTAGAATTTCTCTTACAACAAATGGGCTTGAACATGTTTTTCATATGATTGTTGGCAATTTGTTATCATCTTCTTAAAAAATGCTTTTTAAAGGCCCTAAATCCCTTTCTGTTATGTTGTCTTAAAAAAAAAAAAAAATTAGTAGCTCTTGGTCATGTGTGTTACACACATCATCTCCGGCCTTCTGGTTTTCCTCTTTACTCTCGCAATGTGAATATTGATGAGGAGAAGTTCTTAATTTCAGCATAGTCCAATTTAGGCCCCATTTTTTGATGCCTCGTAATTTTAGGATTCTTTTAAGAAATGCACCTCTTTTTGTGTTGTTGATGTTATATTCAAATATATTATTTTTTGGAAACTTATTGTTGACCATTTCACATTTAGATTATTTTTTTCATATAGCCGTCCAACATCCCTAGTACAAATCATTGAAACAATATCTTTACCCAACTCACAGCTCTGCAGTGTCAACTTTCTCCTGATTCAAGTATCCACATATTAATTATTCTACCCCTGAGCTCTCTGTTTCATTCCATTTATCTGTTGGTCACACTTGTACCAGTATCACATAATCTTAATTACCAGAGCTTTGTAATAAGTCTCGATTTCCAATACAGCAAATCCTCTCACCTTGTCTTTAAGAAAGTCTTGGTTCTTTCTTTGGTATTTTCATCTGCATTCTAAAATTAGTTTGTTAAGTACCCGTGGCATTTTCATTAGGATTGAACTGGATTACGGGGAGTATGATCTTTTATCCTGGTTGGCCTTCCCCACTCACTGCTCTCCCTACAGTCCTGGCATCTTATTGAGTTTCATATTTGTGTGAGCTTTTTCATCTTTTTACTTGTTATATTATTATTGGATTATAAGAGGCTGGAGAGAATTTGGTAGACCCCTGCTTTGTCATTCCAGTTTCCATAAGGTCACATCTTGAAGGGGTGAAACAAACGTATAGCAAACAGAATTCTCACTTCCCTATATACCGTCAATAAACAAGTGAAAGTGGTTAAATCTAGAAATGGATCAGCAATGATCTGCTCTTTCCAACCCTTCATATAGCAATGCTATTAATACCTCCCATTGAAAGTCAGTAATCAGAATACTCATTGATAAAACAAAGTGAACTTACACACGAAGAACTGTAAGTAAGCAATATATTCTGATCCAAGATGGTGGCGGTCAAATTTGACTACACTGTCTATGCCAATCATCTAATGTGTCTGTGTTACATTTGGAAAATTCTGCTTTATGCAAATAATTATCTAAAATAGGTGCTCTGAAAAAAGGTGGTCACAAAGTATTATGAAAATACTTGTGTGGAGTCATATTGGTATAAATGAATATGTTCACATATTTGATAATCTAGATGACATAGAATAATTTCTTCAAGTTCACAATCTGCTAAAGCTTCTACAAGAATAAATGGACAATCTGAATAAGCCTATAGCTGTTAAAGAAATGAAAGCAGTAAGTAATAACCTTGCAAAGGAGAATATACGGGACTCATATGGGTTCACTGGTGAATTCCATCAAACATTTAAGGAAGAAGTTATACCAGTTCTGTACAGTATCTTTCCAATGATAGGAGCCCAGGGAATACTGTCTTATTCATTTCATGAGCCTAGCATTATACTAATACCAATGTCAGATAACAGTATTACAAGAAAATAAAACAACAGACCATTATTTTTCACGACTATGCTGGAAAAATCCTCAATAAAATATTAATAAATTAAATTCAACAATCTGTAGAAACAAATAGACACCTCAATCAAGTGAAATTTATCCACTTAGTTCAGCAATCAGATATCAGTCAATGTAATCTATGTCATCAACAGAATAAGAGAAAAAATCACCTGATCATATTGATTGCTGCAGAAAAACATATAATAAAATTCCAACACCTATTTCTTGATAAAAACAACAGCAACCATTTGGTAAAATAGAAATAGAGAGATGTTTTACCAATATGATAAAGACTATCTACCGATAACCTATAGCTAGCATCATACTTGTGATAAACTAGAACTTTTCCCACTAAAATCAGGAAAAATGATGTCTCATCACTTCTTTTCCACATCACACTGCAAGTCCTATTTAATGCAATAAAATTAAAAAAAAAGATATACAGATTGGGAAGAAAGAAATAAATCTTCCTGAATTTGCAGACAACATTATCATTTATGTATAAAATATGGAAGAATAAGCAAAAATCTTCCTGGATAAATGAGTATAGCAAGTTTGAAGGATATAAAGTTAATATACAAATGTCAGCTGCTTCCCTATATACCATCAATAAGCAAGTAAAATTTAAAATTAGTACATCCCAATATGAAATATTTAGCATAAATCTAATGTAATATAAACACTATCTATATAAGGAAAACTAATAAACTAATAAAAGATGTCAAAAATTAAATAAATGAAGTTACATTCCATGTTCATGAATAGAAGGACTCACTGTTGTAAAGAGGTTATTGCTTCATCATTTTATCTATAGATACAATGTGATTCTAATCAAAAACCTAGAAAGTGTTTTTTTTTTAATTACAGCAAACTAATTCTGAAAATCACATGATTTACAAAAAACCTAGAATGGATAACACCATATTGAAGAAGAATAAAATTGGAGGACTGATACTACTGAACTTTAAGGGTTACTACAGCAATAAAGAAAGTGTTATTGGCTTAAGAATATTCAAATCAATGGAGAATCAAGGGACCCAGAAATAGATCCACATAAATATAATCAACTAATAATCACAAAGATTCAAAGCCAATACAAATGTATCAAAGACAGTCTTTTCAACAAATGGTGAAACTATTTATCTACATGCAGAAAAATGAATTTAGGCCCAGACTTTACATCCTTCAGAAATATATAACTCAAAATATATCATAAACCTGAAAGTAAAATGCAAAATTATAAAACTCTCAGAGGATAACATAGGAGAAAATCTAAACGTGGGTATAGTAATAACTTTCTCAAACAACCAAAGGTATAATCCATGAAATAATTGATAAGCTGGGCTTTATTAAAATTAAAAATATTGGGCTGAGGATATAGCTCAGTTAGTAGAGTACTTGCCTCGCATGCACAAGGCCCTGGGTTCAATCCCCAGCACACACACACACAAATTTTTAAGTATTCAGATATTTTAACACAGGGTCAACAGTAAGACAAGCCACAGACTAGGAGGAAATATATGCCAATGACATATAAAGGACTATCTAGGATATAAAAAGAAAGCCCAGCAGTAAGAAAGTGAACAACCTAATTTAAAAAGAAAATGGGTGAAAGTTCTAGATTGACATTTAATCAAAAATGATATACAGATGACAATTATATGAAGATGTTCAGCATTACATGCCACTAGATATGTCATATGTCATAAAAACAATGAGATATCACTGCTTGCCATTTTGAGTGGTCCAAATCCAAAATACTGGTGACACCAAATGCTAGGAAGGATGTCGGGTAACGGGAACTCTTATTCGTTGTTGTTGACAATGCAAAATGGTACCACTATTTTGGAAGATAATTTGTCAGTTTCCCACAAAACTAAATATGTTTTTACCATAGAATCCAGCAATCATATTTCTTCTATTTGCCCAAATAAATTGAAAATCAATATCCATACAAAAACTTGCACAAAAATGTTTATAATCGGTTTTATTTATAATTGCTTAGAAATAACCAAAATGTGCTTTAGTAAGTTAGTGGATAAACTGTGGAATGTTCAGGCAATAGAATATTATGTGGTGCTAAAAAGAAATGATCTATCAAGCCATGAAAAGTTGTAGAGGAAACTCAAATGCATATTACTTACTAAGTAAAATAGTCCAATTCAAAGTCTATACCCTGTATGGTTCCAAACATATGACATCTGGAAAAAGCAAACCTTTTAAGAAACAGTAAAAGGATTAGTGGTTGGCAGGGTTTGCTGGCAGGGAGGGATAAAGAGGTAAGAGCATAAAGGATTTGTTGACCACTGAATAATTCTATACCATCCTACAATCCTACAATGATGGATATAAGTCATTCAACACCTAGAGAGAACCCTGATGTAAACTATAGGCTGGGTGATAAAGGTCAAAGTGTCAATGTAGGTTCACCAATTATATATTAAAAAATATACCACTCAGGTGAAGGATGTTGATATTGAGAGAGATGGTATATGGGAACTCTGTATTTTATGTTCAGTTTTGCTGTAAACCAAAGACTGCTCTAAAAAGATTAAGTTCTAAAGATTATTTAAAAAAATAATAATAGAATTGAGAGTAAGACTTAGCCGAAAACTTTCCCCTGTTTATAGAGTACTTTCACAATTAAAATATCACCTACTAGACTAGTCCAATGAAGGTGTCTACAATTTAAATATTTTAACCACAAAATGAAATAGAATAAATAAATGCTAGGAATTTATGAAAATTTTAAGAAAATAAGACCATATTTAATAAAAATAACATTTTTAGGAAGCATCAGTGACATGGAGTTTTGGCTAAGAAATGTATTAAAACATGAATGTGTAACAAGAATAATTTTGCTTATGTAATTTAGGTTTAGATGATCCATATAAAGAAGGTTCTTTTCTAGTAAGTGTTCGCAATTTTAGGTTATTGAATTTTTTTAAATGGTGTCATTTAAAAAAATTGACCAGAATTATTTGATAATTCACTTATAGTCAAACTAGTCTCTTGGTCAAGAAATTAGATATGTACTTGTTGCCTGTTTTCACTTGACTAAGACTACGTTCACCTTATCTATGAATTAGGAAGAGTTGGTAATGTAATGATACTGAGATTATCAATTTGTGAAAAATATATTTTCCTGTATTTGCTCAGGTTTTCTTTAATGCTTCTAAACAGTCTATAGATCTCTCCATATAGATTTTTTTTTCAGTGTTGCATACACTTTTTTTTTTATTGTTGGTTGTTCAAAACATTACAAATTTCTTGATATATCATATTTCACACTTTGATTCAAGTGGGTTATGAACTCCCATTTTTACCCCATATACAGATTGCAGAATTACATCAGTTACACATCCATTGATTTACATATTTTATACATCATTTGTTATATGTGTTTGTAGGTATTAGGTTTTTGTTTCATTGTAATGTAAATGTTACATTTTAAGAATTACTTGTTGATTTTTTTCTGGTATGGAAATGTAATTATTTTTGTACATTTTGTGGAAGTCTTGCAAAACTTATTCTTAAAATGCATTATAAAATCTTTTGAACATTCTAAGTGTACAATGATCTCGAGTAAGTAATGTTTTCATTTTTTTTCTTTCTAATTATTATAGCTCTTATTTCTTTTCTTCTTATGTTTTTGCATGGATCAGAAATTCCACTACAATATTGAATAAAAATGCTAATAATAGGCACATTTTCAAGAATTCCTAGTCTCAAAGAGAAAGCTTTAAGCATTTTGCTATTAAAATTATATTTTATATAATTTGCTCATAGATCTCTTTTAACAGATTAATGTAAGTTTCAAGGAAATTTTAATCAGGAGTTAATGAGAATTTCTGTCAGAATTTTAGGTCTTATTGAGATAATCATATGCTTTTTATACCATATGTTCTATTAATATGATGAATTGTAATGCTAATTTTATATGTTAAACTGACCTTACTGGTTTAAGCTTGATTTTTTTGTATTGCAATTTTTATATGCTAGATTTGATTCTTCTAGTAGTTTTAGAATTTTTGCAACTACATTTATGAATGAGATTGAACTGTGACTTTTATCACAATATCACAAATATTTCTTGCTTGGTTTTGGTTTTGAGCATAGTGCTGGGGTTAAAAGATGAATCAGTAAGTGCTTCCTTTTCTATTTTCTATTTTCATGAACAGTTTGTATGAAGAGGGCATTGTGCCTAAAGTGTTGAATTTTCAATGAAGCCTTCTAAGTCTGAAGTTTCTGTTACGAATCTAATCTGGAATATTCAGATTTTTCTTTTTTCTCTTTAAACATGAAAAGAACTTAAAACCAGCATAGCTGCACCTGGAAGACAAGACCAGAGACCTTAGCCCTGTCTTTCAGAGGCTGACAATGACTTTGAGTTTTTACAGGCAGAGGAATGAGGGAAAGGGTGGGGTGGTTTACACAGGTGGAAGTAGCTCAGCTGCTGCAGCAGGTGACCTGGGCTACTTGGGTCTGGTGAATCATTATTTCAGAATTTGTCAGTCTGGTCCTGGCTAAAGCTCTTTTTGCTTAGGGTATAGTTTTGACTCTTACTAGATGTTTGTTCATGAGTCCTTTTGTTGGAATCCAAGGTGACTGCAGAGGAGAAAGGCTCAGAAAAAAGTCAGGAAGGCATCCACAGGGAGTCAGGACAACAGCTAGGCCAGTCTCCATAAGTCCCACTGTCTTTTGTTCATTCCTTGATCTTGAGAGGAGTAAGGTGTCAGTCAATCTAGTTTTGCAGGTTCCCTGGCCTGGTGACAACTAGCCAGGCTAAAGCAAATAACTGAAAAGGATCAGATCAGACACTTAAGCCTAAAAGTAAAAGTATCATTATAAAACAGAATGCAAAAGAGAATCAGAGTCTGAAGATACCCAACTAATAAATGCATCATTTAGGGGATTCTCCCTCCTTTTAAGTAGTTCTGTGAGTATGGACTACTAAAAAGCATATTTGAGATCAGAAGGAATAGCCATTTTCTTGATTGTATCTAAATAAAGGGCCCCTTTCTAAGCTATGAGTTCCACCTTCTTTGTGGGGGTGCTAGTGGAAGAGCATTAGAGTCTGGCAATCATGCATAAGAACCCCTTATTCACAACTTCTGGGCTTGACTTACTTTTGGTAGGGTTGACATGAGTGCAAATCTCAGGTCACATTTAGAAGGGCCACTGTCTTCCTTTTTTTTTTTTTATTGGTTGCTCAAGACAATACAATGATCTTGACATATCATACATTTGATTCAAATGGGGTATGAATTCTTATTTTTCCACGTGTACAGATTGCAGCATCACATTGGTTATACAGCCATGTTTATACATACAGCAATACTAGTGTCTGTTGTCTTTCCTTCTGATTGTCCATGCATGACTGTTCTTGGACTTTTCTTCCACCATCATATGAGTACATTAGTCTTTGGTTATACTTCCCTGCTGGATGTTCAAGACCAAGTGGGTGACCCCTGTCTTTGGAATATTCAGATTTTCTATTCATTCATGTGTCATATTTGCTAACTTTTATTTAAGCAATTTGAATTTTCTTAAGTTGTTAAATTTATTAGTATAAAATGTTCCTAATACTTGTCCACCCCCCACTTTTTCCTCTTTAATTCCACTGAGTCTTCAAAGATGTCTTTAATTTCATCTATTTTATTCTACCATTCTGTCCAAGTTTTTATCAATTTGGGAGGCATTTTACTTTTTTGATTCTCTCTACTATATATTCAGTCTATTTCTTTTAATTTTCAAGTTTCAGGTTGTAAAATCTAATCTAATTATGTTCATTACAATTTAAAATTTTATTTTAAAATCTGTCTTCCTGTGATATTTCTGGCTTTTCTTGCATGTCTTATACAGATGAATTGTTTTACTTATTCAAATATGAAGTTGTATGTTCCTCACTATTTTTGGCAGTTGTTCAAAATTTTACAACCTGCATCCTTTATCAATCAAATTTAATATTTTAATTGATATTCTCCCCTCATCCCTGATAATGCAAGCACCATAGAATATTTTAATTCAAATTATTTTTTATCTTTAAGCACATGATTTTATTGTTGGGTATTTAATAATTTAAACTAAAAATGTATTATTTTTTATTTCATAGCAATAGTATTAAAGATCCACATATGCACAATTCTTAATATTCTTTATTTTTTCATTAGTTCAAGCTTTTTATTTGCATTCATTTATATCAAGCACATCACTTAGTGTTTTAGTTTGTAGGGACCTGTTCCTGAATAATTATTTTAGTTTCTATTTGTTTAAGATATCCTGATTTCACCTTTATTCTTAAAGAATCTTCTATTTTGGTACAGAACTCTAGGTTGGCATATATTTTTTTAAAACGAATTGCAAATACAATTTTATTTTCTCAAATTCCTTTTTTATGTGGCTAGCTGTCAGCATAATTATTGCTACTTTGATGTTAATCCTCTCATTTCTACCTCTTCTAAAATATTTATCTTCAATTTTTATAGTGTCGATGTGTTTTGATTCAGATTGTTAAAATTAGTTGTGCTTCCAATGTTTTAAGTCTCTGGAATCTGTGGCTTAATGTCTTAAAGCAATTTTGAAATGTTCTCAGTGAGCACCTTCTCCAATAATGAAGTCACCTTCTTTCTTCCCTCTCTCTCACTCTCTTTGCTTCAGTTACCCAGAATGATAAGCTTTCCCACTGTGTTCCTTACTTTATTTTCACCATTTCATTCCTTTTATCTCTTTATGCCTCATTCTACATATTTTGTTCCAACTCATTTTTCAAGTTTTCTAAATATTTTTGTCAACTGTTACTATTTTTTTTTCACCATACAATGAGTTCTTAATTTTAGTCATATTTAGTTTGTGGAATTTTCGTGTCATTATTTTTATGTCACCTACTTCTCTGCACAAATATTCAATCTGACCTTTTTATCCCTTTGTACAAGGCAAGCATAGTCACTTTGTCTATTCTGCATCCTGGAAGTTAGATTGTAAGTCTTTTTCTTTGTTTGTTGGACCTGGAGATTTTCATCTCTATTGATTTGTTTCCTTATGCTCTTAATTGAATGAAGTGGTAAAACATTGTTTAAATTGGAGAAATAATTTGAGCCCATGATATTTCTTTTGTTTGTTTACTTGTTTGTTTGTTTTGCCTTTTCCTCCAGAGAGGATTCTGGTAGCTCCTTGTGGCACTGGCACTACAGCAGTGCTTCATTTCAATTCCAGTCCTTGTGACATAAAGCCAAGTTGCAATTCCAGGGAAGGGACACTCACTTCTGGGTCATTTGTCACTCCTCTAAGATTGTGCCTGATCCAGGTTCAAAGTTCTAGCTTTTTGTTTGCATTCATCTATATCATCTATACTTCCTCCCCTGTAACTAGGCTCTGGACTCCAATCCCAGTCTTCTTGCACTGCTGAGCCATATCTGTTGCTTCTTAGCTGAACTTTCAGATTCCTCAGCAAAGTGTCCCCCAAAGCCAGGCTGATATTCCTGAACTTCTGCCTGCCTTTGTACCTTGACCTGGCAATATTTAATTCTCTGGCTAGCTTGGCAAAGACATAAAATACTTGATTTTTTTCCTACCCAGATATCCAGGTACCCTCAGAAGCAGTATCAATTGGTATTTTTCAGTGTGCTATTAGCAGAATTAGAAGCACTGATATAGTTATTTTTTACTTACCGATTAGATAACTGAACATTGTTCTATATCCCAATGAAAGATAACTAACATTGTTTTTATAATGTAAAAATAAAGTACCCATATTTTTTAAAAGTAATTTGGCAAAAGAAATAATAAAAGATAAGCACTAACAAAATAAAACAGAAATTTGCTATTTGGTTGGAAGTAGCAGGAATCCAAGTTTAATTAACTTGGGTATGAAAGTACTGGCTTAGTAAATCAAATTATTAAAAAAGGCTATAACAGGTTTGCCCGTAGAAGTGAGTGGCTTTAAAGAACAAATTATGATGATGTGGGTGGTGCCTCCCAGGGCTTTCATGCCTCTTCTGTTCTTGAGCAGTTGGCTTTTTCCTGCTGCAGAAAAGCTTTTTCATCATGCGAGTGTTGGGCTTATATTTTTACACCTTGTACCTTGCCATCCTTCTACCTGTCCTTTTCTTCCAGCAAAATCCAGTAAGAAGAATCTTAGGAAATGCCCATAAAGTGCTTGTCAGTGAATCATCCCTGTAGTCAGCATCTGTAACCTGGCTTAGCTCCTAGGTCCCATGGTTATGGTCAGTTTCTCTAGAAGGGACTGTTTGATTGGCCGCAGCAGATGCTAGCCCTGGGATCAGGGTCAGTTTAGGAGGAGGAACAGAGGAGAAGAGTCGGTCAAGGAAAAGAGTGTTCCCAGTACCAAGCTACATAAAGCCTTTTGCAAACAAGTCCCATTTTGTTTCCAATATCACATTTTGCTATTCCCTCTCTCATACTTAAATTCTTTTCATGATCAACATCTCAATATTTCCCCAAATATGTCATCTCTTTTCATGAGTCCATATTGCTTTCTGACCTGGGAATATGTTTTGTCACATCATCTAGCATTGCCTAACTGTTATAAAGACGCAGGTTTGGGATCACCTCAGCATGTTCTGTGTCCCCTTCCCTCTCCCCCACCCCACACACTCTCACGGGTTCTGGAATTTCTTTCAACTCATCTGGAAATAATCTCTCCTTGAAACATTTATCTTATTGAAATAATCTCATTTTATTTATAATCTTCTATCAAACTATGATCAGCTGAGTTCAGTAGCCCTTTCTTATCCTCATATATATGCTCTTCTATTTTGCCACATCAACATAGGCATCAACGTTTGTTGAATGAGTAAATGAAAGCCGATGTCCTCCAAGGTTGAGCACTTGGCTCAGTAGTTAATCAATATTGGTTGACTGCTATTTCTGGGAAGCAATTTAAAATATGCTTACAGATCTCCTCACTTCCAGCAGACTTGTGTTCAGGGAAGAGACCCTGGGCACACTCTTTACCCATAATTACCTTTGTTTATTTTCTTGGCCCAGGAAGAGATCAGCAGGTGCACAGCTGGGTAGTGTATCTTCTGTTTGCTGGATTATTAATTGCAGGAAAGAGGATCCAGCCTGCTTCCATAAACACGATGAGTGAGAAGAGAGAGGAATAAATACAATGTGGAGGTAGAGTTCGCCTTCCACGATCACAGTGTGATGTATGGTAGTGGATTATTTCTCATGAAATAAATGCTTTGTGTCACGTCTTCCTTAATGCTCCTCCCAAGAACACTTTCCTCATGATGCTGCTGGGCATTTATTTGCGTTTATCATTTATTTGAAGGGGATACTCCTTTGGAAGAATAAACCTGTCATAGAGAATGAATATATTTTCTCTGCAAAGAAACTGAACATTAGGAATTCTGTAATGTAGTGGGGCCCCTTTTTATGAAATGCCTGTCAGACGGGTGAATCAAAGATATAAACAGCCTGGGTATGCACAGAATAATCACGGCAGGAAAAAGGTGTTACAGGAACTGACAGTCAATGGGGAAGTCTTAAGGGAGGAAGAGAGGTGCAGTTGGCTGAAGAGCACGGTGGTTCTGCAGAGGTGCCAAGACCGAAGCCTGTCGTAGGCAGTGCTGCAGTGTCCCAGGGAAGGGCTCTTCTACTAGGGGCTGTGTAAAACAACTTCAGAGGTAGCATGTGTAGCCTCGAACAGAAGTTTTCCAAAGAGGATCCCTTAGTCATACCTGATGATGTAGGACTTTCATTCGAATGAGAAAGAAATTAAGGAAACATAGCTTTATTGGTGTTCTGCGGGAAGGTATATTACACACACACACACACACACACACATTTATTTATTTATAAAATGTATATATATATGTATATATAATATATATTATAAATACATATATATTTATAGTAATATAAATATATAATCAATCAGAGAATAAAAGAAATTGTCATTCTATAGCATCAAATAATATTTGAAGAAATTTCATCAAGTGTTCAGGGCAATTATTTGCCATTTGGGGGAGCTGGGTACAATTTTTCAAATGGAAAAAAGACTGTATCAATTAGTTTTTTTTAAATTGTTCTGTAACAGATTCTTACTCAGTGGCTTAAAACAATAGCCATTTGTTCACAGGACATTTGTCTAGGTCAACAGACTGAGCATGGTGTATCTGGGTGCTCTGCTCAGGGTCTCAGGAGGCTGAAATCTGGTGCGAGCTGGGCTGAATTCCTAATTGGAACTTAAAGTCCTTTTCCAAGCACACATGTTTGGGGAGAATCCAGTTGGTGGTGTTTGTAGAGCTGAAGCCCCTGCTTCCTTGTTGGCTGTTGGCTGGACTCATCTCAGCTCCTTAGGTGCTTTCAAGTCTCAGTCACATGCCCCTTCCATCTTCAAAGCCAGCACTAGCATCTCTCAGGTCAAGTCCCTCTGACTTTAGAGCAGGCCCTGTCCCATGTAAGCCTTTACCTGATTAGGTCAGGACCACCAGAAAATCTCCTTTTGAATAATTCAAAGCCAACTGATTAATAACCTGGTCAGGAGAGCGATGGTCTAGCAGCACATTGACAGTTCTGATCACATTCAAAAGGACGAGATTATCTAAGGCAAGCATTGCAGGGGATGGGTATGTTGGGGGCCATCTTAGAATTCTGCCATCAGAGTGGCTTTCTGTCATTGGAAGATGACTGTGGGACGGTACGAAGGATGAAGTGAATCATGAAGACATAGCCCCTGGGTGTCCTCCCGTGGGTCAACTCTGGTCACCTGGCAAGTGCTTCCTGGAGCTTGGTGTTGAGGATTCACCAAGCCAGAAAGATCTGCAGAGTCAAATAAAGGAGCAGGGGTGGTAATAAACACACTAGGTAGGTACCACCTTGAGTTTCAGGGGGGCATCCCAGTAGTCCCGAGAAAGCAAGATGTCAGCCCTTCCTGGAGCAAGCATCTTGGGATGAAGAAGACGCAACTGTGCAAATTCTGAAACTCTCTTCTAAAGATCTTAGATTAGGATCTCGGGAGTAAAGAGGATCCTGTTCTGGAGCTCCTACATCCAGGTGATTCCCTCTAGTCACGTCAGGATGTGGCTCAGTCAGAAGTGTCTGAGAATCTAAGAGGACATTTAGGAACCCACCAAGGGGTCTCAAGGGCCAAAGCATCAGTGGGGGCATAACAAAGAAAAAACTTAAAAATTGATGGTGGGAGGATTGCACAGTGTACTGAATCTACTTTTTTGTATAAAAAAATGGGGGAATTTTATAGAACATGAGTTATATCTCAATAAAGCTGTTCCAAAAAATCTGTGATGGAGAATATATATATATATTCTCCATCACAAAGCATGTTCAGTGGGAGAATATTTTTATTCAATTACCTGTTTAAATAGACCCACCTCAAGGAGAGGACCTCAGATGGTGCCAAAAGCCTGTGGTCACCTCCGTTTTGCAGCAAGATCATCATCATCTTGTGCCAATGTAATTCCTTCTCTGGTGTCTCTCTGCCTGGACTCTTCTTGGGATTTCCTGGATGTGTTCCTTCCTTCCTTCCTTCTCCATTCAGGTAATCTCCTCTTCTCTCTTCTTACAGAGGGCATCAGTGCACCATATCCAAACTGCAGAAACCTCCACTCGGCTCCTCATTTTAGGCCTCATTTCTTTTATCCACCCCATTTCTTCAGGTATGACGTGCACATGGAGGTGTTTGGAAACAATTGGGCATCTGGATTCAGAGCTCAGGAGGGCAGTTAAGGACCGGGACTTTCTTTTTCTTTTATTTGAATGGAGGCCTTCACTTTGGATTAATATCAGCATTAAAAAGAAATTTCTGTCTTTGTTGCATACTTGAAGGAAAATGTCATGAAAAGTATCAGTGTTAGCAAAATGGTTTTTATTTACTTCATTAACATTTGTAGCCCTGGCCAACAGTGAGCCTCCTGGGAGTACCGTGAGATGAGTTTGCCATAAAAAAGGAAGAGCTGCAGTTACAGCAGCAACCACTGATGAAGCATCGGCTTTGTGCCACATTGTCCACACCTGACATGTTTGGGGAGAAGTTGTTTGAGTAGATGGCTCCAGAGTCAGAACATTGAGTCCAAATCTCAGGTTCCAACTTAAATTACTTAATCTTCTGTCTCAGTTTTTCTGTCTGTAACATTAGGATTATAACAAAACTTGTCTTTCAGTATTTTCTGCAAATAAGCTATACAATGAAAGCACTTAGTGTCTTACACATGCCAAACACTGCGTGTTAACTGTTGTTATTTATATGCATCATCTTATTTAATCCATATAATTATACAGCACGGTATGCAGGATTTTTCCATTTCTCAGTGAGGAAACAGATTGAAAAGTATATAATAACAATAAACAGCCAGGCACCAGGGTGCTTGTCTGTACTCCCAGCAGTTCAAGAGGCTGAGACAGAAGGCTAGCAAGTTCAAGGCCAGCCTCAGCAACTTAGGCTCTAAGCAACTTAGTGAGACCTTGTTTCAAAATAAAAAAAAAAAAAAGGGCTAAGCATGTGACTCAGTGGTTAAGCACTGAATACTCCCCCCCCCCAAAAAAAATTCCCCCTGGTACCTCCCTCCAAAAAACCTCCCAAGAAACAAAAAGCAAAAAACAATAAACAAACATCAAATATCTCTGAGCGAGAAGAGAATGAAGCCTCATTTGAATCCCATTAAGAAGCTCTGGTGATTGAATCCTTGTCATTCTTCTGTGATCTACTGAATTTAACCCTGTATTAGTATTCAGTACAGATAATTGACATCTAATATTTTTTCTTTTCCTGTAAATGATAATTCTGGCTTAGATAAGACCTATTTTAGTGCAGGGTCTAGTGCCCAAGGACTGTAAACAGAGGGCAGTGGTAATCATTATCTATTTTACCACGAGCTCTTTAAGATTGACCCAATGGAGATGATCTTCTAAATCTTTAGTCGATCAATAGAGTTTCTCTGTCTGCAGTATGCTTTGCACAAACAATATTCTCTCTTGGAGACATCTGTGGCCAATAACAGGAAGAATTTATGCTTCATTCTTCTTTCCTTATTTTACATTTATGTTTAAAATTGCACCTGGTAAAGCAAGCCACCAAGTAAAACAGAGTCTGTGAGAAAAGGGCAGAGGGGTCAAAAGGACCTGCATTTTATGTTTGGGTCTCTATTGAAAACAACTAAGAAATTTTCATATGAAGAAATCAAGTATGCTGGATTAAAAAAAAACAGCTCTTTCAATAACATCAAAGGCTATTTTTTAGATTTTTTTTATTTATTTGTTGGGGTTTACAGCTCTGAATTGTGCCACACATGAAGCCTTGTGTGACCACCAACACAATCAGGACATGAGCAGTTCCGTCATCTCAAACAGTTTCCTTAAAGGTTATGTTTTAAGCGAGTCTTTAAAAACATACAAAGGTCAAACTCAGCTACAGGGAGAAATATGAAAAAAATAATTTTTAAAAACTGGCACAAAATCTGAAGACCTGAGTTCTCCTGACTCTTCTACTAGGTAGATGTGTAATCCAGTGGGCATCCTTAATTTTGTAAAATCCCAGCTTTTTTCATCTTTAAGGAGTTTCATCTAAACTTGTCCTGCTACTCTTAATTGGTCTCAAAATTTGGGACTATGAGCCTGTGTTAAATCATGTGAACTCAAACATTTCAGAAAGAATCCTTACTTTAATTGCTAAAGAAATGTGTTTCTCCCTTTCTTGTGATCCACTCCAGAGATGAGTCTTTATTTCATATTTATAGCCATTAAGCTTTCCTTCTATAATTGTGGTAAGAACCTCTTAACCAATTTCTAAGTGTACAGCACAGTATTAACTATGGGAACTCTGTTGAATGCAGAACTATAGAAACTCATCATCTTGCACAACTGGAACTTTAGACTCACTGAATTCCAATTCCTCAGGGCCTCCTCCCTCCCATCTCTGGCAGCACATGTTCTCCTCTCTGCTTCTTTATGTTTTGGACTATCTTAGATACCTGAGCTGGGTGGAGGTATCTGTCTTTCGGTCATCAGCTTATGTTACTTAGCATGATGTCCTCAGGGTCCACCCACGGTTGTATATGGCAGAATTTCCTTCTTTTCTAGAGTTGAATACTATTGCATGTGCACATGCATGCAGAGAGATAGATAGACCATGATTTCTTTATCCATTCATCTATGGATGAATGTTTAGGTTGTTTCTAAATCTTGGCTGTTGCAAATAGTGCTGCAGTGAACTAGGGAATACACACACCTTCCCCCAATTTTAATTTGTTGTTTTTAGTTATATGTGACAGTAGGATGTATTTTGACATATCATGGAGTATAATTTGGAGTATAATTTATAATTATACATGGAGTATAATTTCCCATTCATGTGGTTATACATGATGTGGTGTTACACTGGTCTATTCATATATTCATATATGAACTTAGGGAAGTTATGTCTGATTCATTTTACATACTCTTTGAGAACCTGATTTAAATTCTTTTGGACACTCAGAAATGGTATTTCTGCATCATATAGTGGTTCTATTTTGAATTTTTTGAGAAAACTTAAAAGTATTTTCTACAGCAGCTGCATAGTTTGACATTTCCACTAAGAGTAAAGAAGGGTTACAACTTCTATACATCCACACCAACATGCACTGTCTGTCTATCTGTCATTTCTTCTTTCCCTCCCTCCCTCCCTCCCTTCTTCTCTCCTGTCCTCTTTTTTGATAATAACTCTCCTAACAGGTGTGAGGTGATAACTTATTGTGATGTTGATTTTTATTTCCTTGGTTATTAGTGATGTTGAACATCTTTTCATGTGACTATTAACCACTTGTATGTAATCCATGGAGAATTGTCTTCAAATCCTTTGCCCATTTTAAAAATCAATTTTCATTGTCATTTTGCTATTGAATTAAAGGGGTTCCTTTTACTAACCCCTTATTAGATATATGGATGTAAATGCTTTTCTTTATTAAATTATTTATTTATACTAATTTGTTATACACAATGGCAGAATGCAATTCATTGCATGTTACACATATAGAGCACAATTTTTCAAGTCACTAATGTCTTTTCAAGTCACCATTCGTGTCTTTATACATGTACTTAGAATGTGTTCCATAAATAGGATGGATTCAAACTAAAAAGCTTCTTCTCAGCAACTCATTCCACCATCTTTCCTACCCCCATGTCACCTCCCTTCACCTCCCTCCCCTTTAAAAAGTTCCTCCATTCCTCCCATGCTGTCCCCTACCCATTGCCACTATGAATCAGCATCCTTATATCAAAGAAAATATTTGGCCTTTGAGTGTTTGGGATTGGCTAACTTCACTTAGCATTATATTCTCCAACTCCATCCATTTACCTGCAAATGCCATGATTTTATTCTCTTTTTAATGCTGAGTAATATTCCATTGTGTATATATACCAAAGTTTCCCTATCCATTCATCTACTGAAGGGCATCTGGGTTGGTTTCACAATTAAGCTATTGTGAATTGTGCTGCTATAAATATTAATGTAGCTGTGTCTCTGTAGTATGCTGTTTTTAAGTCATTTGGGTATAGATGGAGGAGTGAGATAGCTGGGTCAAATGGTGGTTCCATTCCTAGTTTTCCAAGGAAACTCCATACTGCTTTCCAGATTGGCTGCACTAATTTGCACTCCCACCAGCAGTATATGAGTGGACCTTTTTTCCGAATCCTCGCCAACACTCATTGTTGTTTGTATTCTTGATAGCTGCCATTCTGACTGGAGTGAAATGAAATCTTAGAGTAGTTTTGATTTGCATTTCTCTAATTGCTAGAGATGTTGAACATTTTTCATATGTTTGTTGATTGATTATATCCTCATCTGAGAAGTATCTGTTCATTTCTTGGCCCATTTATTGATTGGGTTATTATTATTATTTTTTTTGGTGTTAAGGATTTTGAGTGCTTTATATATCCTAGAGATTAGTGTTCTATCTGATGAGCTTGTGGTAAAGATCTGCTCCCATGCTGTAGGCTCTCTATTCACCTCACTGATTGTTTCTTTTGCTGAGAAGAAGCTTTTTAGTTTGAATCCATCCTATTTGTGGAACACATTCTATGAGGCCAATATCACCCTGATTCCAAAACAAGAAAAAGAGACATCAAAGAAAGAAAACTTTAGACCAGAATCTCTAATGAACTTAGATGCAAATATTCTCAATAAAATTCTGGCAAATCAAGTACAAAAACATATCAAAAAGATTGTGCCTTTGGTTTTTTGGCATTGGCTAACTTCATGATAAAGTAGGGTTCATCCCAGGGATGCAAGGTTGGTTCAACTATGGAAATCAGTAAATGTAATTCATCACATAAGTAGACTCAAAATAAAAAATCATATGATCATCTCAATAGATACAGAGGAAGCATTTGACAAAGTATAGCATCCCATCATGTAAAACACTAGAAAAACTAAGGATATCAGGAACATACCTCAACATTGTAAAGGCTATCTATGCTAAGCCCCAGGCCAACATCATTCTAAATGGAGAAAAATTGAAATTATTCCCTTTAAAAACTGGAAAAAGACAAGGATGCCCTCTTTCACTACTTCTATTTAACATAGTTCTTGAAACTTTAGCCAGAGCAATCAGACAGACAAAAGATATTAAAGGGATACAGATAGGAAAAGAAGAATTCAATTATCACTATTTGCAGATATGATTCTACACCTAGAAGACACAAAACATCCCACCAGATATCTTGTAGAACTAATTAGTAAATTCAGCAAAGTAGCTGGATGTAAAGTTAACACCCATAAATCAAAGGCATGTCTAGTATATCAGTGACAAATCCTCAGAAAGAGAAACTAGGAAAACCACCTCATTTACAATAGCCTCAAAAAAATGCATTCTGCTGTCATATATAAATTAAAAAAAATAAAGCTGACAAAAGGTAAAATTAAAGCTCTCAAAGACAAAAAAAAGAAGAATAGAAAAAAGAAATAGGAAAAGCCGTCATTAAATTCATCTGGGAAAATAAGAGACACAGAATAGACAAAGCAATCCCTAGCAAGAACATTGAAGCTGGTGGCATCACTATACTAGACCCTAAACTATACTACAGAGCAATAGTAACAAAAACAGCATGGTATTGGCACCAAAATAGACCTGTAGACCAATGGTACAGAATAGAGGACACAGAGACAAACCCATATAATTACAGTTATCTTATATTAGAAAAAGGCACCAAAAACATATATTGGAGAAAATATAACCTCTTCAACAAATGGTGCTGTGAAAACTGGAAATCCACATGTAACAAAATGAAATTAAACTTCTATATCTTACCAAGCATGAAACTCAAAGTGGATCAAGGACCTAGGAATTAGACCAGAGACTTTGAGCCTAATGGAAGAAAAAAGTAAGCCCAAATCTCCATCATGTCAGATTAGTTCCGAACTTCCTTAATAAGACTCCTATAGTACAAGAATTAAAACCAACAATCAATAAATGTAAATACTTTTCTCCCAGGGAAAAAATCTCTCTCTCCTAGATTTGTTTCATGTTGTTGATTGTTTCCTTTGCTGCACAGAAGTTTGAAACAGTGTCACTTTTCTGTTTTTTGCTTTTGTCTGTGCTTTTGTGAAGACCTATATCATGAAGCTTTTTTTCTATAAGCATTACATATCCAGTTATTATGTTTAAGTCTTAATCCATTTTGAGTTGACTTTTTGTGTGTGGTAAAAGAAGAGGGTCCAATTTTATTCTTTTGCTGTGTATGTCTGTTTTTTTCCAGCACCACTGGTAGAGGGAACTATCCTTCCCCCTCTGTACTTGATATACTTGTCAAAGATCAGTTGAAAGTGTATATGCAGCTTTACTTTTGGGCCCTCTATTATGGTCCTTTGGACTGTGTGTCTGAATTTCTGTCACTACCATAGTGTTTTAATTATAGGAGATTTATAATGTATTTTGAAATTAAGATGTATGATGCCTTTAGCTTTGTTCTTTTTTATGGCTATCTATGAATTTTAGGATTGCATTTCTTTTGAAAATGTCATTGGGGCCAGGAGTAGTGGCACATGCCTATAATCCAAACTACTCAGGAGGCTCAGGCAGGAGGATCCTAAATTCAAGGCGAATCTGAGCAAGTTATCAAGACCTTGTTGCAATATAAATGACAGTTTTAAAAGAGGAGTGAGGAGGTAGCTCAGTGAGTGAGGCCTGGGGTTCAATGCCCAGTAATGAAAAAAAGAAAATGCTATTGGGATTTTGATAGATATTGTATTGAATTTAAAACCACTTTGAGTAATGTGAAGTTTTAACAATATTAAATTGTTCAATAGCCCTTTCTTAATGTACCCCATTGGAAATATTATTGCAGCACATAAAGTATATAAAATAAAATTTCCTTTAATTCCTTTTTTGAAAGTTTGTGTTGAATTACCATTCTACCATTTAAATGACATCTTTCCATATTGCTTACTTAAATGTGATATTTTGAGTGGAAGCCACAATAATTTGGGGTAGCCCTTTTCAAAAAAATAAATAAAACCCAAGGAATGACAAGTGGCATGAGAAACTCCACCTTCCTTGCTGTTTCTCTATTGCATTGCCTGGAATTGGTGTTAATTTGATCCACCTTGGCAGGGCAGGATGAAGGCCAACAAGCCACCCTCCACAGGGCTCCTGTAGGCTCTGTGTTGTGGTTGGCCATCTTGTCCTCACCTCTGTGCTGTTTCCTTGGGAAGGTGACACTCAGTACCTGGAGTGGCTCTACCACGTGTTTACAGCTCCACAGGCTAAACTTTATGAAACATGTCGCAGGGTCTGCTCTCAGTCTGCCACGTAATCTCCCTTCTCTGGAGATTACGTTGTGCAGATCGGGCTGGAAGTGGGCCTCCAGTTTTGGACCATTGCCCCTTGATGCTGGTCTTGCTGCTGGTCCTGGTCTTGCTGCTCAGAGGGGAGGTCACCTCTGGGCAGCAGGCAGTGAGCCCTGCCTTCAAACAGCTGCCATCACATAGAGAATGTGGATATTGGTCAGCTGTGGATGTGTGTGAGTGGGATGCAAGCCTGTCAGCTGTTGCCTGTCTTCACAACCAGAGAAGGATGGCATTTCCTTCTTTTTCATGTCTGTCCATAGAAACAGTGGTTCTAGGAATAGAGTCCTTTGGTATATTTAATATTCCTGGTATTCAAGGAAAGCCACTGAATGGAATGAATGATTGTGGGTCAGGAGTGTGAGGGTTCTCAGTGGGAGCATGCTAGGGGGCAGGAACGTGTCATTTCAGTGTTTATATATTATCCCTTTCCCAAGGTCATAGCCGCTGGTTTTTAAGCATGAATTTTTATCAACCAAGCATCCTGCAGTAGCATGATAGGATGCAGTAGAAATCTGGCTCTTTAGCACAATAAAACCTTGGCATTTGTAGACTTGGCCTTAGAGAGCTCAACCATTTGTAAACAACATTAAGGATCATGACTGTGACATTTTTATGATTTAGTCAAAGTGTGGTTTTGAGGGATACGCACCATGAGACTAATGTGTGGGACGAAGTTATTAACCAACAAGTAATCTACTGACCACCCAATATCTAAATATTAATGCTTTTTTGCATTCATTTGTTATTTAATAGTATTTTATGAAGTTATTTAAACAATTTTCTTTGTGTATGATGGAAAAATATATTCAGAGAACATGAAATTGAACGTAAATTATGTTTGTGAAAAGCCAGAGGAGTTATGAATTTTATATTTCCTGTGTTATGAATTTTAGATTTCCTAAGGATATGCAGCCACAGCTTCTCAAATATAAAGAGTCCACTGTAGAGTAATTAGCATATGTATAGTGAGCCTTCCCTAAACTCTGTTGATTCAAAATAGAGATGGCACTTGGTGGTAGTATATATTATATGTTATATTCTAGCACACTGTAGGTGGTATTTGAAGTGGGCCTTTGAGATATAATTAGGTCATGGTCAAGTACTTGATGTTACTTGGTGGTAGTATAATAGTTCTACACCCCTGTAATCCCCAAACTATTTGATTGAGTATCCTACGAGATATAAAGAACACGCAAATTTTATATGTATTAATTTGTTTCTTATAAAATGCACTGCTAATAAACCTTTATGTCTAGGTTAAGTTTAGGTTCACTGAATATAACATAAAAATCATTTAAAATAAATAACATTGTCTAAAACTAGATGGTACTTTATTTCTTGACTGGAGGTTGACAGTCAAGGACTGGTAGCTCTGTGAGGACATCAGGGGAAAAACTCTTCTCATTGAAATTCTCAGTGTAAGTCTTCTACCTCATAGTACAAAGTAGCTGCTGGATCCCCAGTCTTTACATTCCCAGTCTAAGCAGTGGGGAGGAAGAAGGAAAGAGGGAGTCCATACTTCCTTTTGAATACACTTCCTGACTGGCTCTCACATAACTTATGATTGCATCACAGGGGCCAAAACTTATCTTAAAGGAAAGCCAGGAAATGACAATCTTTATTTGAGAGGCAATTAATTGAACTATAAATGAGGCTTATATTACAAAGTGGAAATGAGGGTGTAGTAGATTGGATGTTTGTATTCCCTCAAATCATGTGTTAAATTCGAACACACTCTAGGTGATATTTGAGCTGGGCCTTTGACATATAATTAGGTCATGGGAGTGGGCCCTCAGGAGTGGATTAGTGCCCCATAAGGAGGCCCCAGTGAGATCCCCGTGCATTGGACAAAGTGAGTATGTAGCAAGAAGATGTCCCTGAGCAAGGGTTCAGACCCTCCCCAGACTGCAGACCTAGTGGGTGCCTTGATCTTGGGCTTCCCAGCATGCAGAACTTCCCAGCCTGGGAGATTCCCTTTTGTGGTTTATAAACCACTGAGTCTGTGGTATTTTTGTTATAGCAGGTGAAAAGTCTAAGAAGGGATATTGGTGGAAGCAGTGAATAGATTCTAGACATTGTATGTGAACTGTTTATGAGGCCTAATTTATCTTATATAAAAATCAAATATAAGTAGGAATATTAGTATTTGCTTCCTATATACATATGGGCCATTGTGGGAACCTTCTTGGGTGTGGAACCCTCACTTTGGAGGCAGAAGCAGAAGGAGGGTGAGCCTCCAACTCACTGGCCATCCCCAAGACAGGTAGGACTGGAGGACACCTCTCCCTCCCGCTGCTGTTCCTCCTCAGGGTTCTTGATTGGCAGGTGCTCTCTCACACCTGGGTGTGCAGTGTCAATGAGCTGTGTGTACATCAAAGTGGGCTGGAAACCTCTCCTTCAAGAGAGGCCTTCTGGGGGGAACTACAGCACTCAGGATTCCAATTTATCTTGGGGGGAACTACAGCACTCAGGATTCCAATTTATCTTTGGTTCTCAAAAACTGTTTTTTTACAAATGAAAAAATAAAAGATTTATTTTCAAACTACCAGGCTACATAAAAATGTCTCATTCATGCTTATTTTGTGTTATATGCTTGCCATTACTTGCTGGAAAGACACAAAACGAAACGATCTGAATTATTACAGATTTATAAATACCAGCATGTATCCTGTGGTTGTCAGGATCTCAATAAATTTTAGAAGTGACAAGACTGAATCATATTTTTTCTTCAATTATGCTTACATTGGTGTGCAGTTTTTCCATTTGCAAAGTGTTAAAGTGTGTGTGTGTGTGTGTTTGTGTGTGTGTGTGTTTCGTTTGATCCTCAAAAATATTCTCAAAGTAGTAAGAATAAGAAAGAGACCAACCTGGAATCAAATAGGTTCACATTTGGTGATCCCACGTTTCAACTTTTTGAGGCCCCAAGGAATGAAATAGTTTTACCCCTACCACATGACTAGTTAGGGATACAGCTGCAAACATACATCTTCTGACTCCTAGAGAATATTCTTTCCAATATTTTTATTATTTACCCAGAGATAGCAATTGTAGGAATGGGAGGCATTTGCTGTTAAAATAAATATTATCTTGTCCTGAGTATTATAAATTTATCCTCTGCATTTTCATCAAATATATAATATCAACAGAGCTGGTTATCTTAGAGTAACACTGTCTAATGTGGTAGTCAATAATCACATGGGGTTATTCAAAATTATGTTATCTAAAATTAAGACATCCTTTTCCTCAGTCCTGCCAGCCACACTTCCAAGTTCTCAATAGCCACGGAGAGGGTTAGTGGTCATTGTATCAGCCAGTGCAAATTTTCTATTTCCATCACCAGAGAAGATCTGTTGAACAGGGTTATATTGGAGGGCACTTACAGTCTTATTTTTTGCTGAATTATAATAACATCCTTGCTTCAGCTGGTGCTTGGGGATGTTAGGAACAGTAAGCAAGCAAAGCAGCAGTATCAGAAGGATTTAGAAAACAGTTGACTCTTCAAGAAACATTTTTCCTATTCAAAAGAAAATGAGTATGTGTGAAATTAGAATAATAAGTTGCAACTAAGCAGATAAATGATTTTTAGGAAGTCATCGGCACCACAGATATTTATAGATGGCTCTCTAAACATTTTTTTTTGCAGAAACATTTTGAATCATAATTTTTATGAGTAGAATGCCTTTGGGGACAATGTTGAAAGTGTTCAATTCAAAGCCCTGTCAATTGAGTTTGAGTTAATATTATATCCCAGCAATGTGATGTTGCATATGATGATAGTCTTTTGAGAAAAGGGGGAAGAGAGGTACCCAGAGATCAACAGAGAGAAACCCAGTTTTTCTGTTTTCTTTTAGGAAAAAAGCACATACCACAGTTACATACACATCATCATATACTTAAGGACTTCATCCTGATTGAGCTGAAATATTCAAATTCATTTTGATGACTTATACATTACAATATTAGGCATCCGGTAGGACCTTGCTGATGAATTAAATTAGCTTCTCAGTAATTAGTAGGCAGCCTTAGTGAGCTCTGGCCCTTCCACACACAGCATTATGGCCTTAATGTTAATTGCATTAAGATGCTACTTGAAAATTATTGGGAGCTTTGAGGGGTAATCTAATAGGAGAGGCAAACCACAGAAAAAGAAGAATAAAATAAAGAAGTAAGTAAATACAAAAGAGAGGAAATCTGAATATAGAGGGAGAAGAGGAAAACCTTAAATGAAGCAAAATTTGAACTTCTCTTGAAAAACAAGTAGGATTTGGGGAGGGAAGAAGGAAATGGCAGCTTTTCTGAGTGAAGGAGGAGCAGTCCTGAAGATGTGAATGTGTGTGTAATTTGGCTAGAGTTAGGGTTGGAGAGCAGACCCGAGAGGCCTGATGGGTCCCAGAAGGTGTGTGTTTGAAGTTAGTAGCAGCAGCAGCACTTGCTAGAGAGGTGGAATCCATCAAGGACAGAGAAGACCAAGGGCAAGAGTGTTGGTGTGGGGGCAGACGTCAAAGACAGCCTTCTTGATTCTTTGTTGGAGTGGACGTGGTTAACCTGTTTTTTCAAGATGGTAAGTTCTGGAGGGTATTGTATGGCATGGCCCAGAATGAGTGAGACAGTGGAGACCAGAGGTCATAGCTGTAACCTAAGAAGTCCATAAATACTTACTAAGCACCTCTTGTTCCCAGAGGTTGAGAGATGGCTGCGGAGCACTGTGATTTGTTCCTTGGTCCTGGCATGTCATTGTCTAAGATTGGATAGTTATTCCTGGTGCAGACACAGAACTATACAATGAGGCAGAATTGGGGGAAGGTTTATTACCAGGTGAGGTTTAGGCAAGTCTATTGCAAGATGAGGGAATGACAAGAGAAGATGAGATAGGCCCAAGGAAAAATGGGAATGCAGACCAGCTAGGGACTGAAATGCACTGAGATGACCAGGCTTCTTCCTTTCCTTAGGGTAAGGGGTGGGGACTATGGTGGGAAGCCTGTAGCGGCAGGTTGCCAGGGCTCTCTGCACCCAGTGTTTTGTGTAGCTGTTCCAGGTTTGAAGGAAGCCACACACCTGAGCTGTGTGAAAACTTAGGATGTGCCCTTGCAAACTTGGGTCATTTGGCCCTTTCTGGCAGCTTGTGGGTACATGAGTGACGTTAGGAACATGATGTGTGCCTGTAAAACTACAGCAGACCATGGTAAGCCTCTTTCTGGAATGTGGAAAAAGGCTGGTACCTCTGGGTCACTTTCTGATTTGGGGCCATTTTTATTGTCAATCTTCCCCAAATTCATCCTCCTTTTCCCTTCTCTCATTGCCTCTCATCTCTAGTTACCTGGGCTAACACTGCTATTGTCCAGGTGTTGTTCCAGGCACTGGGGATTTTGAGCACAGTAGGTAGGATCCTATAAGGTGGTAAGAAAGACAGGGGTAGCTCTAAAATATAGGAAACTCGGAAACCCCTCATATTCCAGAATGTTGGTAATTGAAAAAGACATTATTTTCTTTAGGCCATTCACCTTGTCATATTTGTTTTCTCCAAATGAATGAGGATGTAAAAAGTAAAATATTATTTTGGAGGTGAGAGAGAGGAATTGCCCTCTTTGGATTTTGGTGGTTAATGGAGAAAAGAGTTTCTGGCATTCTGGGAGGAAACTCTGAAAGGAAACCTCTACCTTCATTTCCAGGGATCACAAACTAATAATGGGCAGGTGTGGCAGTCACTGCAGCTGCTTATAATTAGAAGGCAACTGGGACCTTGATGATTCATTCACTTGTTGAAAAAACAAAGCAGAACAAACAACTTCTTAATGCCTACCTGTGCCCTAAGGATGTGGCAGTACATATGTTAGATAATGGGAAGCTTTTGATATTGGCTGAGTGCCTGGGAATCAAGGAACAAGGTTCATTGCTGATATCCTGGGAGTGTTTCATAGTGTCCTTGTCATTAGGAGGGGCTGCTGCCATTTGGTCATTTGCACCATAGACCAGGCACATACCCATTCATGTTAAAAGGCAGATTTTTCAAGGAATGGAGGGCTGCTTACAGAGGCTTTTTCTCCCTTCACCCATAGCAGGATATATGACATAAGCCTCTCGTTCTGCAAGCTAATAGATACTCTTTAAAAATGTATATCATCTATGCAAATTTGCCTACTTTCTCTGTAATTATTCTGTAGAATAAGGCTAATGTCAGCGAGGACAAAACCTGTACAAAAAGACTTGTGTTAAACTTGTTTTGTACATACACATCTGGGAAAACAGCTCAAGATTTTTCTACTTGCATTTTGGATCAGATGGACAGACCTAGAATCCAGTATGCATTTTCTAGAGATAAAGAGACCTGAATGCAGACCACTGTTGGTGTCCAGCTTCATGGCAGCTATGCCTGGAGCAGGGAAAGATAGGTGAGGCCACATCACATGTGTAGCTTATGAACACACATAATAGCTTACAAACACTCCACGTGAACTAGGAAGTGAAAGTGTGTAGTAATAAAAAAGCTATGATAACCTTTAGTCCAGTTCATTTACACATTTGCCTGCATTTAATTTTGTAGCTAGTTTTATATTTAAACAAAATTCTTATCTGCTTTCTATATCTATCCACAGTATACAACCAAAGAAAAACAATCAAATGAATTATATGATGGAATTTATACAGATTAACGTTTGTCTTTTATTATTTTTTTTTCATTTTAATTGAAAGGTGTGGGCATATACTTATGCAAAAGTATTACATAAGCAAATCAGGAATAGTATTATGTTTTCCTTACAATACCATCTATGTAAGATTGAAAACAATACTATAAAATATGAAAGTTAATAATCATCTAAATATAATGCTATATAGAGTTTACGTAAATTTTAGATTTATAGAGTTGTAGTTTTAGATTTTTGAACTATTCTACACTGACTACATAATCTCTTACAGTAAGAATAAAAGCAAAGCTATAATTTAAAACAAATTTAATCATCACTTTTATCTTTTAATTTTCCTCTGATTTCCAAATACTTAAAAGATAGATGCATGTACCACAGATAGTTGAAACTGTCATTTTTCAGTACTTCTCATTTTATAATTTGATCTGAGTCCAGCATTATCTGATTTCAGTATTCTTCCTTTAATAAACAGAAATATTGCCAGCAGCTTCCTTGCGGAATTTTAGCACTTTCAAGGCCAGAATGTTGCATGTGAAAAGATTGAAAAATTCCTCTAGGCAAACATTCTTGAGATCTAAAATATTTGAAAATATGTATTTGAACAGCTGTGTTTCAATCTGATATTTTAAAATTGGTTGGCTCTTCTTGATGCAGGAAGTCTGTCTTGGTCTTATTTTCACAACCAATTCACAGTAGAGTCAGGGGTTTTTGGTTTCATACTGTAAAATCTTGTTTACAGAAGGAAGCCAGCTTCCAGCATGGTGGTATTCTAGCTGCTACAGCCTATTAGCACTCTGGATGTTCCAGAGAGACACAGTGGCCTCCGAGACAGATGAAGAGACATTTTACCACAGTGAATAAAAATTGTTAATGAGTTACCACAGATTCTTAAATGACTCTTGCCATGGTGATCCTTAAGTTTCCCCAAATGGACAGATGCTTGCAGATGTGGCAGTTGGTCTCCTTTTGAAACCTGCTGACAACCACCTTCTAGAATTTAATCCTCTCTCAGAGGGGATTTTCTAGTTTAGGATAAAGAGAAGTTCTAAATGATTCATGGAGTCAATCAAGTGAAACGTCACCTAGACCTCTGTCATCTAAATCTGCACATTTATCTCAATTATTTCTTCGGACATTATCTGAAAAACACAGAAAATTTATTGTGAAACTGGACTTAGCCTCATGTGAACCTCACTTCTGGGAAATGGGTAGCTCTGCTTTTTTCATGTAGTCACAGAGGTTCTGAGTTCGTTGTTGGCCACCTACGGAATCAAGAGTCCGCAGGACAAACTGGAAAGGCCCTTTGAAGAAGTCAGAACTGATTTTACTTTTGAACATTAAAGTAGATAAAAATAAACAGGAAATCCTATACGTTCTGTTGTAAGATCATCGTTGAATTGGAGTCCTGCTCCTCTCTCAGTGACTACTTGGGGACATTTACTTTCTCCAGTGTCATCTCCATCTTGGGGTTATGAGGTTTGGATGGTACCATGTGACTCCTCCGGTCATTCCTGGGTTCCTTATCGTCATTGTTTTGTTTTGTTTTTTTCCATTTTTTAAGAACATCATCTATTCAAACCAAACATTTATCCAAAGCCAAGTTGTTGATTTCTGTCAATATCATCTTATTTCAAATTAAATTAATTAAGATCAAATTATTTTTAGTCAAGTAATCTGGAGAAAACATCCTTCTCTCTAGTTCTGAGTCACTTTCTGTCATTTCTGCTGGGAAGGCACATTCCTTGGGTCTTGGTCCAACTCAGTGGAAATAGGTCCTCGCTTCAGTTTGCAACCCTGCCCACCAGGAAGCATCAACCAATCCATCACTGCAGACTGATACTGTGGATATTGTCACCTCTTCCTTTAGGGGGCTCTTCTCGACTATGTTCCCTCATTGTTCAAGGGGACAACTTAAGGGACCTGGAAATTTGATCAAGTTGCATACTGAGTTAATGTAAGAAGGTTAAATGGCATTTTATAATATTTTAAAATTATATCTATCACTAATCATTTAATTCTGCCACACATCATCGTTGTTTTTAATGAATGAGCAGGCTCAGTGGCTCTGGAGCCCAGGCAGGAAGACATGCTTCTTGTTTGAAGGTAACTGGGATGACACAATTTTAGGGACCAGAAGGAAAAACAGGAAACCGTGCTCTTTAATCTATACAGCTGCAAAGTCTGAAGGGACTTGAGGGTGGCCCTGATGTGATGTAAACAAGCCCCCTACTTGACTCATTTCCACAAAGCCCTGGCCAGGCTGAGCTTGCCATTTTAGCTGATAGCAGAGAGGCTGTTGGTTGAGGATCATGGTACTTTAAAAGCATGCACAAAAAACAAAAACAAACAACAACAACAAAAAAACAAACCCACAGTGTTTTAAAGCTTGGTATGTTGAATAAATTTCAAATGTTCTTTATTGTACTTTTCAAATTATAAGTATGTATGAGAGGGGAAAATGATATATTGTGTTTGTTTCAGTTAATTGGCTTAAAAGGAATCATGGTTCATTATTTCCCATGATTCCGCAGGTTGCCTGGATGCTTCTGCCTCTAACCCTACCTGGGCTTGAGCATTCATCTGGTGGTCATCTGGGGCTTGCCTCTTGGCCTGACTGCTCAGGCTTTTCTCTTCAGCATGTTCTCCTCAAGCTGACCTCGGGCAGCATTCCAACCGGACAGAGGGGGAAGCTGCTGGTCCTCTGGAGGCCTAGGCCTCAGATGTCATGTAGGACATCACTGCCATTTTGACATGTTATTGGTCAAGGCAAGCCCAAGACCTGTCTAAAGGAGATGGAAATAGACTCTACCTTTAATAACATAAATAACAGAATTACATGGCAGACAAGTAGGGAAGTAATTGCTGTGGGCATTTATGGAACGAAAGAGCCTACCTCAGCATTTCATAAGGACTAAGTAAGGTAGATTAATAATAAAAGAAGTGCTGATAAGGGACCAAAATGTTGGAGAACCAGTTCTGTTTTTAATCTGCTGACCCAGAATAAAAGTAAAAAGAACTCCCCTTTTCTTTCTCACGAGATCCTACTTTGGTTAATAAATGTGGTGTTTTAGTCAGCTTGTAATCACTGTGGCCAAAATACCTGACAAAAACAATTTAGAGACAGTTTTCACAGCTACAAGCTAATTTGGAGTTCAGTCCTGGTGTGGGCCCAAGGTAAAGCAGAACATCATGATGGAAGGGGAAGTGCTTCCCTCAGGGCAGCTGGGAAGGAGGGAGAGGGAAAAGGAGGGAGAGGAAGAGGGAAAGAAGGGAGACTGGCTACTTGGAAGATGTACTTCCCAGGGCACACTCACAGTGACCTGTCTCCTCTAGTCCACACCCCACCTGCCTATAGTCACCACCCAGTTAGTCCATTCAAGCTAGGATGGATGGATTAGGTCACAGCTCTCATAGCCCAATCATCTTAACTCTGAATATTCCTACATTAACAGGAGCTTTGGGGGGACGCCTCACAGCTAAACCATAACATGTTGTATTAGATTTAACTATAATTCAATCATTTGTACCTTGAGAGTCTAATCACCTTGGCTGGCCTTGAATTCCTGCACCACAGTGAACAGATTGGAGGAGGGCTGCAGCCACAAAAGAGAAATTAGAAAAAGTCCACCCCAGGGCTTTCTCTCATTGACTTATTAGTTTGTAGCTTTGAAAACTGTCAGCACAAAGGTGATTGCTGAACTAGCCTCTGTTTGAGCTGCCCAAGGATCCCCCCCATCTGAAAGCAAGGATCAGATGGGCCTAGAAAATGGATACCACCAAGACAGGAAGCCTCTATAGCCACCTCACTTTCACTACAAATTAGGTAACATGCCAAACTTATGTCGGGACATCTAAATGTTTGATATAACATATGTCACTAATCAATGATATCTGACAGGTAAGTACCCCAGTGCTGAGACTCAACAGAGTGGACTTTTATTCCCAGCCTACATGCTTAGCAGTGTCAGAATTGTTGACCTGAACTCCCCTGCCAGGGGATCTTTATCAGCTAGAAAACAGTGCTTAGGTATGGATTATCTTGCCTTTGGCCTTACAGCCTGCACCCTTTTCCAGAGTTACTTGGGATATACCTTCTCCCACTATGCCCTTGAGTTGGGTTGCTTAATACATTTAAAATACAATTTGATTATTTTTGACATTGTACACTCCATCTTGGGATCTCCCAAGATCTGCATCAATTTCATAACAAATCTACATACAGTAAAATTCACTTTTTGTGCAAGTGTAGTGGTGCACACCTGTCATCCCAGCAGCTCAGGAGGCTGAGTCAGGAGGATTGCAAGTTCAAAGCCAGCCTCAGCAAAACTGAGGCACTAAGCAACTCAGTGAGACACTCTCTCTAAATAAAATACAAAATAGGGCTGGGGATGTGGCTCAGTGGTCGAGTGTCCCTGAGTTCAATCTCTAGCACCCCGCCTCTCTCCGCAAAATTCTCTTTTTGTGCCATAAGTTTCCTGCATTAACAAACAGGAGCTTTGGGGGGACACCTCACATCTAAACCATAACATGTTGTATTAGATTTAACTATAATTCATGGTTTGTACCTTGAGAGTCTAATCACCTTGGCTGGTCTTGAATTCCTGCACCACAGTGAACAGATTGGAGGAAGGCTGCAGCTCCTCCTCCAATTCTAATTGTTAATTTCTAGTATATATAGGTTTTGACAGAGGAGGAATGTATCTGCCATTAAAATATTATAAAAAAAGTTTCAAAAACAACAATAAAAAAATTTTACCAAAAAAAATGTAATTTTTTTTTTTTTTTGCATCTTACCTATTCAGTGTGTCCTCCTTATCGCACTAACCCCTGGCAACCAGTAAAGTTTTTAATATCTTAAACTTTTACCTTTTCTGGAATAGCATATGTAATCTTTTCAGGTGCATTTCTTTTACTCAGCAATAGCACTTAAGATACCTCTACATCTTTACAAAGTTTTATAGCTCATTTCCTTTTACTGCTGAATAATATTTTGTTTTATATTTTATAGTTATACTAGAGATTGTTGATCCATTTTCCTATTGAAGGACATCATGGTTTCTTCTAGTTTGGGGTTATTATGCATAAAGACACAATAAGATCTGATGCAGTTTCCAAGAAAACATAAGCAAGTCTCCAGATTGGTTGGGTAAATACTTGGAAGCATAATTGCTCAGTCACAGGGAAAGTCCATCTTTAGCTTTGTAAGGAGAAACTACCAAACTATCTTCTAAATTGGTACTGTTCTGTGCTATCAACAATGAATGAAGACTCGCATTGTTCTTCATTCTTACCAACGATTGGTATAGCCAAAATTTTGGGATTTTAACCATTAGGTATGTTGAAATGATTATCTCATTAATTTTAAGTTTCAATTCCCTAATTAAAAATGATGTTGAGCATCTTTTCATATGCTATGGTGTTACAGTTTGCTTATATTTCACCTTTTTTGGTGTTATTATAATCAGTATTTATTTTAATTTCTAGTATATATAGGGAAGCAATTGACTATTACCTTTGTATCCTGCACCCTTGTATATTTCTTTATATTATATTCCTTAGGAATTTTTTGTTGTTGTTGATTCTTTGGTATTTTCTACAGAGTAGTCATATACTCTACAAAAACAAAAACAAGAACAAAAACAACAACAACAACAATAAATCGTGACAAATCTATTTCCTGTTTCTTGATCTGTATACTTTCTGCTTTCACTTTCTGTCTTATTACACTGTCTAGGAATTCCAGAGCAAAGTTGAAGAGGAGTGGTATAAAGTGGGGATATTCTTGTGGCCTTTTCCCTGATATTCAGGGGGTAATGTGTAGTTTCTGACCATTAATTACAATGTTAGCTGAAGGTTGTTTGTAGACAGTTGAGGAAGTTCCCTTCTGTTTCTACTTTCCTGGGAGTTCTTATCATGAATATAGGTAGGATTTATCAAATGTTTTTTCTATATCTGTTGATATAGTCATATGATTTCTCTTCTTTGCTTGTTGATATAGTAGATTACATTGATTTTCAAATGTTGAACCAGACGTGCATAACCAGAATAAGTCCCATTGGTCCATGGTGTATAATTCTTTCTGTACATAGTTGGATATGATTTGCTAACATTTTGTTGAGGATTTTTTCACTTATGTTCATGAGAGACATTGGTCTACAGTTTACCTTTCTTATAATATCTTTATCTAGTTTTAATGTAAAGTAATGCTGTACTAATTAAAAAAAAGTGGAAGTGCTTTTCTTTCTTCTTTTTTCTGAAAGAGATCATTGTCAATTGGTACTACTTCTTCCTTAAATTTTTGATAGCACTATACTCAAAGGACTTAAAAACAGCGTACTACAGAGACACCTCCACATCAATGTCTGTAGCAGCATAATTCAAAATAGCTAAACTGTGGAACCAACCTAGATGCCCTTCAATAGATGAATGGATAAAAAAATGTGTCATATATATATATATATATATACACACACACACACACACATACATACATACACACACATACATATACATACATTCATACACACACAATGGACTATCACTCAGCAATAAAAAAGAATAAAATCATGGCATTTGCAGGTAAATAGATGTTGCTGGAGAAAATAATGCTAAGTGAAGTTAGCCAATCCCCCAAATACAAATGCTGAATGTTTTCTCTGATATAAGGAGACTGATTCATAGTTGGGTAGGGAAGGGAGCATGGGAAGAATAGACAAACTCTAGATAGGGCAGAGGGGTGCGAGGGGAAGGGAAGGGGCAAGGGGTTAGCAATGATGGTGGAATGTGATGGACATCATTATCCAAAGTACATGTATGAAGACATGAATTGGTGTAAATATACTTTATATACAACCAGAGATATGAAAAATTGTGCTCTATATGTGTAATAAGAAATGTAATGCATTCTACTGTCATTTATTTTTAAAAATAAATTTAAAAATTAAAAATAAATTAAAAAAGTAAAAAATTGTTTGGTAGCAGACAACAGGGATGTCATCTAGATCTAGTGCTTTGCTTTAGAAGGGAGGTAATTATTTATTAAATTTTCCTAGAAGCTATATGGCTATTCAGATAGTAAACTCCATTTCCAAAGATGTTTGATTTTTTCAGCACAGTTTTACAATCACTGTAACCTGAGTTTGACCAAATGTCACCACTGGGGGTTTAGTGGCAGCCAACAAAAATGGTGGGTTTTGTGGAAAGTAGTCATGAAAAAATAAGTATGACTTTTAAAAAAAGATGAGGGATCATCTCATTTCTTCCTTCTTTTCCATCCTCACTATCCATTACATATAACCTTCTGTGTTTCTGTATGCTTACATTGACTTTTATCTAGAAAACCAATGAATTCATAGTGGAAAAAGTTTTCAGCAACTCATTGTACTTACTCACAGTTTATTATATGATTTTCTTTAAAGCCTCCCATTTTGAAAATAGCATTCAAGGCCATGTATGCTTTCTGGCCTTACTTCTAATATTCCTCTTCTACATCCTATATTTCTACCGTATTTCAGAATTTGGGTCTCACACACAGGCTCTCCTCTCCTGGACTCTCAGGCTATTGTGCATGCTGTCCCTGGACCTGCATCACTCAGTTGTTTCTTTACTGGCTGATTCTTTTACATGCTTCAGGTCTTGGCCTAAATATTGCTTCTCAGAAGCCATCCTCATCTGCACATTCCATCAATTCCCTGCTACCTCCTCAGCGAATAAAATAGGATTTTTTTTTTATTCTTTCAGCATTTCACAATCTCTATAACATAAAGACACTGAAACTTCATTTTTTATTAGCAATACTCACTATCTCCTGTGTTATTCCCTTATTTATTACCCCAGAAACTAACTCAGGGCCTTTTATGTTGCAGATACTTATTAATGGAACAGGATATGAAAATGTGATCCTTTACCTGTTTTCAAAATGCTGTTGAAAATAATGGGAAAGGCTAGAATCTACCATGTTTAAGAGTTGTTGGCCCTTTTTATACAGGACTTTGAGAGCATTCTAAACGTTTTGGGACCCTTTGTGCCTTGCCTCCCTCTAGGTTATAGGAGAGGAGATTTAAGAATTCTGAAGAAGGTTTTCAGTGTAAATTTGGAGTTGGTTTTATTTTGCTTTTCTGTCTGTATGCTCTCTGACTTCCAATTCAAGCCTTGGGAAGGGAAGTTTCAAGAAAACAACCAAGTTTGATACATGCCCCTATAGTGTGGCGGACACAAAGACCACACCCTCATTTACACCTGGTAAAATCTAACAGTGAGAGACTTCCTGGAATTTCTTCAGTAGCACCACAAGAGGAGGGGGCAATGTAGGCGTTTCTTAATGGTTGAACAAGAATGGGTGAAAGTGGATATGTGACTGCTTGTCCTGTGGGCTTGAATAACTTTGAAAAGACCTCAGTCCACAGGTTTCTTTTCCTGGATTAGCTAATTCCACAGGAGGAGTTTGTGTTGGTCTCCCACCAGAATCAATAACTGGAAGGGGAGTTATATGTGTCAGGCTGAGGGAACAGCAGCTGTGCTGGGAACATGCAGAGTAAGTCTCCAGCAGGCACGTCTCTGCCCAAAGTTCTCCATGGGAAGAAAGAATATCTTCCAAGAAGGGATCCTTTGATAGCCAACAAACAAAAAATCACAGAGGGCATTAAGGAAAGAAAACAAAACCACAGACCTAAGTTTCGAATACCATTCTATAATAAAAAGAAGCAAGACTCCTTGGACAAATGGCTAATTCTAGGTCTAGAGCAATAAATACAGAATATGGGCCTGAAGTGTCTTTTACTGCCAGAAAGTAGGAAAGTACCGATATCATCAGCAACAATGCAGAGCCTCCTCTTCTCTTGCACCCCCACCTCCACACACAATGCTGAGGAAATGTTGGAGCCAACTGAATGAATTCTCAGTGGCCAAAGCTGAGACAATGTGAGCAAGAAAACAAAAATAGTCTTGTGTTAAAACTCCAAGTTTAAAGTCAATACCCACAAGTCCATACAGATATAAATAAATGATTGAATAAATAAGTAAATGGCGAGCAGATACAGATCCCTTGTTGAATTCCAAGTAGTTTATGTAAACATTCTGCCCTCTAAGAGGTGAAGCATAACTACCACTACTTAAATATGGGCTATAAATTGAGACCTCCTTGCAAATGTACAGTATACAACGGAGGAAGAAAGACAGAACAACTTTACAGTAGAGAACCCTGACACAAGTGCCTCATTCATATGCTTGAGGCCAGCATTAGCAGAGATCAGCCATTCTTAGTAGTCCCCTTGTGTAATAGGAAAAGCAGGGCTCTTCACCTCTATGGACTTACTTCCCAAATCCCAGCTTAATCATGAGAAAAACATCAGATGGATCCCCATTTTGGGATATGTCAGAACAGTGATTGACTAGTCTTCCCATGAACTATTAGACTATAAGACTTATTAGCAAAAACTGGGGTCGGGCCTAGTGGCACACGCCTCTAATCTAGCAGCTCAGGAGGCTGAGGCAGGAGCATTGTGAATTCAAAGCCAGCCTCAGCAAAAGCCAGGCACTAAGCAATCAATGAGACCCTGTCTCTAAATAAAATACAAAAAAGGGAGCTGAGGGTGTGGCTCAGTGGTTGAGTGCCCCTGAGCTCAATCCCTGGTATTGCCCCTCAACCAAAAAGTTAAAAAAAAAAACTGGGAATGTCTGAGAAATTGTCTTGGGCAAAAGGAACATAAGGAGATAGAATGTTCCTTACAGATGGAATAAGACGTATTAGATGGGATCCTGGAATGGACAACACCCAGAAGTAGAAACCAAGGAAATCTCAAGTGAGTCTGAGTTTTAGATAATAGTAATAATGTAACAATAAAGTGTTGTTTCATTAATTCTAAATAAAATGAGTTTTGGTCAGCTTTTTGTCACTGTGAACAAAGGATCTGACAAGAATAGCTTAGAGCAGAAGTTTATTTGGGGCTCATGGTTTCAGAGGTCTCAGTCCATAGATGGCTACTTCTACTTCTGGGTAGAAGGTGAGGCAGAATATCATGGTGGAAGGGTGTGGCAGAGGAAGGGAGCTCCAGACATGGCAATCAAGCAAGCTGTGTCCACCAAGAACAGAATATAAATCCCAAAGTTGACTCAGTGACCCACTCGTCCAGTCACACCCTACCTGCCTGCCTACAGTTACTACCCAGTTAATCCATATCAGTGGATTACAGCTTTCATAATCTAATCATTTCACTTCTGAAAAATTTGTGGCATTGTCTCACACGTGAGCTTTTGGGGGACACCTCATATCTAAACCATAACAAAAATGTTCCATACGAATGACATATTAATGGTAGAAACTGCGTATGGGGTACACGGGGACTCTTTTTGCTCTCTTAGCAATTTGTATGATTATCTGGAAATGTTCTAAAATAAAAATTTTGTTAAAAATTGTGATATAAAGAAAACAAAATGAAATGCTTAGTAATCCTTTTCCTTCCACTTTCTCCCTGTCTGAAAAAGAGAGTACAGAGAACATAGAATAGGCAAAGACAGAACGTGCCTGCCTTTTCCACTGTAGGTTTCTAAGGTTGAAACAAGAGCTATGGGGTGAAGAGTCGCTTGAAACTAAAAGATTAACATTTGGTGTTTGATCAGAATAGAATTATTTAATATCAAATCATGCAACCTGAACGAAAAAACAAAAGCCGCCACGGTAACTTTCTGAAATACTGTTCAAAAGAAGACAGGTTATCCAAAAGAGTGGATTTGAAAGCTATTTTATGAGACAGACAGTATTGTTTCTTGATTCTGCTCTACAAAGGCAGCTCATCTGATAAGCTAGCTAAATGAAACATTTGCTGGGTAAATGAGTTCATCTGCACATGCAGGTGTTTCAGTGGCCCAGGCTGGCCCCGGGTGCTGTTTGTATCTTCCACCAGGTTTACGGTCATCGCTCAGATTTGTGTTCATACCTTTGCTCGGGGCCCTGTGTCTGGAAACTGGAAACTCTTTCTAGAGGTTCTGTTCAAGGTGAGGCACTGTCTCCATCTAGTTCCTTGGGCTGGGTTGATCCTCTATGGGGAACAAGGGAGGCTCAAAGCTAAGTCTCCCTTGAAGTAAGTATGAGAGGCCAAGGGTAGAGGGTTGGCATTGCTGCTGAAGGGTGTTCATGGCCAGGTGTAAAGTCCACCACAGAGCTGGGAAGAAGACCATTTTCCTCATTGGTTCCAAGGAACTAAGCTCTGCTTCAGGAACTTTGACAAGTTAACTCAGCACAGGACAAGAGTATTTTCAAATTGCTTTATGATGTAATGTCAGGGCTAAATTTCCCCTTTACTGGCAGGATCTACGAAGTAGGAGTGATAAATAGAAGCAAGAAATGAAATGGAGAGTGACTGCAGTTTATAAATCCCTTTTCTAGACTCTTAGAAAATAATTGATATAGTCTTTGAGAGGGGCTGGGTTTTTTGTTGTTGTTGTTGTTGTTTTTTGGTTTAGGCAGGTAGGGTCTCAAAGTCTTTGTAATTTTGGCCTAAATAGAAATATGATCTCATTCATAATGAAAACTTGCCAAGGCTCAGAGGTAGAGTGCTTGCCCTTGCATGTGTGAGGCACTGGGTTTGATTCTCAGCACCACAGAAAAATTTTAAAAAAGGTATTGGGTCCTCCTACAACTAAAAAATAAATATTAAAAAAACCAACAAAACATTGCCAAGGCTAGTGGTATTGGAAAGACACATATTTTATTTGATGTTTGAAAGAAAGAAGTTAGATATTGTTCTTTTATCTATTTTAATCATAAAATGAGGCCCAGAGAAATTCAGATTTGTTTAAGCCCACACAGCTAAGAAACCAGTAAAAATGAGATTTAATATTATTATTTTCTGCATCACCTGTGTAAAACCCAATGTGAATAGTCATTAATCTCTGGCTAGAAGGAATTGTACATTTGCTGAACACCAACAACCAACTTTGCATAAAGCAAAATGCCAAACTCTTAGAGAGTGCACGACTGTGTCATAACACACTATCAGTCATTTTGGGTTCGTGGGGAAGTTTTCCTTAGCAAACAGGTTGACACATATAGAAAGTACCAGATGGGGAAGCTAGGCCTGGCCCCTGTCCATTTTATGAAGTTTAACTTAACACATACCAAACTGGCTGTACCATATTCTTTATAAATTCATTAAGGTACTATTAATAACTAGCACCATCCCTTTCAGATATCATCTAGTTCCATATGACATAAATTTCAATTTATGTCTTTTCTGCCCATCTTCTCCCACATGGGTGGGAAAATATTGTTTGAGCCTTACTTAGTTTCATAGAGCCTGGGTTAGTTGAGTTTCTTTCCATCCACTTGAACAGGACCTAGGCAGAGCAAATGAAATTGCATCTGCTCCTTTCTCTTCTCATATATCTTTGTGGCTTTGCTTGACAGCTTTAATAAGTATAAGCTACAGATTCCAGGTCCAGTCTCAGACCTTTAAAAACTCATTTATAATTTTGTAACATCTGTTTTTTTACAACCTGTAGCAATCTCTGAGTAGATTTATTTTCTTTACCATTAGATGATTATGTTTTCAGCAGATTAAAGAAATAAGTGCAGAAGGTCTTCAAGACCACAAGCGCTTTTACAGTAAGAGCAAATTGGCAGCAGCAGGTATAACAAGTTTGGGAAGAGAAGTGGCATGGACCACATACATATGCCAAATTGCTGGATAATATAGCGGTTGCTGGCTCCCACAGTGTGTGGTTATAGCATATCTTTTATTTAAGTAGATGTTTTTTTCCCCTTGGCATGATTAATATTCTTCCTGAAATGCTGAAATTCGGAAGACAGTGAGTCTCTCATAGCAGCTGTTACCTATAGTAATTTCTAAGTAGTATCCACTGCAACATCTCTGACCCCTATAGATTGAGGATTAGATTATGAAAATAAGGCACTGGAATAATCTCATGGAAAGAATAGGCCTATTGATGACCAATTCAGAATAGTTGAAGCAGTTTGCCATTAGGTAATTTGAAGGATTTTCCCTCAAGTAAGCTGAAGGAAGATGAATTATTGGAAATAAATCGCATAGAACAAACAGAGCTCATATCTATGTCTTAGTCACCTAAAGTTCATGGAGAATTGCTGCCTGCTGACCTTGATGATTTGGAAGATAGCATATCAATCAATACCCTATTAATCTGATGGTAACTTGGGTATTCTGTTTGCTTGCCCTTGATTTCTAATAGGACTTGGGAAGCTGGATCTGGGTGATAACTACTGTGTGGGAATAATTGAGTGTTTTTGTTTGTGTAGCACTAAACTTGTAGGGAATATCCCTAAAGCTCTTGGAAAAATATAAAATATTTCCTTATTTGTGTCCTCCTAGATTTCATGTCTTTTCTTTAAAGAGTAAGCAAAAGGATAGTTTTGTAAACCTGATGCATTTTTTTCTCTGTTCTCTTTTCTTTGGTTCTGTCCTTTTTAACCAAAATAATGTCAAGAATTGCCATTTCCCCCCGCCTGCTCCTTCTAGTTCAAGGTCCGGGCTTAATCCGTATATATTTCTTCCAGAAATTTCATAGTGATGAAGTGAGAGAAAACTCCTACATTATTCTTTGATCTAAAGATAAATTTTATATATATTGTACAATTAGGAAGTCTCCTGAACCTGGGCCAGACTCCATGTAATAAAATAAATTTCTACATAACAATGCAGATATCAGGCTGATGAATTATGAAACAGCACCTTCATCTTCCCCAGAAGCTAAAATTGTGTGAGAGGTGGATTAAATGATTTTGTCCCAGTTTATTTGATGTGTTGCTCACTCTCTGGTTTAACTCGATCCCAAGATTGGAACAGCCTGTGCCTTTTCGTTCTTCCAAGATATCTCAGGCATTTTGCAGAGGAAGGGGAAGCTAACAAGAGAAAATCTGATATTCAATACCCGTTTTTTTGTCTTATTTTACTGTGTGAACACAGAAATAGACCACATAGATACATTTTTTGTAACTTGTATTGGGATCTTTCTTTTTTTGGTGGTGCTGGTGGGGGGAGATTAACACCTGGATTTTAATCATAGTTATCACGTGAAGTTTTTAACTCTCAGCCCTTCCAAAATTAGCCCTCTTTCTTAATTGGAGCTTCTTAATCAAGGATAACTTTCTATTGGAACTCTCTGTTCTGATGTATGTCTAAAATAGAAAGTAACATAAAAAGAAAAATCAGAGGTTGGGCTTGCTTCATGTTAAGATTACTAATATTTGCGGATCATGGGATATGTGCCAGAAACTAAGTATCTTATATTGTGTAATTCATGTAGTCCTTGCAGGGACCTACAAATGCAATAACCCCTTGCTGCTTTTGAAGTTAGAAAGTTGAATCTTAGTTAACACAGCTTGTGAGTTAAAATGACGGGAATTTAAACCCAAGCATTTCATTCATACTCAGACCCTGAATACCTGGGCCTGCTTTATGAGCCACAGTAGTGTACTGGTTAATGTTTGTGTGTGTGTGTGTGTTTTACTGAACAGCATCTGCAAGAGCTGGCCTCTTTTCACTCTATCTCCCAACTGCTTTCTATTTTCATGTCCTCAAACACACCATTGTCTGTCTGATAGTCTTACCTTGGGACTCTGCATTTGTTGGTGTCCATATACTAGAGTTCTCTAGAGAAACAGAATCAATAGAATATATTCCCTCACCACCCCGTGAGCAGCAGAATTCTTCTCCCCAACTCATGAGCAGTATCTCCTTCACAACATTTTAAGATTCACATTAGAACATAATTTGTATTTATCTGCTTACTTGATTACCCCCCACTCCACTTTCTACTTCTCGTAGTTCAATGTTGACTCCATGAACATGGGAACCATGTAGACTTTTAGCATATTTTCAGTTAGTTGTGTCCCTATCTCTGTCTCTTTTGGTAGGGATAGATTATAAGCACACTTACTTTCCAGTTACAAGAGGCCACAGTAACAAATTTCCTGGGAATTTAAAATTAGGAGGACTATGATTTATCCCTGAGAGTTAAAAGTTTCACATGAAAATGTAATGGGTCATTGTCAAGGTGGGCATATCATTTTAAAGGTGTTGCAGACATGTAAGGCCCAATTGTAAACAGATTGATGTAACATTTCTAAAAGGCAGCATCTATTATGGGCTGAAGTGTACCCCTTTTAAAATTCACATTTGTATCCCTAATTCGTAGTATCTCAGAATGTGATGTATTTCAAAGATAAGTCTTTGAAAGAGGTTGTTAAATTAAAATGAGGCCACTACTATGGAGCATAATCCAATCTGGACACCCTCCAACCAGGGATGTGAATGCGAGAAGGATGACCCTTTGAGGGCGAAGGGAAAAGATGGTCATCATATACAAGAAGTGAGGTCTCAGGAGAAACCACACCTGCCAATACCTTAATCTTGGACTTCTACCCTCCAGAACTGTGAGCAGTTGAATTTTTGTTGTTTAAAATTTTTCTTTGACAGTATTTTGTTGGATAGCCTTAGCAAACTAATACAGAACCTAACACTCAAAAGAAAGTTGAGTACCTCTGGAAAAGAGGCAAGGTGGTCATAAAGACAAATCTTATTTGTTTAAATTTTGCTCAAGGAAGAAAATACCACAGAGTTTGTATATTTTCATCCTCTTGGCAGGGTTTTCTGTGATGGAGATAGGGTAAATTGATCAGCATGCCATGGCCTGATGCCATCATATACTTGATTGTTGCATCCTTCACAAAGCAAACTATTCAGTTTTCTCCCACGGTCCTCATCTCCGTTATTTGCACCTTTGTGTAATCCTAGAGGGACTTTCTTCTAACTAATAGAGTATGGTAGGAGGTGATAGGATATGCATGGTTGCACATTTGTAGCACATTACATAACACTATGTGTTTATGTTACATAAGATGGTAACCCATCTTGCTGGAGTTTCCTCTGCAAGTTTTGAGAGAGTAAGCAGCCATATTGGAACAAGGAGGGAGCTGCTGTGGCTTCTTGGATCTGAGGACATCCTCTGGCCAGAAGTTAGTGATTTTCAATTAGAATAATAATGCAAAAGACTAACATTTATCAAGTTTAAGGCACTATTGTATACTGTACACTAAACCAAACTCGGTTCTAGAGATGGATATCAATATTAAGCCCAGTGCACAGGGAAAAAAAATATTGACTTGTGGAAGTTGTCTTGATGGCTAAGCGATAGAACTGTGAGACAGCCTGGCTGTGCGGTGTGCAGGGGCTGGATGTCTTTCGCCGTCAGCCAGCCTGGTTTTAACCCACAGCTCCAGGAGTTATTTTCTGCTTTCTCTTCCCATTGTGTTTCTTCTTATAGACAGAGAAACTCTTCTAGCACAGGAATTGTGCCATGTGATTTCATACCATTCATAAATATTAGCATGGGGTTGGGTGCAAAAAGTAAATTGCGTTTCTTGGCAGAAAGATCATACACTGTCATGCTACTGAGTATCTCTTCCCAAGTTGGCCTTCAGTGATCTCGTGTTGTTAGCTTGAAAGTGGCAGTGATAGGAGCATTTTTACCACAGATAGCAAACAGTATACATCAAGGCTTGAATTAGTGTTTTTTTGATTATGTAGATTTATGAAAGTGATGGACAATATGGTAATCATAGAGATTAAATTTTTAAGAATTTAATAGCATAATCAATTGTTACATCATAGTGAAATTATAATCATAGATTGGTGTGGTTATAAGAATAGGCAAAAACAGTGAAAATATTATTTGAGAAATCAATGGATACAAGGAATTTAATAAAATATCATATTATTTGTGCATTACATGTAAGCTTGCGACTATATTTATACATTTAGATTTACATGCTATATGCATCTATGTATCTTATTACAAATCACCAGTTTCTTTGTCTTTTTAACTAAAATGTATACAAATAAAAAGGACCTTGCAACAGATAATATAGCACAGTCCTCCAATATTTGACTGATCTGTTAAATGCAGTTAAATTTAGAACCTCTGGCTTTGGATTTGATGCTTCTGTTATAGGCATGGAGGGAGGGGACAGGTTGCAGGGCCAGTGCTTGTGTGTGATCACTAGCTACAAACTTCTGCTTTTGGTTGAAGGGTTTAGGTTAGGGCACTAGGGAAGAAAGGAGGGTGATGGAAGAGATGGGTGAACGGGCCCTCAAATTACTTTTGTTCCTTTATGTCCCATGAAGACATGATTATATATATTCTGTTTAAAGCTTGGTCATTTCAACTTTATTACAGTGATCTCTGATTATTATCTTCATTGTCAATAGATTTCTCTTGTGTTTTTTGATGTTATTCTCATTTGGAAACTCTGGTGCAGATAAGAAAGTTTAAAAACATATCAGGAAAAACAAATGGCCAGACTTCAGAGAGCCATACTTAAGATCTTACCAGAGAGATCACAAAGTATCAAGGTTAAAAAATAACTTTTCATAAGAATTTCCTTTATGTCGAATTTAAGGGCACCTTGTACTTTGGGCTTTAGTAGGTGGTATTTCCAAGGAATAAACACTTTTATTTCTGCCCTTTACCATTCTAGATCATTCTTCCATGAGAATGCATTTCTAATAAGTCAGGGATATTTTTTCTCCTTTATTCACAACTGTATTCGAGCAACAGGTAAAGGTTCATGCATATTAGAAACTCAATAAATATTTGTTAAATAAATGAATTAGCCCTACCTGGGTACCAAGTGGAAATGCAGCTGCATGTGGGCTGCTTATATCAGGACAGTTAAAAAGCATTAAGTCTGTGCCTTACAACTTGGTATATTTGTAACTATTATGCAAGGACATGGGCAAGGACTCAGTTTCTTAAAGATAACCTGGATGCAGATAATATGTCATTTTGCATGTAGCATTTCAAGTTACTTGATCAACTAGATGGGTGATATATATAGTAACTGTGGGGTCAAGGGTATAATGGTATAGTTGCTAAAAACTTTCTTTTTGTGACAAAGCATTAAATAGTTCTGGGTTCATGCCAGCTTCTCAGAAAGATATATATTAAAACAGGTATCAGATCAAGACGAATGAGAGTAGCTATTGATAGTGACATCTACTGTGGTTTTCCTATATTCCTTCTCAGCCCTCATGGTGGCGCATGCCTATAATCCCAGTGGCTCTGAAGGCTGAAGCAGGAGGATCTTGAGTTTGAAACCAGCCTCAGCAAAAGTGAGGCACTAAGCAACTCAGTGAGACCCTGTCTCTAAATAAAATACAAAGTGGGGCTGAGATGTGGTTCAGTGGTGGACTTCCCCTGAGTTCAATCCCCAGTACACCCCAAAAACTAAAAACAAACAAAGTCCAATGCTCCTTCTCTGTCCTAAGTACTTTCCACTTGCTATCCCATCTAATACTGACAAATGGCTCTGTGAGTTACTCATTCTTGTCATTCCACCAATTATGATTAGTTTTAGACTCTTCAGTGCTAACTAAATATGATTTAGAGAAATTGTGTTCTGGTTTCCTTTAACCCTGAATTTCATACTATTCATTCAGCTATATGAGGAATATTTAATGAAGCCTGCCTATCTGGAGCCAGTATCGGGTAGATCACAATTAGTGTCACTGGCCTTATATCCAGGGGACTGTGCGGCTGAAGGCAGGAGATGATTGTGTGCACAAGCAAAACTCTATAGAAGGATGAGCTAGTTACAACCGGGATATGAGAAATTTGCTGAATCTGCCTGAAAGGATCAGGAAGGCCTTCACTGAGGAGGGAATATTCTAATTGAACCCTGACAACTTTGAAAAGTGCTCTGTTGATCAAGGGGTGATTTCCTGTCCCTAGTGACAGACCAAAAGAAGTGGGCACAAGGACAAGGTGTCTCGGGATCCTCTCGCTCTCTAAGCTTGGAATAACTTTCTTTGGCCAGGGTGGGGCTGAGAGTGACTGGAGACGGTGAGGCCTATACATCATGCCCACGTTAGAGAGAAAAAATGGCCACACAGAATTCTGAGGGATGAAAGTGCCGAGGCACCCTGGGGAGGCTTGCTGGGAAGGTAGGATTCGAACTGGATCTGAAGCTTATAGAAGACTAGCTGATTCTGGGTCAGAAGACTGCACAAGGAGGGTGAAGAGTTTTCCAGCTTGGGAGGACAAGATGAGGGAGGAAATCAGTTCTCTAAGCAAGGTTGGGTGACTGGGCGAGGCTCAGCCCTTTCCTAGAGCAGAAAGGTTATTTGTAAATAGCCTGCATAAAATGATGGACATAGGGGAGTCCAGAGTTTATTTTTGTCTCGAATGTCATGTTATATGTATATAATTTTATAAATCATAGAATTTTATGCAAGTAAATAAGTACATGAGTAACCAAGAAGTTTTAAGTGCAAAGACATGAGAAAATTGATGTAAACTGTCAGTGGATTTGCTGCAGAACAGATGATGTCAGGAAACTAGGGGCAGTGGCAGAGTCCAGCGCGAAGGCCTCTAGTCGGGGATCATGTGTTGCTGTGCTCAGGGCACACTAGTTTGACGTGTGATTTAACACAAGCAATCTACACTACTGTGCTAAATTCCTTACCAGGCACCCACCTTTTCACCAAACCAATACAATATGGCTCAAGCCAAAGGTAGGCTTAAAAAAAAATGGGCTAAGAGGGTGAAAGGGTAATAGGTATGATTTTTTAGCACAATAAGTTTTAGAATCAGGCTGGTGGAGATAACTCTTCCTTGAGCTAAGGGGATGACTGATTTTTAGAATTTTCATCTGCAGACCAGAAGAGCAGGATCTGTGCCTTAACAGTGTTTCTCTTCCTGCTGTGCTATTTTGGGGAACAGAAGATCAATGCCCATCCCTAACAGGCAAGGTAAAAATGGATGGAGGGCCTTGAGCATGGCAGAGAGGTTTATTAAAAGAACAAAGGAACCGTGTAGAACAAGAATGAGCAAAGTGAACTGAGATAATAAAGGAGAAAGCCCTCTATGGTGAGTCCTGAGAGCCCAGGCCACCTGAAAGCTGTTCAGAAAGACATTCCAGCTAGACCTAAGGAGCTCCTTCTGAATCCCCCTTCGCCCTGTGGCTCTCTGTGGGCTGGCTTTTTCTACTCCAGCCTGCTGTAATAGTGAATTATTCCTCACGTTGTCATAGATGTGCTGAGCTGACCATCTTGCAGGCCACATCTCCCTTCTCATCACCAGCACATAAATGCATAATTTTCTTCTGTAGAAAGCAAGGGATGCAGAGAGCTATATAAGGGCAGATGAACCCAGTAACAGAAGAATGGTTCATTTTTTTTTCTTGTTTGTTTTATTGCCCTTCCTTTTCAAGAGAAAGAATTTGGTACTGGGTTAATATTTTATTTTCCTTTCCTTCTGTAGGAACTCAAAGGCTTTGTGTAAGGATTGCAATAGGTAGAAGATAGTTGGTCTTGGTCTATTTGTGCTTCTGTAACAAAATACTAAGACTGGATAATTTTTGAAGAATAGAAATTTATTGGCTCTTGGTTCTGGAAGCAAGGAAGCCCAGGAACATGGTGCTTTATCTAGTCAATATGTCATTCTCTGGCAGAAGAAAGAGAGCAGGTTGAACTTGCTTCTATAGCAAATATAACAAACCCCCTTTCACAATAACAAACCAACTCCTGTGATAATGACATTAATCTGCTCTCATGACCTAAACACCTCTCAGCAAGCCCCACCTCCTAATAAACAGAGAGTTTCTAACACAAAAGCTTTGAAGGACATGTTCAAGCCAGAGCAGTTATAGGAAGGTGTGAACAAACATTTATACATATAATTTACATGTACAGTCAACCATTGATATCAGTGGAGAATTGGTTGCAGGACCCCTTATGGGTACCAAAATCTGTGGCTGTTCAAATCCTCTACATACAACCATGTAAGATTTGCATATAACCTGCACATACCCCAAAATATCTCTTAAATCATCTCCAGATGACTTCTAATAATTAACGCAAGTTCTATTGTAAATAGTGGTTATACAGTTTTGTTTAGGGAATGCTGATAAGAAAAGAGGTGTGTACATGTTCAGTACAGAAAAAATTGATTCACAGTTGATTGAATTTGTAACTGTGGAACTTGTGGGTACAGAGAGTTAATTGTAGTATTTATATACATAAATATTTACATTTATTGTGATACACACTTGACAGCCATTCATTGAATATTTACTGAATCTCAATCCTGGGATTCACAAGAATGGGGTATAAATATAATTGCTCACATTTTACCATAAATTTTAAAAATTATAGGAAGCATAAGAATCTATTTAAGAGAGTTCATATGAAGGAAAATGCACACATTTTTACCTACATAAAAAGTCATAGTCTTAAAAATCTCAGATCACTAAACCCTCACTTGTTTATCTGTGTCCATCCTACTCTGACAAGCTAAGAGGATCAAAGGGATCAGAATCTTTCACTTTAAATAATTATCACATGCAAATTTTTCATGAAATATTTGGTGTTTTTTTTTTTTTTTCTGGCCAGAGTTTAGGATTGCATTATGAGGAACAATGTGGCATTTGATGTCTTTCCAGACTTCAACAAGCTTTTCAATATCCCTGTTAGGCACTGTGTAGCTTCTTATTGTTGGAGCCACCTTCAGCAATGAACACACCCTGTGCTTATCTCCACAGAGACATCTGGCTTTCAGCCCTTCCCTGGAGCACGGTGATGCCAGTACCCAGGAGATTAGAAGCGGGTCATTTCTTTATAATTGAAGATGGAACAGAATTTCATAGTTTTTCATGCTAGTGACGCAAGAGACTTTTAGACATAGTAGAATTTAACAACAGGGCAGTATGACATGTCGTTGTTAAAGACAGGAAGGACTTCAAAATAAGAAGATAAAAGTCAAGGGACCTGAAGATAAAATTAAAGGAAGCTGCTACTGACAATCCAAGAAAATGAATATTTAGCACTGATTAGGAAGCAGCAATATACAACTGAAGTATGTAGAAAATGGTTAAATATTCACAAACTTCATTGTCCTAGTAAAAGCCAGAAAAACAATTCATTCACTCACTCATGTATTTAGTAAACATTTACTGTGTGCTTCCTATGTTCACAAATACCACTTGGCTGAAATACAGTTCTATTTTTTCTGTATCTAGTTGGTGTTCTCCTTCTTTTGGAACAATCTGATTCGTGAACTATCTCCCATTCCTTTGCCAAACCCCTTAGAGTATAGTTTAGTTAATTCTATGGTTATAAGTAAAACTTATTTTTCCACTTATTGAGCAGTGTTTTTAATCTGTAGATAGGTATGGAACAATTTTTCTTTGATTTTTCTTTATTAAAAGGAGATAATTATGGTACTAATGCAAAAACTTATAAAGACAATACATGTGATAAGAATAGAGATTTGTAATAAATGAAACAACAAAGATTCCTCAGCATTTATCATTACATGCAAATATTGGCTAACCTTAAATAGAAATGTCAATCATTATATGTGAATATTGGTAGTTGACTTTTTTTCACATAACTAAATCCATTGGCAGGGGATGGGTTAATTTGACAGTAGTAATCATTTGACTACGTATATTGTTGTAGTTTGGATATGAAGCATCACCCAAAAGCTTCCATGTTAATTCAGGAATACTGAGAGGTTAAATAACTGGATTACGAAAGCTCTAACTTAGTCAGTCCATCCAGGTTGGAATGGACTAACTGGGTGGTAACTTGAGGCAGGCAGAGCTGTGTCACTGTGGGCAGGCTCCAGAGGGGCTGTAGCTGCTTCCCCTTTCTCTCTGCTTCTTGGCTGCTAAGAGCAGAACAGCTTCCCCCTACCACACTCTTCCTCCCTGGTGTTCTGCCTCACCTTGGGCCCACAGCAATGAAGTTGGCCAACTTTGGACTCAATTTCTGAAACCTTGAGCCCAGAATCAACCTTCCCTTCTCTCAGTGGTGTTATAGGCACAGTGACACTATATCACACATGTATATATACACAACATCATTGTATATACTTTAGAAAAGTGTATACACACATGTACCTGTGCATACACACAGAGATGTTTACACATACACAAGTTTTTAAAATTGTCTGAACATTGTTCAGATTAATTTGTTTGGTAGAGTGAGAAATGAAGGTATGGGATCAAGATGAAAAAGAGGACGAGAAGGGGAAAATGAGGAAGATGGGAGTTGGAACAGAGATTGAAAACTTTTCTAAATGTATTGCAGGGTTTTCAGGAAGATGCCAAGGCCTCTTCCTCTTTCCCCCTCGACTTCCTGCCCCAGTCCTTACTTTCCTAATTTTGGTAAACAGTGAAAAATGGGAGTGGGGATTCCTGAAACTCTGCTGCAGGTGAAATGGGGCTAGAGGAGAGAATTTTTAATGGGATCCAGGTAGACGAATAGGAGGTTAATTGCAAGGTGCAACTTTGGAATAAAGAGAAGTTCTAGAGAGAGACTTTGGATTTTCACCTTGGGGGTGAGACTGGGGTTGATGAGATGTAGCAAAAGAGAAACCAGGCCTGAAATGAAAAGAGAAGGAAAGTAAAATTCATTAACAATTAGTGTGAGCATGCTAAAAATATGCTACGGGTGGTAAAATTGATGATTGAGTTCATCTGAGGTCTGAAAAAGCATTTAGTTATATGAAGAAATATTTAAATGAGTTAGATTTTTAAAAAATTGCTGATGTATTTCTTTTTCTTCTTTTAAATATGGTTTAAAATGACTTGATCTCAGAGCATCTTCTGAGTGTTAGATTTCCTATCAAGTTCAGAATAAACTCAAATTCTGCCTTCAGGTAGCTTCTACTCACTTGTGATCACTGAATCTTTTCCCCACTGAAGTTAGCTAAAAAAAAATTATTATTATTTTTTATCATACATTCAGTTTGTATTTCATCCCTCTTCCCTAGACTATAACATTTTAAAAAATGTTATCCCTAATTCTTCCTAATGAAAAAAATGCAATAAAATATTACTTAATTAATTTTCATAATATGTTGAAAATTTTCAGGAGCTGTGGGAACAAGTATAATGAGAATTCTAAGTTAATTTTCAAATGAGTGTTCAGGGATTAAAAAAACAAAAAGAATGTGCTCCTGGTATCTGGTTGTTTAGCAAGAGAACATATTATTAATGTCATTGAAAATCAGTTCTTTTTCAGTATGAAACAAAATACATAAAGAAGCAATGTTGGTTTCATTCTGTTGTTCTGAGGACACTGAAAAATGATGTGATTTCCTAAGTGCATATTGTAGCTACAGGGAGATACAACCTATTCTTAGTTTTATTTATTGCCCAAATTCCTATAATTTTTTTGGAGTGGTGATTGGGGGGGGTTATTATTGATTCTTGTATGCAGCTATTCCACTAAATCATTAAATCATATTTTTGAGGGGGGGAGGGAAGAAAAATAATATTGCTTTTATATTATTACCTGTGTATTTCCTATATATATAAAAATATATGTTTTGGAGTTGGCATGGTTAATATTTTTGTGTGTATGTGTGTGTATGGATCTGATCCCTGAATTCTTTATTACTTGGGGGGGGGGGGGAGAATGAAAACTTCTTTTCTCTTTTGTGTAGATCTGTGTTTAAATGAAAGCTTTTTAGGAAAGAAAGCACATATTCAGTGACTGCTGGAAAGTGAATTTGGATGTTAGTTATGACTTTGACACTGAAATTAATCTTAGCATATAAATCTCAATTTTGAATTACCTTTATCTTAGGGAAAATTTTTATGAGCACATTTCAGAAATAGGAACCAATCTCCAAACACCAGAGCAGAGTGATGTTTCAGGGGGAGCTCCTGTGACAAACTGCCTGAGTTCCAGTCCTGGGCTTCTTTGTCCAGATTCTCCCATCTGTGAAATAGGCAGGTTCGTAGCATTCACCTCATGAGCTTATTCCTCTTACAGATGCAGTGGTTTGATGTTGATAAAATACTTGGAATAGATTGGGCATACAGTAAGCACTATATGTTTGCTAATAAACAAAGTACACTACCCTTTGATGGAGTGGGAAAATATTTAAACAGAGAGAGGGGCATGTTCTTTTTAACCACAAAACACCATGCTTATTTGCAGCGGTAGGTGTTTTAGTAGGTCATTTGCTATGCTGTTTTACATATTCATTCCTAGCAAAGAGATACCTTTATAATTTTTATATGCTGATATTGCCCCCTAAATTTGCTAATTCTTTTTTGCTACATATTTTAAAACCTGAATATGCCAGATGGTTTGCAATAGCACATAAGAAGGACTTTTTTCCCGATAATGTGTTCATGAGAGAGCAGCTCTGCCGTGGTGGGAATAGATGCTTATGACATTGCTGAGAAACTCATATTATCTGTTCCAGAAAGCTATGGGAATGAACAAACAGTGTCCAGAATTATCCTTCACCTTTTCCAAATAGAAAGTCAAAATTGAGATAAATAAAGAAAGGTCGTCTAATTTTCCTTTTGCCATCTAGCCTTTTTACACAGAGGGACCGAATGTGTGAGCAATCGTTCTCATTCATGTCCCATTCAGATGAAATGAATTCCATGGTGTATTTAAATAATTCGTTAACTTGATCTCTCATTTATCTAATAAATATCGCAACATTTTAGTCTGTTTTAAATTCTAGTGTCATCAAAATAGTTATTTTTGAAAAGGTCAAGTCTTCTAACCTATAAGTATTAATCCTTTTGCAATTACCATCCTCATTTGTCTCTTTGCCTATAAAATGTTTCTCTGAGATACTAGATTGTCACCTACTGACAAATTAAAGATTATCCCTTTAGATTTTTCCAATCCCAGCAATTCTGCCCCGATCCTGAGCAGGATTGAATTGTATACCAAAGTATTACTATCAATTAGTAATGTCTTCGGTAGCTGTTCAGAGCATCTTACAGTATTAGCTCACAGGATTATGAATTTCTTCCTTCTGCTCCCAGTGATGGGGAAGATTTTTTTTTAAGTGTTGCTACTTTTCTAAAATGGTCATTTTTTTTGGAAAAGCATACTTAAGTGGCCAGTTTTCATTAACTTTTTTAGAATACTTTGAAACTCACATGATATCAAGTGGAGAGAAACATAAAGTGATGATAGCATGGAAGTCCAATGTCTATCCAGATCCTTTCCATATTCTTCACTTAGCCATTGCTTAAACATTTCAAAACCCTATTTGCATATGAGGGAAAATGAGGAGTGTCCAAGCCAGCAAATTGGATATGGAGGTGGGTCAAGCACTCAGGTAGCAGACTTTGGACTCTGGTGAGTCACCAAAAGTAACAAGTAACAAGTCCTACAAAGGCTGGAGTTGGGAACCAGCTTGGAAATGAGAAACCACTTGAGAGCAGCGACTTCCTTGGTAAGATCTGACTGTTCATTTGCCCTATAATTCATAGTTTTATCCAACTGGAAATAGAAAAATAATAAATAAAAGTTAAAAAAAAAAAAAAAAAAAAAAACAAAGGAAAGGAAAGAGGGAAAGAATGATCAAAACCAAACTAGAATCAGAGAGAAAGAATGCAGTGGGAAATGTTCCAGGGGAGCTCACAGTCTTTCCCTTTGTGGCTCTGGAGCTGTAATCCTTTAATTGAACCTCTGCTCTGTTCCAAAGCACGCAGCTAGCTGTTCCTAAGGAATCTCATGGAGCGCCTGTTTTAAAAATATGGTTGTTGGAGGCAAGCAGTGTCTTAAGTAAATTTGTGTTATAATTGCAAGAAGGTAGTGCATGGTTTGAGAGTATCTGAATTAGGGATGTTTTTAATTCCTTTTCAGGAGCATAAATAAATGAAGAGCAATAATGAAAAACCTGCCTTAGAGTACGTAATGAACTGTGGTTAGGAAGGATTTAAGAATGCTGTGGTCATTTAAGACAAGTGCTGTATTTATGTAAGGGATATATGTCTTTTATGCTTACTTTTTCCAATATGCATATATCTATTTCATTGTTATTATAGGTATTGCAAATAAAAAAATATTTAAGGAGAATAAATTTACTTATTTCAGCACGTAGCCTTTCAATCTTTTAACGTAGTAGGTAACACGAAAGAGGTTTTTCTCTTTCCTTCTGCTCTTGTTGCAGAGAGATGGAGCCACCTCCCATGATGGGAAACTGAAAGGGGAAATTCTAGACCCTCCTTCACACCAAGAGGGAACTGCCACAAGAAAAACCAGTTATAGTTTGTGATCATCAGCTTCTTCAGGGACCCTTTTTTCCTGTTAAAGCTGTCTTATGATGGGTCCTCTGCTCACTCCAGGTTATGCTGCTGTGTAAGGGTTAAGATTTATTCAAAGGGATGATACAGTTTCTTGAAGTAGTTATTCAGGATGAAACACTTTGCCAGTTATATAGGGAATTGAGACTGAGAAGTCTATCTCCTGACTGCTCTTAAAATAGCCTGAGAGACCTAGTAGAAATTAGATTACTTACACCAGTGTCTTTCCCATCTAACTTACATATAAATATTTGAATGTGCCAGATGAGATACCTGATCTGTGAAATGCTGGCACTTAAGCTGATGGTCCTGAGGTCAACTAGGCTGACAAGTCAGAGTGACTATCAAAATCCCTGGGAGACTCTGCACATAGTCCTTATTTTGGCGTGAAGCCCAATAGAACCTTGGATGAGAAGAGAATGCCACTTGTTCTTTTTAAAATGAGATTTTATAATTTTATGCATACGTTTGATATTTTGGTGCACTTAGAAACTGATAGTTGGAGAGGTTTGCAATTTCTTTTTAACCCCTCGGGGAGTCCCAATATACACAAGAACTTCATAAGTTCCATAGCATCTTCTGAACCTGGAATTCCTTTAAATATTGGTTTTTCCACTTACTGGCTTTGTAATACTGGACAAGTTATGTATTCTCTTTAAACTCAATTTCTTGTCAAATGCAATCATTGCTATGTGTGATCCTTCTTTCCCAGACTGCAGTTTCATTTTTTTCTGCTGCTTATTGGACACTCTCTTTAGAATATCTCTATAATACTTCCAGTATCTATCCAAAACAGAATTGTTGCCTCTCCTTCCCTCCTTCCCTCCTGCCTAGCGAATAGGAATCTCCATTCCCTCCTTTTCTATCTCCTTCATAGTCAGTGAGTGGAAAATCATTTTGATTATTCTTCATATTATTCCTCGGCTCACTCTCCTCTTCTCCATTTCTGTGGCTATTACCCCAGTTGAGATTATTATGACTCTGGGCCTGAAATAACGTAATAGATCCCTTACAGGCATCAGTGCTTCCATTCCCACCCCCTTCTCTTTGTATCCTATCCTTTGCTGCCAGTTTAATCTCCTTGAGGCACAGCTCTCATCCTGCAATCTTTCTTCTTAAACGTCCTTAAATGAATCTCTTTGTGAGCTGAATGGAGGCCATACTGGAAGTGCATCTTGCAAGTCTGAGTGTGTACCCTAGTGTGTCTAATACCAGGTTGACAGGGTCTGCCAGTCAATAAGCTGTCTCTGATATTTCCTTTTATTGAAATTAAGTTTTGCATTTTTGGCAAGGATGCCAAAAAATGAGGTGGTGACCTTCTCAGTACATCATATTGGAAGGCACTTGATGTTGATTTGTTCCATTACTGAGAATGTTAGCTTTGATCTCTTGATGATGGTGGTATCTGCCACGTTTTATCCATAGCAAGGATATTGTATTCCTTCATGCTTCATATGTGTCTCCAGGGGAAATAATTTGAGAATATATAAATATCTCCTTATTTGTCACAACTTTACCACTAATTATAGCACATCCATTGATGATGCATGCCTGAAAGAATTATTGTTGTGTTGGTTTCCAAATGGTAGTTCTCTGTTTTGATCACTCCTTGTCTGTAGATACTAGTTAGAATTTGATCCTAAGGAAGAGTCTCCACTTCTCTTTCACTTGTTTGTCTGATTATTTGAGCATTTATTTATGTTAGTACAAGCACATGAATCCTTATGCTATTCCATGGGTTACAATCTATAACAATGATGATTTATTTTTTTATTCACCATTTTCAGATTTGACCTTTAGGATCCCCGTTCAAGTTGGCTCCTGTATCCTTCTTTTTTCTTTCTTATTTTTAAAGCACGTCTATATTTTTCTGACACAGATATTTCAGTGCCTTGTTCTTCTTCTGCCCTAACCTTGGGTTTAGCTGTTTTCCCAAGGAATGATGGTTTTCTTTGTCAGAGAATGGTATTTAGAAACCAACGTCTGGCATTCAGTGAGCTTATTTTTACTGGGGTGTCATAACACATGGCAGTACACATGAACATTGTCAAGGCCCTGAAAATCACAGATTGAGGAACTGTTTCATATTAAAGGATACCAAGGAAACATGACAACTAAATGCAACATGTATTTGTGGATTAGATTCCAAACCAAAGAGAGCACTCATGAGACAATTGGAGGAATCAAAATAAATTCAGTAGATTATTACATAATCTTATAACATATTATAACCTTAAATATTTTTGTCCTCCTGTTTTAGTCAAGTAAAAATGACATAAGTATACAAGTAAGTTATGTTCTTTTGGAAAAAAATTTTGTCTAATTACTCTATTTAAAAAATTTGATCTGATTTGGGGTTAGGATAATTCAGGAAAGAAATGAAAATATACTTAAGAGTTCTAACTTTACCAGTTAGGATAGATTTTGTGTACTTTATGTAATATATATATACCATTAACTCCTTTTGATGAACATTTAGATGTTTCTGTTTTTCCATGATGGTGTATATGACTATATTAAACATATTTTGAAACAGTTGAAAAGCTCCTCAGGATACATTTCTTGAAGTCAGATTGGTTCAATAATTTACAGTGTAGCCATAAATAGTACAAAATCATTTAAAACTAGAGGTAGATCAGGGTTTGGCACACCACATCCTGTGAGCCAGATTACCCATATAGTTAGTTGCCTGTTATCCAAGGCTGCCTTCATTCTGCAATGCCCATGCAGAGTTGAGCAGCTAAGACAGAGAATGTATGATTCACAAAGGCTATAGTATTTCCTATCTGGCTCTTTACAGAAAAGTTTTGCCACTCCTGATATGGATTATTAAGATGATGGATGACAATATTGTTGAGTGACTAAGGAAATTTTTTTATTACATATAATTATATATATATGTATAATATTTAATCAAAACCCTATTGATTTAAAGTTATCTATAGACAGAGAGACTCTGAGAGGTTGTTCACAAAAGTGCATAAGTAGCTATATGTTTTTAGCATTCTTATTTATAATTTTCCTCATACCTTGCATTTTATTAAAAGGCTTGCATAAGTTTTGCTTTCATGTTTTTACTTCTATATAACTTTTCAATACTCCGTTGAGTCGTCTGCATCTAAAACTCTAGTGCAGCTAGATGGGCAATGATCAGAAGAAACTTGAAATGATACTTTCTGATTTTTTAAGTAGGGCAACCATACATGGAAATTTTCCTGGAGCAATGCTAGCTTATAGTTGCTGGTACTGTAATGTCACTGTTGACATGTTTTTCTCTCAACTCTGGTAGTTTCTTCCAATCTCCTAAGATGTTTTTTTTTTTTTTAATCTTTCACGTGTGTTTTAGGTGTTGATCTGCCTTTGGGTTCTGTCCTTGGTCCTGTCCCTTCTTGATCTACTAACCCTCCCAGGTACCTTCTCAGCCCCTCTAGTCGATCTAACACCTGGGCACTGATACTCTTACATCTGTTTACTGAACTTCCAAACCAGAACTTTTTGGACATCTTCATGATATCACTGATCTAATTTCATCTGGCTGCTATCTGTGACACTTCTCCTCCCTTCCCCCTCCATTCCTCCAATTGATAACAATCCCTGGCAATGGCTATGTAACCTTCTGAATCTTCCACACACTGGTCCTGACTTACTGTAACTCTCCTCATTCAGGTTTTCTTATTATTCTGCTTCTTTCTCTGAGTGTTTCACATTGAGCTACCAGACTACAGTCAGAAAAAAAGAGCAGTCTAAAATACTAACCTGAAGATAATTTGAGATTATAAAAATTTAAAAAAAGAAAGAAAAGAGGCACTCTCCTTTTGAAAACATTTCAGGAGCCATCTCATTCCCCACAGTGATGATTTGCAAAGTGTGGTCTATGGACAATGTGTATTAGAACCTCTGAGGTTACATAATGAAAATGGAAAGTTTAAAAACTCTAAAGCCCAGAATCTGGACTCCACCAAATGACTGAATGAGTCACCAATTCTTAATGAGTGACTCAAAATTTCTATTTGTATTGACAGCACCAGTGATTCTCCTGTGCTATCGTGTTTGAGAACCACCATCTCACTATATTTCCATCCAAGGTGTTCATGGGAGCGTCTGAAGCCTTCCATGGTCTGGGTTTTGCTAACTTCCGGACTGTCATTTCTTACTATTCCTTAACTAAAACCACCCTTTCTGCTACTATAAATCCCCATTCCTCTCTGCTTCTACCTGGCTATATCATGTCTTCCTACCTGGTTTAGTCATCCTTTATACCACTGTGACCAAAAGAGCTGACAAAAGCAATTTTAGAGGAGGAAAAGTTTATTTGGCACTTAATATTTTGGAGGTCTCAGTTCATAGATGGCCGGTGTGAGGCAGCACATCAGGGTGGAAGGTGTACAGACCTAAAGCAGCTCAGGGCATGGCACCAGGAAGCGGGTGGGGGGAGAGAGAGAGAAGGCGCGCTCCACTCACCAAGAATAAAATATGTACCACAAAGGCACATCCCCCTAATGAACCACCTCCTCCAGCCATAACCTACCTGCCTACAGTTACCATCCAGTTAATCCCTGTCAAGAGATGACCACACTCACACTAATTATGTTAAAACTCCTATGACCCAATCATTTCACCTCTAAAACTTTCTTGCACTGTCTCACACATGAGCTTTTGGGGGTCACCTGGTATCTGAACCATAACAATACCTGTACTATTCCATTGTCTGAAACTCCTCTTCCACCTTACCTCATCTGGCCCACTTACAAATCTATTCCAAGTCATCACTCTGGTGTCCTTTGCTACGAGGCTTGCTTGTATCCCCAGGTGGATTTTTTGCCACACCTTGTATACCGGAGGATTCTCTCTCCCCAGAGCACTATCACCAAATTTTGTCAGCATGTCTGGCACCTAGTTTACACTAAAAGTTTGGCAAATTGAATTAATGATACATACACAAAGCTTCGAGACTCTATGAATTCTATCCATTATCTTGTGTTGTGTAATAAATCATCTGGAAAATTTGTGTCTTGAAATAGTAATGACTTCATTAGCTCATAATTTTATAGGTTGATTATTGGGACTAGAATCAGCTGGACAGTTCTGAGTAAAGTGGTCTCACTGTTTCATCTGTGGTCAGCTGCTGGTCAGTGTGGTGGCTCTGCTCCTGGAGATTGGCTGGGTGGTTGGGTGGAACCATGGTAATAGTTAAACCATGACTTTTCTAAGGCCAGGCCAGGTTTGGGCCTTATTTAGATGGAGGTGGCAGATTCTGAGAAAGAGAGTAGAGAGGGAGAAGTGGGGAGAAACCTGCAAGTTCTTTTGAGTTATGTTCAGATTTGCCACACTATTATTTTTCTACTTTCTATTAGCCAAAGCAAGTCGCAACACCAGACCCAATTTATAGATGGGCAAATACTTTTTTTTTTTTTAGCGGTAGGTGGACACAATGCCTTTATTTTTATTTATTTATTTTTATGTGTTGCTGAGGATCAAACCCAGTGCCTCACCTGCACTAGGCAAGTGCTCTGCCCCTGAGCCACAACCCCTGCCCTAAGATCTACTTTTTGATTGGAGGCAGTAGAATGTATTATGGCCATTTTTTTTTTTTTGCAATCTACTCCTTGGGTCTAATGCATATAAATTGAGGATTGCTATTTTCTATGGCATGATTAACTGGATTCTAATTTTCCGTCACTATCTCTGCTGTCACCTTATATAGGTGTCATTTCATTTTAATCTTCATAGCATTATGTTGTGAAATGTTGCTGCTTTTTCTAGCACTATCACCCAAGTTGCCTTCCATTTGCCTCTTCTAGAGTACCCTTTGCATCTGTTCAAGAGAAATACAGATAAAAATGTGCTATTCAGTTAATTACTAGGATTTAGTTAAGTCATTAAAGGAAGCCAGTATTCTCAGGCACAGCAAACCGTGCACTTGTATAGTGAAGGACATGTTGCTCAGAAGACACACCATTTTTGTATATCCTTGAACTTTATGTTTCTTTTTCAGTGTTATTGCCTTAAAAATTGACAAATTCCTGCTTTCTTTCTGTCATATCAGTTGACCTATTTTCTTTTAAAAGTGGCATTCATCTTTCTGCCTGCTAGAGGGATTCTTCACTGCTAACCAGAGATTTCTTTAAAGGGCAAAGCTGTCTCGGGGGCATGTCCATTGGCCTCTTTCCTAGAAAGGTGAGGGATGCTTTGACTTAGAGCTTGCATGTTGCACCTTAGCATTCATTATTAATGTCTGTACCTTCTTATCCTAATTCTCATGTATAATCAAGGATCTTCAAACATGTTGGCATTTAACTTAATTTTCTCATCAGACTTTAGAAGGAAATATCTAATATTTGTAAATAACATGAAAAGAGATAATAGCATCGAGATTATAAAGTAGGATTTGGGGTTTTCTACACTAGGAACTATGCTTTTTTTTTTTTCCTTATTGCCTCTAAGTTTCTTTCTCATGGATTCTGAATGAAACTCTCAGAAATTCATTTTTTTGCCCTTTAACCCAATATGGATTTTATGCAAGCATTTGAAACTGGAAATTTCTGTTTTCAAAAAGCAGCAGGATTTCTTTCTTATTTTCAAGGGCACTTTGGTCGCTGTACTTCCCTGCTGCTGATCTCCTTGAAGCTTGGCATCCAATCCTGGTATTCATCGAGAGGAAAATGTCCTAGAATTTGCTTTGCAACCTAGGATATATGGGATGTAAGTGTGTGTTGCAGAACTCAATGCATAAAGCTGCTACTTTTGATACAGTCTGGCTCATGGAGAGATGAGATTTAGCTGCTTGTAATGAGAATTTGATGTGACTGGAAATTGAACAGAAGCATCTTTTTATTGAAGGTGCTGAGCCTTATAACAATCATTCAGCGGCAGAAGTTATTGTTTTTCACATTACTTTTCAACTACAAAACCTTTCAAAGTGTCATAAGAAAATCCCCATCCTTGTTCAAGCTACAAAAACTTGGTAACTTTTACAGCCACATAAAGCAGAATCATAGAGTGACTCCCCCGCCCCTTAAAGAACTGTTAGTTTTCTTTCGTATTAAAAGGTCTGTCTTCTTTTCCTCTTTCCAGATCAGAACTGACCTCTGATGAAATTTCATTTTTCCCCCTATACACTCCTCCCATAAAAATCTTAAGGAAGAAAAAAATGATAGAGGGAAAAAAAAGAAATTTAGATATGATACTGCAGATGTGAGATGTACATGGAAACTCTACAGAAAAGATGTTTTTGAAACTTTAGATGAAACTTTCTTACAATGTACACATAAGCAGACATTTCAATCTTCATGGATCTAAAGACAAGTATCAAGAAAAACTTGAATCAGTTATTTGAATTGATGTTAGAAGAAAAAAAAAACATCTATTTCTTGCTCCATTCACAAATCAACTCTGGAAACTTGAACAAGTCATATAATCATTCTCCTTCAGTTTTTCCATTTACAAAATGGGTATTCATTCAAGTGAGATAATTTTGTGAATTTATTTTTGTTTTAGAATTATATTTTCATCTCGAGTCTTTTAAAACTCAATCCCATGTTTTATTCTTCCCTAATAGAGAATATATCATAAACATCAGTGAACACAGAATTTTATAATTTTTATTTTGTGGTCTTTTACTACATCAGCTAAAATTCCTGAATTCTACTGCTTGTAACATATGTATAATACAAAGTACTATTCATTAAATATTTTTGGAGGAATTTATAATGGGGGTCTGGCAATTATTCATCATAGAAAAACAAGTGATATTAAAAGGTCACTTCAGTTTTAACCAAAATTGCAGTCATGATTTTTTCAACCTATGAGATTGAGTTTTAAAACTCAATAGCAGCATTTATAAGCTTTCAGGGCTAAGAAGCTTGAAAGTCCTCTCATCTATGATTTGTTTTCTGTGGTTTCAGTTACCCATGATCAACCATGATTCAAAAATATTAAATGGAAAATTCCAGAAATAATTCATAAGTTGTAAATAGCATTTATTATTGCATATCGTGACCACTGTTCTGTTTTCTTATTAATTATTGTTGTTAGTCTCTTGGTGTACCTAACTTATGAATTAAGCTTATCATAGGGATGTATGTATGTAAGGGCTAAAACAGTACATACAGAGGATGGTACTGCATGTGGCTTGAAAATATACTGGGGGTCTTGAAATATATCCCTGCAGATAAGGAAGGACCACCTTCAATTCCACAGCAGGGCTGATTGCCTTGTGCCCATGCTCTCTCATGGCTGTAAAAGAGACATCCATGTCAGAGCCAACCTCCTCCTGGGCTTCAGCACACATAGAGAGGTGCATGGCTGAGACAGAGAGATGGTATCTTCATGCCATGGGCTCCCAGTGTTGAGAATTAGATCTTGCCAAAGCACTTCACTTCTGTGATACTCTCAACAGAGAAAACATTGCTTGATAACATCTGTATATTTCCTGCTGTTTATCTGATGTGATGTCTTGAGGTGGAATGAGGCCTGTCTGCCATTGGGATGGCTCTGGGCCCTGAGGCAGACAGAATGGCATAGCTTTCTTCTTACTGTAGACCCTTTGAGGGTATTAAAATCCATGTTTATAAGTTAAATGTAAACAACTTGCAACCTTTTTTTTTGACATATGAAGAAGAGGAGCAAGCAATAATAAAAGGAAATTCAGTTTTTTTTCCATTTTTGGTGTATTCTTGGCATAATGTTCAATTTATATACTGAGAGTTTAAAGACTTTTAATTTCAGGCCAGAATTCCTGGCATAATTAACAGTGTGTTGGGTTATGGGTTTGTCTGAAGAGGGTTATGATTACAACTTAAATATGTGTAGAAGTGTAGGTGATACTCTAGAATTAAATCACAGTATTGATAAAAATCAATGCATAAGATTTCACTATTAACTACCTATCCTATACTGAGGTTGCTTGGAAAAACACATCCTTGCTGTTTTAAGCATTTGAATATGTACAAATGAAAGGTAAGTGTTCCAATGTTAATCTTGATCCACTAAATCTAAGGCACACCTTAAAAATTAACATTGGATAATTCTCCACAAGCTATGAAAAGAAAACCAAGAAAAACAGAGAGTGAGATGAGATGGTAACAGCACTTCTATTCTCTGCCACCTCCCTATTCTCAGTTCTTAACACGAGCAAGGTCATTTCCTCATTCTCTTGGTGATATTTATCATACATTAGTTCATATTTGTCACATCACCATAGACTCTTTTATCACATGTATTGTGAGCCAGTGTTTACTGTCAACTAAAATTGAGAAGTCCTGTGACAACTGAGGATGTGTCAGCCTTTTGCCGACACAACATTGCAAAAATTCGAGAGCAGAAGCATGTGAAATCATTGTGTCCCTGAACATCATTAAGCTTTCTCCCTCACCAATTCTTCTTTTTGGACACATGGAAGGCCTCTCAGGGTCCTTGCAGACGGGCAGAGTCCTTTGTTCATTTCTAGCTGGGGAAAGGGAGTGATTCCTGCTCGTTCCAAGCTGAGGCTGAGGCCCCTGGGGATTCTGCAGTCTTTCTTCACCTACTAGAGGATGGAGAAGGGTGTGTGTTGTGGGTCAGGAGGCTTTGGGAAGACAGGGCTCCTTTAGGCCAGGTCCCTAGTTCGTATTTAGAGCAGCTTCTTCACTACCTCCTGACACCCAGTGAGTATCTGAAAAGAAGGGTGTTAACTTGTGTCGATCCACTGAGATTTCCAGGAAAATTGAACAACAGCATAATCTAGCATCCCCTGAAAAATAGACTTGTAGACTATTGTGGACTTCCTTCACTTTCGGCTTCATATTTAGGCATGTTAATAATATCTATTTCAAAAATAAGTCCTATTTCTTCTTGATTTTCAGTTTCCAATTTTCTTTTTTCTTTTGTACTGGCAAAAACAAGCTGTCAGTTACTGTCTGAGGACAGGACACTGACATTTGACAGATAACAAGGGCATGGGGAATGGGGTGTAGGACAAATAAATGCTGTCAACCTGAAGGTCAGAGAAGAGTCAGGGCTTCAAGCCACAGCTAGAAAAATGAACAAGTGACCTGAATATTCACACTGGGCTCAGAACTTGGGGGGTCAAAGTTTTGCAAAGGGCTGAATAACGCCCTGATTGGAACCTGTGGCTCATGCAGTGGTTGGCGATGATAGGTGGGGGTAGAATTCAGGATGAAAGGCTCCATTAGTGTTTCAGGTTTGAAAAGGGCAGATCTGGTTGTCTAGGTCAGCATGAGTGACACAGGACAAGACCTTTGCAAGGACATAGATCCTCAAATCAGAGGACCTGGGCAGGGAGCCTCAACCCAGGCCCAAGTGCTGCTTCAAACACAGAGTAACAGAAGCGACATTTTGCTGAACAGCTTGCTTCAAGCAGGAGTTCCATGTGGCTTTGGGGGCTGGGCCAGAACCTGGACAGGGCAGAGAGGGACTGAGCCATGTGAGACCAGAAACTCTAAAAGAGAGCAGAGCAAAGACCCTTGCACTGGGGAAGCACTGCAATTTCAGATGGCTCATGATACCTGTCCTGAAAGATGCCATGGTGACATGATTGGGGTCTCTAATTCATTTTGTGAGGAAGGTAAGTTAGCTCAGTGCCATCCTATTTCCTTACATGTGTCCCCTCTCCTTACCTCTTCTGTTTTTCAGATACCTAGAGTGCCTCACCACAGTGGTGGGGTTGGTATTTACCATGCCCCTATCAGTGTCCCTGAATGTATTCATGGATTCTGTCACCAGCACCTGCTCATAGCACAGCCACGAGGGCACATGGTTTCTGGCATCAGTGTCTTCTTCAGGGAATCCGTGGGTCTCTGTGTTAGTGTAGAATGGGGGGTGTTGTCAGTGGGTACGTCAAGGCCTTTGGGTCCCCTAATTCCCTGAAGTACTTCTCTGCAGTGAGTCTGAATTTCACAGAAGTTCCATTTGGGGGAACTCAAGTTCTGTCTGTTCCTCTTGTCCTGGTCCATGTCGATCTTAACATTGGAACCTAAATTTAGATCCAGCTTTTATCCATTCTTGAGTTTCTCCTCTCCACAACTCTCCAAAATTTCCTGTCAGCAGCCCTACCCTGGCAAGCTGCCAGTCTCCTCCTGCTCTTCCAGCAGCCGTGAGCACTTGGAGGGATGTTCGCCCTTGTACCAGCAAAGCGCTCCAGGGGGCCTCTTTGAACACGTCTCTCAGACTGAGCAGCTGGGTAAAAGCCTGACTTGGGGTGCGATATGGGAGGCTGGCTGCTGGGCCTCAGTGGTCACAGCAGGGCAGTTTTGAGAAGCAACTTTGCACCGTATCAGTTTTGATACATCAGAAGAGAGAAGAAAGCGCCCCTTTTGGCCCTCTCTCCTCTATTCTTTTGCCTGAATATTTGAGGAGACGGTGCAGGTTTCCCAGGTATCACTTAGATGATGAAAACAGCAATTGGTACTTTCTCCTGCAATTTGTGCACCTCTTTCAGGCCCTAATCCCTCCTGCTATAACTGCTAAGCTTGACTTTCTGACTCAGGGTGGAAGTAAAACTGTCTTAGGTGATATAAAACGTTTTGCCCAAATAACACATCAGCAGGAAATCTCTGCATGCATAGCTCACCCTCTTTGCAATGTTAACTTACATAAGACTGAACCAGTGGTTTCAATCTTTCTTTCTATGGTCTGCACTTCCTCTCCTTCCCAGGTGACCCTGTTTGGGCCATTGACACTGGCTTTCTTCCCAGTTTCCAAATCTTTGATTTTCCCCATGTGCTTCTTTCTCCTTTATCCCTTATACCTACTCAGGTGTTAAGTGCTTTGCACAAAATTAGCTTCAATATTTGTATTTTCTTCGATATAAGATATAACCCTAATCTCTATTTTATAAATAATAGCTGTTTTTTTTTCTTAAGTGTATCTTGAGCTCCTCTCTAGAGCCAGGGACTCAGCAATGACCTGCTTCAGTAATTGAGGGGTGATGTGCTGGTGTACCCCCTCCTCAAGGTGATAGCAGCGGAGACAGAGCAGACTCAGGCCAGAGAAGTTTCTTGGTCTTTGTTGTATAGAAATAGGAGGCTCATGTGGGTCATGCTTAGAAATCACATCTTTGGCTGTATATAGTAAAATGTGCAAAATTGTCTATCGGACTAAAGACTGCATTCTGATTGTAACTTTTGTTCTTAGGTTGTGAGACAATGAAGTTCTGAACCTCAGTTTCTTTATCCACCAATTAAGAGTTTTAAATATTTCCCATCCTACAATCCAACTCTGTATCCTCAGTGGTCACCCACAGCTAAGAACTTTCCTATGTCACTGAACGGGGAAAGCTGTGTGCTTTTGTGTGTATATGTACTTTCTGCTAGTAGGCAGAAACATAGGAATACTTTAATTTTTTTTTTTTCAATCAGTCTCAAGGCCCTTATTCTATTAAACTTGACCCTGGAGTCTGTATACATCAACTATAAAAATGTCCATTTACAGTTATTTGTTGTCTAATGAGTACATGTTAGACTGCATTGTAATCAGGTCTTATAGATCCTCCCTCCTTAACAATTGCTCAGGTTGGCCCCTCCTGTCCAGCCCCCCAGCTGCTATCTTTATAGATATGCCTGCTGCCTCTCACCTGGCCTGCTGACAAAGCTTTCTAATTGACATCCTGGCCTTGGCTTTTTTAGCCTCCTGTTTGTCCTTCACAACAGGTCGGTATCTCATGGGGGTCCTGTTGGCCTCATTCTGATGCCTTGGGGAACTTCTGCAGGCTCAGCTTGCCACCCTCTCTCCCAGGCCATCTCCTCTGGGCTGGTGTGCTTGCTGACCCTCCTGCAGCCTGCTACCTAGAATCTTCATAGCTATCACTCTTGACCTTCCCCACTTGGGTATGCCAGATTCTCCTCAGTTACTGTGGAGCTACCTGGGGGCCAGTGTTTCAGATTCTGATCCCCCTACATCCCTGAGGCTTTCAGGACCACATCATAGACAAAGTTGATATCAGGAGGGTGCATAAGGATTCCTAGGCAAAGACCTGGGGCTACAGCTTTCCAGGCAGATGAAACAGTATGTGCCAAGAGAGAACATGGTCTACTTAAGGTGTCATTTTTTTTGAACTCTTGACTGTGATCTTTGGTTACAAATATGGTTTTCATTATGATGTAGGGTCCATGCAATTAAAAGAAAAGTTCTAACAAGTAACACTATAATGTGTTTTTTTCCACATTAAAATAAAATCCTGACTTTGACCAACTAAATTGTACCCCCTCACCTCAGTGTTGGAGATTAAACCCAGGGCCTCAGGCATGTTACAACCCCAGCGCTTTTTATTTTATTTTGAAACCTTGAGGCAGGGTCTTGCTAAATTGCCAAGGCTGGTCTCAAACTTGTGATCCTCCTGATTCAGCCTCCTAAGGAGTTGGGATTACAGGTGTGTAATCTTACCTCACTAAAATGCTGAGACACTTCTTTAAGACTTAGTGTGGTGAAGTCCAGATAGGAGGGATATGTTGATGTAAGGAGAAATGGAGAAAGGAAAATTGAATCCCAAAGTGTCTTTCCTCTGGCTAAGTTTGTTTATCATTAGTCTGAAAGCCAGTGGAGGGTTTAAGTGGGGAGTACTTGAAGGGTGGAGAGTGGGTAGGCTTCACTAATTTCTTATGGATTTATTGGGTGAAGACTGGGTAAGGGACTAGTTAGAGACTTAAAAAAAAAACTATTGTAGGTGAGAAATGATAGTGATTGTACTAGCCAGTTGGTGGAAGAAATGGAAAAGTAGACAATATGAAGTGTTTAATGGACAGAATTTATAGGTCTTAGTAGATCTGGAGTAGAAGGCAGTGGGAGGGGTCAAAGATCATGCTGAGATTCTAGCCAGTGGAATTAGATGTTTGCTTTATCTGGTCACTGAAAAGAGAACACTTGAAGACATTCAGGAGAAGGGTACATTTTGTACAGGCTCCTTCAGAAGCAGACTCCTAGGCAGGTTTAAGGACAAGTGTTTATTTGGAAATTGGTTCCAAGAAGTACAAATTAAGACACAAGAAAGTGAGATGGAGAAGGGAAAACAGGCAATAAATGTTGCATTCTCATGGTGTTGGCTACAGTGGATACAGGTGCCCACGCCTCTTGGAGACCTCTAGAACCCAGTGTGGAATATGTGCTTCGGTGGAAGGGAAAGGGAGCTGGGTATTTATCCTGGAGCTCGCCTCCTGTTTGTCATTAGTTCAGTAGCTGGCAACAGATCTCCAGCTGTTTAGTTGACCATGTGGGATAAACACAGTGGACTGCAATGGCCAGGGAAAACATTCAGATGAAATGCAAATAGTAGCCGTTGGAAGTTGGGTGAAGAGGCAGCAGCAATCTTGAACTTGGTTTTAGATCTATTTCATTTGACCTAAGTTTTCAGATGTACAAATAGAGATGTTGAGTTGAATATGGGTCTAGATTTCAAAAGGGAATAGGAACGAGGAGTCTTCTGAGTAGAGGTGATCCTAAAGCAGCCTTTGCTGTTGTCTATGGGAAGAACCTCAGAGGGAGAGAACAGGAAATCTGAGTCACTCTTTAGAAATCTCAGCTTGGAGAATGATTCTGGAAAGAAAGGGGAAAGGAATTCTAGAGAGATAAACAGAAACCAGGTGAATCTAAGCCCCGAAAAACCAGGGAATATAAGAAAATAATATTTAGAGAGGGCAGGAAAAAATCTGCAGCAATGATGGTTCAGCACCCTTTAACAGCATTCTAGTTGATAAACATCCACGTGAAAATTTATAATGTGCTGCTCTCCAGAGTTCTTATAGATTTGTCTGGGCTTGGTTTTCTGCTACAAGCATTTAATCTCCAAATTCCTTGCCCAAATTCTGGAAGAGTGATTTCAGAATACTTTATACTACTTCCCTGTGACTTTGTGGTCCATAGAAATCCCATGACCTATCTAGCTAATGCTGAATCCACTGTTACTCTTCTTAAAAAGGCTCGCAGGGGGCCAGTCATATGATTCTGCTTCAGAATGGGGGGGGGGGAGGTGAGGGATGGGAGTGGTGTTTTAAAGGATGTGAGACCTCTCTGTGTTAGACGAATTATAATAGGTTTGAGGAAATAGAAGGGGTTTAACCTCCCAGAAATGCAAGCAATTTTATAGTAGAGTATCGGTCAATGTTGCCTTAAAATGTCCCTTGGACAGTTTTCAGCTTGGGTTCTAGGTTCCCGTCTTGTTTCCCTACCCTTGATACCGGTGATAACGAGTTCCACTTCCCCGGGGTGCAGAGCGAACACCTAAGAAACAAGGAGGCAAGCGTAGAAAGCAAGTTTTATTTACAGGATAGAACAGAGACAGACTTCTCCCAGGAGGAAGAAGAGGATCCAGAGCTGGTATCCAAAGAAGTGGGGGTGTCCTGCCTCTTTTATACATCTTAAAATTCCTTTGTTCTCATGCTGTCCTCCTCCCCCTATCCTGCTTTTGTGACAAGTGACCCAAAAGATGGGCCTAGGAGGCATCAATTAACAATTTTTATAACTCCTGTAGGAAGGAACAATTCCCTGGAGATCATCACTTTGGCAACAGGTTGAAGGAGGAGGGGGAAGGGCTCTGGAGGAGGGGGAAGGGCTCTGCATTTGTTTTCCTTTCTTTTCAAACCAGCCCCCATCTCCCCAATAGGACCCAGTTATTTATTATCTACACAGACTGCCTTTTGTCCCTGGGCTTCACCATCTCACTTTCTTTTGTAATGGAAGCCAGGACCATACTATCTCCTTATGTGTTTTTTTTTTTTTTTTTTTTAAGTACTTGGCCCTTGGGTCACTATAGGTCCTCAGTAATTGTTTGGATCAAACAAATACTTCAAAGCATAATGGGTGATAGATACAGCTGGTTTCTTGGCACTAAAATTAAAAAAAAAAAGAAAAATGCATGCTTTTTTCCTTTTCTTTTTTTTTTTTTCTGTGTCATGATAGAAACAAAAGATCAAGAGGTAGGAGAGCAAACACTTGAAAAGAATTTCTATTCTAGGTTAATTCCCTTACCTCAGAGAAGCTGAACTGTCCTACCTCAAAGAGAGTAAAATAAAGAATAAGGTAAGGCTGCCCTCTCAAGCCACTCCTCCACCACGATGACTAACATCCTGGTTTGCTCATTTTGAGTTCACAGCCCTTAATTATGTACCACACAGCGTGAATCATCCTGTCTGTTCCTACAGAGAGTACCAATTTGTCTTCCTTGTGCAGTCTTCTGGCACTACAGGCCTGAGCGAGAAGAAAGCACAACAGAATCTCCTCTGCCCACCACACAGGGAGCCTTTTCCTCTGAGATTAGAATAATCTGACTAGGACCACTGCTTGGAGCCTTGGCTCTAAGACGGAGAAGTGGACAGACAGTTTGAGGCTACTTAATGGACAGAATTTGTAGGACTCAAGTCAAAACAGATCTGGAGCAGAAGGGTTTGGAAGAGGTTTTAATCATGGCAATGACCTTGCCACTGTGTGCTACTGCACAGGTCATTTATCCCCTGGGAACTTTGGGCTTTTCATTTTTTTAAAAAAGGGGGGTGGTCAGTGCCTTCTGAGAGTGAAAATTCCCCCTCCTTCCAGAAGAGACTCAAGTGCAGCTGGATTTTATAATGCCATTTCCTCCTGTTCCTAACACATGGGGCTGTAGTTGCCTTATCTGCTTATTGACATGGAAACCAAAGCACAAAGGAACACTCACCTACCTGGAATGTAATTGTCCTGAAGCTTTAGAGGGCTCTGGGACCAAGCCAGGCAAAGTTGTTTATGAGGAAGAAGCAAATAAAACACTCTTCCTCCATCCCTCCTCTCCTTTCCATTGTGTTTATTTTCAATATATAATCACTCTGGAATGCAGTTGAAAGAAGGTGCAGTCAGTCACCTTATCTTAGTCATTGGAATTTACCCACCTGCTTCCCTTGGCTTGCTCTTTCCAGTACCTTCTGCTCAGCATTCCAGTCCTGTACCCCTTCCTCACCTGGATTTACACCTTCAACTCCAACATTTGGTTAGGGCCCTTGACAGAGGTCCAGTTGAGATAACTGTAGGTTTTAGATCACTCATCGAAATTTCATCTGGGCCCTCCTTGGAGCCTGCCTTCCCATGATCTTGGGCTTCCTGGGCCCTCCTACATCTCATTCTCAGAATGCACATCTGTGGGAGGAGGAGATACTACTAACAAGAGCTGTGAGGAGGTGAGCAAAGAACACACCCAGGGAGGAGAGGAAAACTCCCCAGAGCAGGCCAAAGAACTAATGAAAAGCGTAGTTTGTGGTGTTGGACAGTGTGGGTTAATCGAAAGGACTCTGGTTTAAAAGTTGGGAGACTTAGGATGGGTCATTGTTTGCGTCCCTTTAATTAAACCATGGCACTTCTCTCTTGACAGTAGTGTCCTCATCTGTAATTGAGGAGGCTGGACATGTGCTCAAGTCCTGTTTAATTCTGACATTCTGTAATTCTAAGGGCAATAGAGAGTGTACATTTCTGAGGGCCTCAGAGACATAATTTTATTACAGCATAGTACAATAATTAATATTCACAATGATGACTTTGGGTCATCAAGGAAAATTACATTATGCCCAATGTGCTTTTAAGGAAGGCCTCATAAAGTTTAATACATTTTAGAATGATTTTCTGTCAGAATGTTAAATGAAAACACACACACACACATACACACACACACCATCACTGTATTTGGTACTGCGAAAGGTAACCTTTCTGTTACTCTGAAAATATGTCATCTGGAATGATTTACATTTCAAGGATTCTGCAGAGTGAAGCTTTTTGTGTATCTGTAAAGCATTTGATCAAAATGACTGCTACATACTAAGGTATTTGTCAATCTAGAAAAATGTTCCATGTTAAACACTTTAGATAACATTTTATGGAGACAATTAACTTTGCTTTCCCATAGTATATATTTCATATTTTAATTTCTTATCCTCATGTCACATTTACTCCTAAGAGAGGACCAATTGGATTAACTTCCTCTTCTATTCATTTATATATTGATCTTATCATTATTTACTTCAGGAAATAGAGTATTTCTTTGATGACCCTTTTTATTTATTTGTATATTTATATCCTTTGAAATACTTTGGCTCTTGTTCCGTCAGTGACAGAAAAGCTTAAAACACTTAGGTCAGTACTAAGAGTTTCCACAAGTGCACTTTCCAGCCATGACCCTCTCAAGGTCCTCCCATGCTGGAAACATTGCTCTGTGGTGGCTGGTACTCCTCTACTATTTAAGCATCCCAGTGAAGAATTTTGAGATGTTACTTACCTTTCAAAGAGGCTGTTTGGGCTTCTCTCCAAATTTACCATTGACCAGTGGTGCAGCCTCTTTCCCCCCTGAAGTGTGCTAGAACAATCCTTAGCATGGAGCTCTCTCTAATAAGAAGAAGCCTTCCTGATAGTCTTTAATGTTCGAGTTCTGAAATAAATTTGGTGGCTATAAAAGAATGAAGTTGGGCTGTTCCTTCCTGTATATTATAGGAACTGTGATTTCTTATTATGAATTCTCATAGTATTTTCATCTCCAGGAGAAATCAGATATGTTATAGCAGGTTCTAAACTAGTCTCCAAATTTGTTCTTCCCAATAGGGAACCATGATAATAGAAAATGAGGAATCTTTTTTTTTTCCCAATATAAATTCTTAGAGAGGACCATTTACCTTTTAGGAAATGCAAAAGCAGTATTTTTTTTTCTGCCAGCCATTGTGTAAGCCTCACTCAACACAGTTCCTTCAGCCAAGTCCCTTAACCTTCATGGTCTTTCGTTTTTTCCTGAGATATAAAATGGGGAATAAACGCCGTGACCTCTGATGGCCCATTTGGCTCTTTTCACTCTCTGATTTGCTAGTGATCCACAAGATGAAGGGCACTTTCTTTTGCCAAATCTTGCTAATTGGGTTGCAGAAAATTAGTGCAGAGTTTCCAAGTCAGTTACAAGTATTTAATATTTAACTCTTGCCCAGACAATCCTGCAAGCTTTTAGGGGTTCAGAAGCTGAAGCATCTTTTGATCCATCAGAGAGATCTTGGATTGTGGTGAGGACTGGGCAGATTCACTATTTAGTCAGATATTTTATTATTATAAAAGGCCTGGCTAGAATTCTCAGAGACAAGATATGGATTTGAGGGTAAGTTTTCTGAATTTTCAGATGTAGCTTTTTGAAAGATTGTTTACTGACCTGGTTACCTTGGGAAAGTACAAAAAAAAATCACCACTGGGATTAAAAGGAGAGGAATAAAGAGCATATGTATTGCTATATAATGGGAAATATATGGAGAGTCAGGAGGATGATTTTGAAGAATCTTGAATAAAACAAATATTGTTAACTAAAACAAATTTAAGCAAAATGATTATAATATGATCTAATTTTGGAAAAAGCATACAATATTAATAGCATTTATATGTTTATGGTTAAAACATAGGCAATTTCTGTATTCATATTCATGTTTATCTGTAGATTCTTAATATTATTTAAGGAGCATGTATTACTTTAATAAACTGGAAAACGAATTGACATGGGAATCGGGCATCCTTTTGGACTGTCTTTTATGTCCTCAGGGATACATTTTGTCGAAGTTGCATTACTCTTGCATGCTGTTAACCTTCATTATTTAAATCAACAATGGATAGTAAGAGTGTTCTTTGAAGTATTGTTTGAACATCCCAAATTCCTAGTTAACAAGTTTTTTAAACAGCATTTTAGTGCTTCTGTTTTCACTGTCCAGTTTGACTATTTGAACATTTTGGTGAGGTCATGATATTTTAATTCTCCTGAGTCAGCATGGCATATCAGAGTAGAAAAACTGGGACTCTGGGGACTTTCTTTTGCTGTCTAAGACTTCTAGTTCTCAGTTTGGGACATACACTCTGGTCAGAAGTACTCCACTTTTACTCTTTCACAACTGTTTCTTGATAATATAAACTGATTCTGAAAGATGAATGCCTTAGTTATTTTTTCCTGAAACATATATTCCAATGATTTGAACTGCAAACCATTTGTGTATCTGTATTATATCTGCTATCTCATGTTCTTTGCACAGGTGAACTAAAGCACTATATGGAAATTGAACATAATTGCAGTAAAGGAACTTTCTGAGAACTGGACGGTGGACAAATAATTGCCAGCATAGGAGCTTGTCCTTTGGGTCAGTGTGGAGGCTTTATGATAGACTTATAGTCTGTTTTTCTTTTTCTTTCTATTTTTTTTTTTTTGCCCCTATTTCTCTTTGGCTATAAGAGCTACTGGTTAAGAGTTTTATCTCTAGATCCATCTCTCAGTTAGTAGTAACTCAGTGACTGTGACTGAGTTATCAGTTCTATCCTCTGTGCCTCAGTTAACTTCTCTTTTCAATGGAGTTCATAGCTTTACCAAATCCTGGGATTTGAGGAGCGTGGTATACAAGTTCTTTTTATAAGTAGCCAGACAGTGTTTTGCACAAAGTGAGAACATAGCATGCATTAGCTCTTTTAAGTATGATACTGGTGCAGAGTAATTATATTGAATCTTCACCTCATTGTGTCCTGAATTAATATAGACATTGTTTCCTTGGTATATTCTTATTCTAATACTACATATCTATTTTTTAAAGATATAAATATAGATAAACTTACATAAATCCTTTCCCTACATACCTATATTTAGGTCTTTCAGACTCAAACTATAGATTTATATAAATAGTGTAAATAACTAAAAAAGTACAGTTCTTGTAATACAACCATAAAACAATAAAAAAAACCATGTTTTTGTTTTCTAGTGTTCATGTAAAATAGACTTAGTTGGGGAAGCTTTTTCTCCATTGTTAATGGACACTTCAACAGCTTCATTCCTCTTGGGTAATAGGAAGTCCTATTGTTACCATCTACAGAAAATACAGTCTCAATTCAGAAAATAGCTTTTCTAGTCTAATATATCAGTCAATACTCAATCTTCATTCAGACCTCTCCTCTGGCCTGGGCAGTTTCTGTTGGCCACCTGTATGCAGGGAATCAAGTATGGTCAGCCCCATCTTCACATTGGCCACCTCCTCCCTCCTTGCCTCTCTGGAGCTGTTGCTCCCAACCCTGACGGAATCAAAACAGGATGGTAGGGCAGGAATATGAGAGCATCAAGTTCTTTCTTGAGTGAGTACATTAGAATTTGTTGTATCCTTTCTTGTCCTAGAAGGGATTCTGGAAAGTTTTTTCTCTCATGGATGCTCCTGTGGGTTCCTGGTAAGCTGTCCTCTGACAGTGACTCCCATGACCTGGGAAAAGCGTTCCATCCAATCCAACCTGCTCAGCCTGTGGTGGACCTCCCTCCCCGTCCTGCATTGGCCTCTATCCATTCTTTTTTCCCCTGTCCTTTACCCTGGAGAAGAACTCAAAGGCCATCTCAGCTCACCAGTTCTCCCATGGATCCCCACTTTTGATTCACAGGACATATTTACAAATGTGTTCTGATGATTGTAACAACAATAAAGCCTCTGGTCATGCTGCCAAAACAGTTAGGCCAGCTCTCACTCTGGACTGCAGAAGGTCAGATCTCAGTCATCTATGTTCCTATTTTGGTTTTGGGCCCCATTTTTTTTCCAAACAAAATTTCTACCCAAATTTCTTTCCATACAAATCCCCCTCTCCTATTATAATAGCCATACAGCAAGCTCTTGACATCTGTTCTGAAGCTTCCTCCTGGGTGGACCCTCCCACACTTTGATATCTATTATCTTAGCATCCTTGGTTTCTCAATTGGGATGCCGGATTTAAAATTCATTTCATAAACTTTAAAAATATTCCAGAAATATTCCAGTGATTGTATATAGCATATAGTCTATGGAGATTCCAAGTTAAAAATAACTGAAACTGCATAAAATTTTATGCAATTTAAACTTTGAGTAATAGTTGAAGATTTAAGGAGAAAAATATATCATGCAATGAAAGAGAGCAAACATTACTGAGAATCATTAGGAGAACTTTTCCTTAAATGCTGACTTGTACAATTGAATTCTAAGATTAAAAACAAAAGAACACTCATTTTACAATGAAGTAAAATGACCTTTTAGCTACACAGTTCCAACGTTCACTAATGGATTTAGCTGCATCAGAAAGAGAAATTCCCCTTCATTTTCTGCTTATCATCCACACATATAATAGATTATAATGCTAATAGGGAATTAATCGTGTGACAGTGGAAATAAGTTTGCATAAAATTCACTTGCTTGAAAAGAGAAGCAATCATATTTACCAAATTTTCAGTTAGCTAAAAAGTAGCATAGTAGCAGCAGAGTTAAACCATGGTTAGAACAAAGTGCACTACTAAGCAAAATTGGAAATAGCATTTCATTAGTGATTGCAATTGAGAGTTTGAAAATGTGACACTAGTAATATGATATATTCTCTTGGGGTTACCACATTTATGAAAGAATATTTTTCAATTGGTTTAGTAAACAAAGTGCACTTTAAATTTTGTACAAATGTTAATACTTTGAGAAATGGGCTTCTAATTCTCATTAACGTAATATTTAGACCCCAGAATTGTGATTTCCAGAGGACTTTTTCATCCATATAGTGAGAAAAATACTATGTTGAGCTAGTACATATGCATTTTTTCTTTCTCTGAACATCTGCTATCTTTTCTTATTTTACAATCAAACCAACTGATGCTCATTTTGAGCAAAGAAAATTTATAATGTCTTCACTCTATAAAAACTAATTCATTCAGTGAACTTTCATTGATATATGTAGTATCTTATTTAATCTTACTGAGTCATATGTATCTATAACAATCTAATTATTATTGATTTGGCAAAATGGCTTTATTGATTTTTAGTATTCCCAAATTCAGAGGGAAATGAGCTTCATATGAATTTGGGTATTGAAGGAAAACAAGTATCAAAGAACTGTATCTCTGGAAGCCAAAATTATTTTGTAGCCCAAGAAGGGAAAAGTACTTCATAGCATTTTATGCTTTAATATTCAACTCCAGTGTCCTGAATTCAGTTTCAGATACCACCTAAGAAATTGCTTCATGTTTCCTAATTAAGCAAAAGAAATAAAGATTATGTAAAGATTAGCGAAAATTAAAATTTTGTAACAGACTTGAATCAAAGTTTTTCTTAGTTTTCATACTTGAAAAATTAGATCGTCTGCTCACTTTCTGGTAAAGATTGTCATTATCCTACTATGGGGATGAACGTTTCTGAATATTTTATCAGGGTCCAATCACAAGATAGAAATCATACATGCACTTTAACAGAGAAAGTTTAACATAAGAATTATCAACAATAAGAGAAAAATTGAGTAAGAAATAAAAAGGACTCTAATATAAGAATAATAAATATAAGAAAGAAACAGAACTTCTGGGGATGAGGTAGAATATCCAAGGCAGGTTTCTCCTCTCACTAAAATCTAGGCCTGAGATACAGACGTTGTGGGAGGGATAGTTGTCATAGATGTCAGTTGTTCTGGTACCTTCTGGGCAGAGCTGGCTGGAAATGTGCTCCTGGAGCTTGCAGGAAATAAATCCATACTCCTAGAGTTCTTGGGAATATTGTTCACAGAGAGGTGTGCAGATTCTGTTACAAAACCACCTGGGAAAGGGTGCTGAGGAGGCTACTGGGTGATAGATGGTTCTGTCATTCAGATCCCTGGAGCTGGACACTAGAGAGGTAGCCAATAATTCAGTTCCTAAATACTTAAGAAACTTCCTGATATTTAGGAGCTGGGTATTGAGGAGGTCACTTAGACTGCAGAAGCTAGATGCTAGGGATACTGTGCTTCAGGAATTGGGTGGCAGGATAGCCATAACTGTTGTAGGAGCTGAGTGAGAAGCCAACATTCATGCTGCAGGAGCTAGTGAAGAAGCATTTAGGAACTACAACCACCACCACCAACAAAATCTCTTTTATCTGGCAATGCTTCTGTGGTACCTTCTACTAACAAAGCTTAATATTCTTGTTCCAAAAAAGAAAAATATATATTTGAAGAGCTCAGCTGCATTTTTATAAAGCAGACATTAAAGGGTGGATTTGGAGCTGTGAAGTGATAAATAAATAACTTGTTCAAATATTTAAAGAGAATAAAAGCATACCTGTGGGCTGTATCCCTGAGTTAGACTAGCCCTGCAAGTCACTAGAGATATATGTCCAAGGGCCAACTTACTGTTCTAGCCCTAGTCTTTTGTGGGCTCCTGTCTACAAATCTTTATTCAATTCAAAGTATGTTGGAAGACTTAGCTGGAGGTGTTAGCCAGGAAGAACCCCTGTAGACGTTTGGGACTACCTAACATCTTCCTTTTCTATCACCAACTACTTGAGTATAAGTCTGACAGATACAGGAAGTCATCTCTTGCCTCAGCTTCCTTACTTGTAAAAGCAATAAAAGCAATACCAATATAACCTACCTCCTTTAAAAAAAAAAAAAAAAGAAAAACTTTTCTGAAGATTACATGAGCTAACTAGTTAAAGCTAAATATTTTTCAACATATTTTGGACTTACTGAATGCTATTTAAATATCTATAGTAATGTCAATATCAGTATTGGTTCTTAGTAGTAGTAGCTATTTATTTCATTGCCTTTGGCTGGAAGAGGCACTGGCTGTAGTAATCTCTACCAAGGGCTCCATGGGATGTGGACTCTTAGCATCACACACAATGAATATTGTGTTTTGCTATCCAAACTAATGGTAAATCATCCTTACTTTAAATGAGATATAGAGAAGAATAGGAAAATAATAATGGAATAATATTGGCTTTGTGGCCAGAAGTTCAAATCTAGACATTGACAATTAACTGTGTGATTTATCTTTTTTTAAAAAATATTTATTTTTTAGTTGTACACTGTACCTTTATTTTATTTAATTATTTTCATATGGTGCTGAGGATAGAACCCAGGGCCTCACACGTGCTAGGCAAGCACTCTACTACTGAGCCACAACTCCAGCCCCCTGTGTGATTTATCTTTGTAAAATTACTTAACATCAGTTTTCTCTTCCCTTAAGTGAAATTATGAGTATATTTGTGTAATATACTTTGTCATGTACACACATACACAGTGTGAAGTGATTTGAAGTTAGGAAGGATAGCAAAGAATTCAATGTTGAAATAGAAATATGATAAAATTATTAACAGTTCTCTTAATGATACTAAGTTTTATAGGCTGCTTGGTATACATGCCATGTTATAAGTTATTTAATAAAAAGGAAAATTTCTGATTATATTCTGGAAGTTAGAACCTAAAAGAGTTTTTATCTAGATTTATCTGTAATTCTGTTTTAAGCTGATAAATGGGTATAAATCCAAGGGATTCATTAAAACTAAAGAGCAGGTCGTGATAAATTATTTAGTTAACTAGGAATTAAAAAAAAATTCTCAGTTTGATAAAGGACATCTGAAAGTGAAAAACCCTGCAACTAATCTCACACTTGATGGTGAGAATCTTGAAGCTTTTCTGTAATATTGGAAAGAAGGGGAAGAAATTCCTTCTCACTACTGGTTTTCAATATTGTATTAAAAGTACTATGTAATGCAATAAGACAAGAAAATAAGTAAAACTATTTTTGTTTGCATGCAGATGACATTTCCATGTAGAAAATCTGAAAGCATCAATAAAAACATCCTGGCACATAATAAGTGATTATACAAGTTTGTAGGTTATAAGTTTAATATACAAATATAAATTGCTTTTATATATTCTAGAAATGAGCAAGTGGAATTACATGTAAATACACATCATCATTTATATTAGCATCCAAAAATTAAATCCTTAGGTATAAACCTAACAAAATTTGTTCAAGATCTATGTATAAGAAAATGGCAAAATTCTGATGAACTAAATGAAAGGAAAACTAATTAGATGGAGAAATATTCCATGTTCATGAATTGGAAGACTAAAAAATGTCAAGACATCTGCTGTCCAATTGCCCTACACATTCCATGCAATTACAACTAAAATCCCAGAAAGGTATCTTGTGGATATCAAAAATTAAAAACTGATTTTAAAGTTTATATGAAGAAACAGAAGATCCCTAATAGCCATCTCCATATTGAAGGTGGAGAGAAAAGTCACTGTCATTCACAGAAATTAACTTAAAATGAATTTTAGACCTAAATGTAAAGTTAAAACTATAAAACTCCTAGAAGATGACATAGGAGAAAACCTATAACCTGGGTGTAGTGAAAATATTTTAGCTAAAACAACAAAGTTACAATCAATGAAAAAAATAATTAATAAGCTGAATATTGTGAAAATTAAAAATTTAGGCTCTGAAAAAGTAATGTCATGGGAATGAGAACAAAGGCACAGAGCAGGAAAAAATATTTGCCTGTCCTCCAATTGATAAGAATATTCTCTTATTAGAGAATGGAGTGCTATCCAAAATACACAAAGAACACTTGAAACTCAACAGTTAAGAAGATGATCAACTTGATTTTAAAAATTGGCAGGATACCTGAACTTTATCAGAGAACATATACAGATGATAAGCATATGGAAAGATTTTTCAGCATCATTTGTCTTGGGAAAAGGGCCAACTAGAACAGCAAGGAGACATTACTCTAGACATCTTTGAATGGCCTGAATCCAAAACATTAATATTATCAAATGCTGGTGAGAATATCAACAAGAGTTTTCATTAATTACTGGTGGAAATGTGAAATCGTACAGCCACTGGGGAAGACAGTGGCTTAAAATTAAAAATACTCTTATTACTGGATCCAACAAAAGCACTCCTTGCTGTTTAGTCATATGGATTGGAAGTTTACATTCACACAAATACCTGAAAACCATGTTTATAACAGTTGTATTAATAATTAGCAAAACTTAGGAGCACCTAGGATATTCTTCAATAGGTGAATTCATACATTGTGTGATACCTCCAGATGATGCAATATTATTCAGCACTGAAAAGAATGAGCTATTAAGTCATTAAAAGACACAGAGGAAACTTAAATGCCTCTTATTACATGAAAGAAGCCAATCTCAAAAGACTATCTACTATCTGTCTCTAACTGTATAACCCTGGAAGAGGCAGGACAGAGACATTGAAAAGATCAGTGGTTAGAGTGAGAAAGAAATGAATGGGCAGAGCAGAGATGATTTTTAATGCTTTGAAACTATTTTATATGATATGACAATGGAAGATGCATGTGATTCTATATATGTCACATTTCATAGAATGCACAGCAAAAAGAGTGAACTCCGATTAATTGACATCAGGGTAGGTTCATTGGTCCTAACAAATGCACCATTCTGGTGCAGATGTCAATGATTGGTGACAGAGTTTTGGGGATGGGGAGATGGGATATATAAGAACTCTGTATGTTCTGTTCAGTTTTGCTCTGAACTTAAAATTGCATTAAAAATAAAGCTTATTAAATAAAAAAAACCATAAAGGCAAAGCTGGGCTTGCTTTCAAGTGGAGGGTCTAAATTTCACAGGTCACTGAATCTAGGGGTGCAAAAGCTTAACTTTGTATTTCTATTCTCAATTCATTTCAGGCCCCTCTGCTGCCTATGATAGTAAACTTTACCATTGTCAGTTTCACATAAACTGTTTAAGTTTGGGCTTAATCAGTTTAGGATAATCCCCTTCTTCATTGTAGACAGCACTAAGTTGCGGAGGGCGTATGTCATGTTTTGGAGTGGGGAGTAGGGAATGTGGGACCCCTTCCTCATTTAACTTCTTACACTGACCACATACTGTTATCTAGTCCTATCATAACATTGATTCTGACCTCTCTTGATCATTTTTCTGCTGGTATGGAGCACATAGCTCAGGTCACTTCTTGCTGTAGTATCTGTTGTCATGGTCCTAGACCCTTTTTATGTTCACTTGTGTTCTCGTTATGTCTCTTTCTCCCTCTCCATCTAGCTAACATCTCAAATTCTTGGGACACAGAAATATTTCGCTATTCTTCTTCACCATTCTCTTTTGGGGAAGGGGCCTGAGGATACCTTGACAACTTTTTTCCTGACACCCCTAGGAATCTTCTCCATGACAATGTCTATGTCTATGCCAGTGTAGTATAGGTATCACCCATGCACCTGTTATCTCTCCCAATGTCCAGGTAAGACACTGGCACAGACCTCCTTTATTTTCAATTTCCCAAAGTGTCTGGAACTGGGACTGGGGAAGCTCAATGTTTTTTTTTTTTCCCCCAAACCCTGTCTGACTTATTTTTCCCACTCATCACTTTTTTATCCTCAGGTCAGTAATAATTTTTAAAAGATAAATTCAAGTATTTTATGGCTTTTCCTTTGGTTCTTCCTTAAAGCAAGGGAGTCTCCAAGACAACCTATTAAATATAATCCCTGCATCTCTTTCCTTCTTGATTTTCTCCTTGATCCCCAGCTCTAGTTTTACAGCACCCCTCAAACTCCACACTCAAAGTATAGTTTGGAAGATGCAAAGCTCATGCTTTGGAGAGTACACATTTATTAATATAACGTAATTCTGCATCAATGCCAGCAGCTGCATCTGATATTGACTCATTAGAATTTTTGAGAACGAACACTTAACATATATTTTCCATATAAATTACTTCCCTATTCTGTACATACTAAAGGATATTAGAATCAAACTGTGGAACAGAATTTTAATTGTTAAGTTACCCACAATGATATCTTTAAAAGCCTTTTTAAATTGTGACTCAGTCATTTAGTGCACATAATATCTCCTTGGCAGAAACTAAATTGCATCCAGAGCACCAGAGTAATGGAGTTGAGAAAGTTAGATTTTTTTCTTTCTATATTCAGCAATTCTGCCAAGGAGTAAACCATAAGAAGAAGGTGGAAGTGGCTGTTGTATAATAAGTAGAACAAAGGTCTTATTTTCACATTTATTGCTTTTTTTCCTGGAATTATTTATGTCATTAAAAATTTAGTAATTATTTTTTTCTCTACATACTATATTAGTATTTCTCAAAGTCATCTAAAACTTACTAATTCATTTTTTCATAATTTGTAGCCCACTTTTTTCTATCAGATGGCTCTTCCTCCAAGGAACCTTTTAATCAAATAATACCTATAACAAAAGAACAAATTATAGAACAGACTCCAAAGTGAATTTCAACATCAGGACTGAGGAATGAATTTGAGATTTTATGCAGTTTGGCCGTTCTTCTCACCAGGTTCTCATAGTCAGCCTGGGTGAACCAGAGGAGAGACTGTGGGATTCCGTGGTTTATATTCAATAATGAAGGTTTTGTTCTCACAATAGTGAGATTCAGTGTGAGAAAGAATAAATCAGGGAAAAGAGAAGGGAGTGAAAACAAAGTGTATCATTCGCCAAGACTGATCAAATGTTTTGATTAACCACCTGGACAGTTTATCAGTCGATGCGGTTGAACTCAAGTCCTGTGACTTCCACTGCCTTGATCCAGTGTCAGAATTGACCTTGTGTTGATGGTTTGGTTGACTTCATACAAATAGATCTTTAAAGGAAGAATCATTTTGCTTGGTAAAACATGTTCTGTTTCAGTAGGGCACATTTTTTGTTAGGTTGTGATGTAGATATGCAAAATAAATTCATCTGGCTGTGTCATGATATCCTCAGATGCTCAGGTATCTGGGTGACAAATAGAGTAGACATCTAGCAGTTGGTGTGAGCAGCCTGAAGCAGGTCTTGTGTTTTCAACCTGGAGATCATCCAGACTTTCTGATTTGAAAAAAGGAGGAACATTTCTGGTTCACATTTGCTTTCCGAGGAACCATGATTAACAAAGTTTTACTCAGTGTGAAATGTGTAGCTTATAGTGTATTTTTTACATATACAGAAAAAGAGACCCAAACAGGGCAGATCATTTTTATGTTTTACTTTTCTTTTCTTGCTCCCTCTTATTTTTTTGCATTGTGTTATAAAAATATTTGTTTTATTTTTAACCTTTATTGAGGTATAGTTGATCAATTTCTTTTTGATTCTCTTTTCTACTTCTTTGACAAGAGATGTAAAACTTATAATTGTAGATGTCTTTCTGCAATATTGAAGTTGAAGAAAGTCATAGCTTAATGGGGAAATTGTTTGGTTGAAAGAATTCTGGGAAACTATTTTAATATTCCTCAACCTTTATACCCTGGCCTTCAATATGGGCAGGTGAATAGATACCATTCATCTTGGAAATATTAGAATGTCAAAGTAGCTTGTTTATCAGGGTGCAACTTGTATGATTCTCAGTGTTCAAAATAAGAGAACCCTTCCAATTCTTTCTTTCTTAAACAGGCATATCCAAAGTGTCCTTTTAGCACATCAGAAAGAATTATGATGCCCAGTGTTGTAAGCATTTAGATAAAATAAATACAATTTTTCTTAAGAGAGTATGGCTTAAGTACTTTAGGACTATGGATTTCTATTATTATATAACTGTATATATATTTTTTCCACATACATACAAATCCTGATGATTTACTAGATCAGTTGGAATGTTAACATTATTATGGATTTCTGCCTGTCACAGAGTTTACAATAAATTATTTTTAACTATTTCACATTTTTAACACACTCCAGATTGTTGGCTGCCCTTCTTGCCATGTGGATTTAACCAATTTAACAGTGGGTGTTGAATATGTTCAGTACTGAAAAAATAGTGCTCCCAAAGAAGGAGCATGGGAAGCCACTTACATAAGGGTGAAGTGGATGATTAGCAATCAAAACCAAGCTGTGCTGTTTGGCTCCTATCTTAAAAAGGTCATGCATGAGGACCATGCTCGTTTTCCAAAATCTTCAGGTTTAGGTGAGAGTTTTTGCTGTTGATATTACTGTTTAAGGAACAAAAAGTTATCCTATATTTTTTTAAAGTTAAAGGATTACATTTTCTTGAAGTAAGAGTCTTTACATCCTAAACTCTAGTCTACTTTGGTTTTCCATGTATTCCCTCTGAAATCAAGATTTGAAGGATTCTAAGCAAATTTTAGAGTAACTATTACCTATTCCAATTTGGAACAATTATACAAATTTGGAATAATTGTTAAATTCTGGGGTTCCTGGTATGAGGTTTTGGGGGGTTTTTTTGGTGTTATTTCTAATTTCTCTCTCCCTCTTTGTGATTTCAGAGGACTGTTTTTTTTCCTTCTCTTTTGTTCATTTAGGCAACATTTTAAGACATAGGTCCTCAAGCTGTGTAAGGTGTGCAATTTGACTTCCCCTTAAGCACTCTGCCCAAGACTTCTTTGTCCCACTGTCCCTCACCATGATTTGACATCTACATTTGCTGGCCACCTAGGATTCAGCAGCTTTCAGTTTAAAAATGTACCACCGGAGATTTTCCTTGCTGTCTATGAATTACTCTCATTGTCATGCTCATTAAGCACAATGACTCTGTGTACCCTGATTTCCTTGAACCTATGCCCAGGAAACTCCTTGTAAATTATAATCAAAGTGACAAAGTACAGACACTTGAATGATGAAATGAAACTTACACCATTCTTTGATTCTCTGGGTATAGGATAAAATCTAGTCAAGAAAGTAGGTTGTGTTCCATATCAGGTCTTAGTAATCTCTAATTATTTTCTGTGAAATATAAATCTCAACTAATAGCTGTGTACCTTCCAGGATACCTGTAGAGTTGTTGATGAGGGAGATTGGAATGGGAGTGGAAAACCACAGCATGGGTCAGATTTCTATTGCCACACTCATCCCAATTCAGCTCCATTCCAGCCCCACATGGAAGTGGGCTGAGAGCTGACTGCACCTGCTCAGGTCAGATGCCTGAAGAATGTGCCAGAGATGGATAGTATTTCATTTCTTTACTTTCCTCTTTTTGGTGGTCAGCATAACCAAATTTATGGAGTGACAGAGGAATTTCATTTTTTAAAGATTCATTTAGTGCTGGGGAAGTGGATCATGACCTTTACCTTAAATCTTAGGTGATAGTAGTGTATTTATCTTCAATAAAAATAAATATGTTTAGGCAGCTCATGATTGTTGTTAACATTTAGAACAAGTAATCACTTAAAAATCAGAATATGTTTGCTAGATTATGGGGTTTATTGAGGTACCTTCAGCTTGTTCTGTGAAATTTATCTTGTGTTAATTATTGACTTGCGTGACTTACGAGTGCGCACAATGAACATTGATTTCAATTCTGACTAAAAATTACAATTGGGTATCACAGTTTATCTTCTTAATAGTGTGAGAAAAAGGAAAAAAAAAAGGTCTGGTAGTCCATTTTCTGAATGCTGTATTTAGCTTTAAATATAAAATGACTTGGGATGTAAGAAAGACAGCTGGAGAGGAAGCAGGATGAAAAGTTACAAACAGGTAACCCCAGAGTATAAAAATTTACAGGTGAGAAATAACCCTCTCCACACCTGATCCAACAGAGATAAACTATGTACTTCCAAAGGTATTCAATCCCAAGGGGACTTTCCTAACACAATAGTTAAGGGATGTGGGGACAATTAAAGGTATATTTCTTTAAATAGCCCTATAGGAAACAGTAAAACCTAGGGGACATTCAGGAAGACTGTGCCTCCCACAGTACTGAGCCAATAAGGAACCAGGAGAGGGATCTTGTGCTCTAGGGTATAAAACACTGCTTGTGCCCAATCTGTGTGTTCCTGAGCACCAGGCACCCAATCTTGCAAGATCATCATTAAAGCAAAGCCTCACTTTTTGCTGTACTTTGTGTCTCTTAGTCCCTTCTTTGGGGTTGGACAGGTGAGTGTATTTCTCACAATAGCAACATAGGATTCACAGGAAGATGCCAAACCTCAAGTGTGGCTAGGCCCTATGCTGGGTGCTTTGGCCACTGCAGAAACACATTAGGTAAAATTATTGCTTATTTCAAACTCATTAGATGAAGTAATGCTCAGATGTCTATTGTTTGTGGCAGCAATGCAATTTTTAGATCATGACAACAAATAGGAACACAGACACAATATGCAGTTAACCTTTTGGAATTTCAGGAGATAACAAACAAGGTCAATCAATATATTAAAAAAAAAAAGCAAAAATAGAGTTCTTGATTTTTAAAAATATTTTCACTATGAATCAGTATATTATTTATAAATTGTATGAAGTTCCATGTGTGTGTCTGACACTGAACTGGGTCTGGGAATAGATTCATATGGTGTAGGTGTAGCAGGACAGGCAGGCATATGAACAGTCAGTCACCAGAACAATACATGCTGTTATCTGGGTGCTGAATCATTTCTGGGCAAGGCCAGGATCGGTGTTTCAGATTTTCAACTGCATTTTGAAGTAGGTGTATATTGATTATTTTAGATAAATGGGGGCAATTCTGAGGAAAAACAATATTTAGAAAATTATAGATGAGAAAGACACAGGTATCCTAGGAAGTACACATTTACTAGCTGAGATTTAGACTTTTAGGGAAAGTTACTAGAGATAACAGAGACCTAATATGTCACATCTCTGTACCTTCTCGAGTAGAATTTATCCTATAACACGGGGATCAATGATGGAATCATAGGTTTCTGTTCATTATTTAAGTGATCTATTTTGTTAGCTGCTGTGTTGTTCTGGTCTTTCTTTGCCATCTTTTCCAAAATCAGGTGGCCTCATGAATAGTGTGACACACATGTATATAAACAAACAGAAGCATTTGGAATGCTTATTTATGAAAATGAGATTTTAACTCTCCATAGTGACAAGTCACATACACAGGGGAAGAGTTTTAGATGGGAGGGGACATGAATTTGAGAAATGCATGGGGAAAGTGAAATTTCAAGATGCTCAAATGATTTGCCCCACTGACCTGGCAGATCCTTTTCAAAGGCAGAACAGAAACTCAATGACAGTTCCCATCCTTTGTATTTTGCCTTCTTAGAGTCAAGTTCATTGGTAATGGAAGGGACAGAGCTATCAGGGAAGTTCCCACTCTTCCAAGTGTGGAGATGGCCCTTCCCAGCTTCTGTGTCATTGCCTAGATGACTAACTTCTGGAAGGAGCTGTTGGGTCAAGTGCAGGCAATGGCTCCAACTCCGGAGATGCCAGGGCACACACTCTACGGGCAGCTGCCACTGTTTTTGCTTTGAGAAAATAATAATTGTGTTTCTTAGAGGGAAATAAAATCCTCAATCATTAGAAAGGCAGAAATTGCCCATGATCCTTTGTTGATTTTCAGGTGGTTGATTATCCATTGAATTAATGGTCACTTATCTTTTCCTGCTTAGAATTTTCTCAGTTCAAGTCTTCAGAAGTTAAAACGGGAAATGCTTTCTGAAGTAGAAAATGGAGAACGAGAAGGCAGCTAATTATCAAGGCATACACAGAAAAGAGAAATTCAGAAAATCAGCCAGTATTGTTTGTAGAAATATTAAACATGAGACTGTTAGATTTCATGAACCAAGTATTGAATGTTGATTTTAAATTCAGATAATTGGAAAATTTAATTTTATACTGTTAATCTACCAATAATTTTACTTGCCCTTGAGAAATTGGACAATTGTGAAATAATTTTGTAGTGATGAGAATTTTAGTCCTGCAGAATCCTTGTTCTGAAAAGAATAGCCAAAGAAGGACCAGGACACATCCTTCTCAACAGAGCATGGATGCAACGACCCTCCTCACCCTAATCTGAGCTAAGAATCAGGATGGAGATATGATGCATTATGTAGACTTGTGGAGTTTGAGAAAATGATGGAACATTTAACTGGAAATGTTTCAGAGGGGCTGGAAATCAGGCATAAGAATAGAATCTTAGGAATCAAATTTTAGAGTAGATAATAGAAGATTAGAGATTGAATGAGATTTTTAGGGAAGACAGGATGTTTGAAAAAAATAATGATTGAGAACTTAACTTGGAAAATACACACATTTATTGATTTGGATAATAATTCTTTTAATGATTGTGATTTATGAGCTACTACAATGTGCTAGACAGTACATATAGATTTGTTCATCTGATATAATCTTTTGAGTTAAGGGATATTTTAGCCCTATATTACAGAAGAGAGAGCTGCTATAACTCTGTTGCTTTTCATGCATTTCTTCTTAGTCAAGAAGAGTACTCAGGCTAAGCAAACAGCTCACTTTTGCTATGCTGCCAAATATCTCTCATTTATGTACAGTCTCCCCAAAAGAGTCTAAAGATCTGCCATAACACTGAGATAGGTAGTAGCATGCCCAAAGTTTAGGGATTAGTAAATCTCTATTTGGAATTTTGTTTTCATTTAAAGGACACAAAAAGTGTTGACATTTATCTGGAAGCAAGAAAAACAGATGTACCCAGTTCTGTGTAGGTGGATGAACTAAACTCTCTCAGCTTTTCTCTGAGTTGTTACTTAACTCAAGGGACATTTTCAGACAGGAGACAAAAGATGCATTTCTAGGTGTGTAGGGAATTCTTGTTAAATCATCATTTGACTCGTGAAGTTCCCAATGTTTGGCACTTCTGAGCAAATTGTGAAAAAGTATAGTCATTTTTACAGACCCTCAAGATGATGTGCACTTTTCCCCATAATATTTGATAATTAATTTTGCTTTAGATATTGGTAATATATATGGAGGCTGGAAAATACTACAGAATGAATTCTTAATCCCCAGAGAGTATGTATTTTAAGAACAAATGGTATTGTTTACAGTAGAAAGTAAGTTGTCCTGTCCACGTGAAAAAGGGCAATTTTAGAAATGCACACAATTGTCCTCTCTCAGACCAGAAAGCTTCAAAGGACATTGAGCCATGTGAAGTCAGGAATTCTAATGCATTGAAACTTGAGGATGATCTAGTCTTTGACTTCCTTGGCCTCTTTTATCTGTTTCATTCTACCTGTGCTGTTATAACAAAATATCATAGACTAGGCAATATATGAAGGACAGAAATCTATTTCTCACAGTTCTAAAGGTGGAGAAGTCCAAGATCAAGGCACTGGTATTCTATTCTTCCAAGATGGCGCCTTGTTATATATCTTCTCACAACAGAAGGTAGAAAGGTAAATGCATACCCTCTTCAAACTGAACCCTTTTTAAAGATAGTAATCTCATTGGTGAGGGTGGAATCTTCATGACTTACTCACCTCCCAAAGGCCACACCCCTAACACCCTTGCACCGGGGACTAAGTTTCAACTGAACTTTGAGGGCACACTGTCATTCACATCATAACAGCATACAACATAATTCAAAATTACTTTTGATGATTTGAAGTTACAAATATGTGTCACTCAGGAGGGACTAAGTTAGGCTAGAGAAATGAACAGCTTCAACTTTTAAAGACATAAGTGGTAAAGCCTATTTTTTGGTTAGGATAGATATCCACGGTAAGTTGTCTAGGGCTCTGATCCATGTATTTAAAATTGAAGACCAAGGATTAAAGAATCAAGGAGTCCCTACCCTCTTCAGCAAGGCCAGGGAAGTGTCAAGGGGAAGGAAGCCTGGTAAACTGTGCACGAGCTCTTAGATAGTTTACTCCAAATGTCATCCATCAGTTCTTTAAAGATTTCATCAGCCAAAACATCCATGGCTATCCCAACCTAATAATTGCAAATCTACTATGTGCCCACAGCAGGAAAGTATAGAAATATTTGATGGCTTGTATTGAGGACAATCACACTATCTTTCCTGTGATCTCAAAAAGGAAAATATGGAACCTGGATGTGGATTTTCATGAGAGGTCTTCCCATTTTTAAAGGTGGTCATATTCTTCGGAATACATTATTTCTTTTTTTCAAGCATTTTGCTAATATGTAAAGGTGACCGTTTTATTACCTTTTTACCTGGCTTTATCTAAATTTTTCCTAAAACCCACAATGTGTTTCTCATTCTAATCTTATGAAGTGTGATGAGGTAATTGGAATGATTGATTGGGAATGTATTCACTCCTTTTTACAAATGCTCACAATTCTTGTTATGTTCATGGAGAGTTATATCAACTTGGGTTATAGAGCCCAACATTCTTGCCTCTTGATTTTCTTTCAGAAATATTTTTTGTATGTTTTATAATCCAGGGTAACATTGATTTTTATTTGGTAGAAATTAAAACAAATGGTTGAGAGCTTGTTGCATTGAATCTTTACACTAGCTTCAGATCGGTTGAGGAGACACCTTGCAGTCTCCCTAGAAGGAGGCCACACTGTTTAAAAGTAAACTCTCTTATCAGAGCTTTATGATTGCTGCACAGCAATGAGAATGTTTGTCTTGTGCATGTTCATAAAACTGTGATAGAATTCATTCAAATTGTGAGACTCATGATATATTTACAATGCAGTTTGGACACTGACCTCCAAAGATAAAAGGGTAAATGGCACAGACACTTTTCAGACCTATAATTTTGGACCTGAAATGATTTTCCAATTCACTTGTTCTAACTTGAGGCTGTATTTTTGTCTTGTGTTTCATTTGCTTTCTAAGTGAATTAACTAGTGGAATCTAAATCGTTTTTAGCATTAATCTTCAAAAGGCAAATATTCAACATGGTGTAAAATAAAGCAAAACAAAATTGTAAGGGGTTGTCGAATCCCAAGGTGCAACGACAGGTCAACAGATGAATAGCCTCTGAGTGAAATTAAAAGCTCTGAATTTACCAACCTTAATTTCTTCCAATGAACCATTTCACAATTGAAATTTATTATTTAAATTTTTAGGTGTTTGTTTTGCTTTTACTTAAGTATTTTAATGTATTCTACTTTATGCTTTTTATTAAATCTCTTATTCTGTTTTATGAATAATTTATACATGCATTTTCTGTGCATCAGATATCTTATTTTCTGGTAGGCCAGTGAGCTTGAACTGACTTGGGTCTCTGCTGTGGAAGCTGAAGTGCCACCCAGTGAGGGAGAGGCAGCCATTAATCAAATGAACACACATGCTAGTTTTAGAGTTGCTGTGAATAGGGGAGCATTGGAGAGTTGGAGTATATAACAGGGATGTTTGACCTTGTTGAGGTGGAGCAGTGTGGTTAGGAAAATGTTCCCTGAGGAAGCAAAGCATAATGACCAGAGACACAAAGATTAGGGACTCAGATAACCCCAGGGGGAAGGCTGACCTGGCAATAGCTTGTGCAAAGATCTGAGGCTGGAAGGAAGCAGGGCATTTTCTGGAAAGCAAAGGGTGAACAGTTACCAGAACAGAGGAATCCTGCTGCAGAAGAGGGTGGAGAGACCCGCCACAGGCCTGTGCAGGATTTTTTTACAGTTGCAAACCTTGGAGAGTTTTCAAGCAGAGGAATAAGTTTTAAGAGTATCTTTCCTACCATTCTGTAGAGAAGGTTCAGAGCGAAGTAAGAGCGAACGTAGAGATCAGGGTTGGGGAATACATGAGCCTGTGACTACTTGGACCAGGATGATGGTGGCCAACAATGGGAACAAATGGCCATATTCTAATAATCACTAGAATTGAAGTTAAAATGGAAATGAATTCAAAGTAGAAATTGGCCATCCATAAAGAAAATTTCTAATGTCTCTCCTCACTGGAGCCTGACTCAGGATTCAATATCTGGCTATTGAAACAACAGGTAATTCAAATAAGAATACCATTTGTGTATAATGTGCTAATGCATTATAAAGTAGATAAATAGGTCTGGGGTTGTGGCTCAGTGGTACAGCCCTAGCACATGCAAGGGGCTGGGTTTGATCCTCAATAAAAATAAATAAAATAAAGGTATTGTGTCCAACTACAACTAAAAACTAAATATTTTTTTAAAGTATATGAACAATCTTTATCAGTTATATTGAGTTTCATTAATGCTTTGATATCAATATCTTGAAAAGAAATGGATAATTGGCCTTTTATAGATGGTACCAATAAATTCTGGCACCTTTGTTGAGAAACAGTCCCCTTCGGCCTAGTGTCTTGGCTTATTAGGTCAGGTCTTTTTGCTTAGTGCAAAATTGTGGATTGACAGCAAATGTGACCTTCACACAGCTTGCTAAAAAATGTACTCGAGAAATTCAGAGGACAGTACCATTTTACTCAAGTGTGGATAAGATAACAATAAATCATGTTGTGATAATGCTGAAAGCTACATCATCAACTTGGACTCATAAAAGAGAAATTACTTCTCATAGATACCGCACTAATGGGCACAGGCAGCTACATGTGGCAAGTTTGCCCAACACCGTTTCCAGTTTGTGATGCTAGATAAGCATGTTTTGCTTACCTAAGATTCATCATTCTTCTGACGGATATCCAAGGACTTTCCTAAGTCACAGAATTAATTTTCCTGAAAAACCTACTTGTTCTGGTCCCAGAATGTTTCAGCGGGGCAGGGACTGCCTCCCTCTTTCCCTCCCTGCCTTTCTTCTATCGGTGTTTGGTTGTTTGTCTTCCTTCCTGTTGAAAGGTAACCTTTTTTCTTGGTTAGGACTTTCTTGGTAACAGCTCTTTCACACCATCTAATTCATCAGAATTATTTATTTTTAAAGTGTACCCAGAATCCAGATTCTCACCACCCCCATATTGCGGCTTTAGTCCCGGTCAGCACCAGCTCCTTCCTAAGGGATGGCATTTACTTTCTGATTATTCTTCAGGCTGTTACCCTTGCTCCCCAGAGGTCATGTCTTCCTCCAGCCATCAAGGACATTTTAAAAATATAACCCATACCATAACATTCCTTTAGGTAAAGGGCCCTCTGTCTGCCTATCTCAGAAGGCCATGTCCTCATCACAATATTCATGATGCTCTGTGACCTGCACTTCAGCTCCATGACCTCATCTCCTCCTCCCCTCTCCAGCCCCTCTCAGGCTCCTTGCTCTCTCTTAGACAGGCCAAGCATCCTTCTGCATTAAGGTATCTTCAGTTGTTTTTGATGCCTACATAGTCTTCCTCCAGATACCTTGATTTGTTTCTTTTATTCAGGGATCTACTCAGTTTTAGTCTGATCAGGGAGTCCTTTGCTGGCCGCCTTTGCTGGCTCTTCTCAACATAGTTTTCTATACTTTTTCCTGCCTTTGTTTTCCTCATTTTTCAAACCACTCTCTTAATAACTATGAGTATTTGTTCACTTGTTTATTTTTCTGCTTTCATTAGAATGCAAACTCAATGACAGTTTGGGATTTGCACTGTTTGATCAGCTCAGCATCCACAGCATTAAAAATAGTGTCCTATGCCTGATGGATGCTCAATGAATATTGGTCTAAGGAGCGGATATTGCAGAATTGATGTTTTCTAGAAGCTGGAAAAGGCAGGGAACTAACTCTCTCCTAGAGCTTTTGAAGAAAGGCAGCCCTACCAACACCCTGATTTCAAGACTTCTGAACTCCAGAACATAAGATAAAACATTTGGGTTAAGAGAGAACATTTGTGGCAATTGTTTTGGCAGCAATAATAATGCATCTTCTGAGCTAAGACTGAGCCCCAGAATGCTTTTCAGCTCAGTCATTAGTACTGTTCACTAAATATTTCTGGTTTTCTTTGGGGACAAATGGCAGAATTCTATGTTCCTGCCCATTGTGGAGCTTTCTTAATTACCATGATGACTGATGAGAGCAAACAACATATGTAACTTCTACATAAAGCTTTATGAACCTTGGCAACTTTACCATAGTACCATATTCTGATTTTCATTTCTATTTTCTTCTTTTTTTTTTTTTAGGTGTGTATACACACTCACACACACACATATACACACACACATTTATATATAAAACCTTGATAAAATGTGGTCTCCATGATCCTGGCTCCCTGAGAAAACAGAGAACACATTTTCTCAAAAAACAACAGTGAATATATAGTGTGAATGAGTAATAGACTCATATGTTAAAGCTTCTGAGAATCTGGGGTCGTTTTGTTAAAAAAGCAAAACCTAGCCCAGTGATTTGCTTTAACATTTTTTTTACTCTCTTAAAATTTATTGAAGGTCCCTAAATAGCTTTTATTTCTGGGGATTATGTAAATCAATATTTAAATGATAGAAATAAAAATATTTCAAAATTTTATTAAAAATAAAAATAAACGCAGTTCATGTTCACATAAAATGTATTTTAATGGAAATAACTGTATTTGCTGGGTGTGGTGGTACAGAACTTGGGAGGCTGAGGCAGGAGGATTGCAGATTTGAGGCCAACCTTAGCAACCAAGTCAAACCCTGTCTCAAAATAAAAAAACAAAAAAGGTTAGGAATGCACATGTTCAATGATAGAGTGCCCCTGCAAAAAATAAAAAAATAATACAGAAAAGGAGAAATATATTTTCTTCACACGAAAAAGTTTCATGAGAAAAGATGTCTTATACATATTTGTAAAGATCTTCAACATTTGACTTAATAGAAGGTAGTAGAGTCTTTATATAACTGCTCCTGCAGTATTCCAACTGGTACCATTTTTTGATGTGGTTGAAGTATGATAAAAGATTCAGACTCATGTAATTATATGGTATTATGGTTTAGATTTGGAGTGTCTCCTAAAAGCTCATGATAATGATTTCGTTCCCCATGTTAGAGGTTAGGCATTTAGGAAATGGTTGAATTATGAGAGCTTAAGTCTCTTTAGTGGATTAATCATTTGAGATTGATAATTTGAGTGGATTATTGGGAGTTGGGCCCTACTTGGAGGAAGTAGGTCTCTGGGGGCATGGCATGAAGGGCTTATCTTGTCCTTGACCTCTTCTTTTTTTCTCTTTACTTACTCCTCCATCCCTCTCCCCTTTCCTCTCCCTTTCTCTCCTCTTCCAAGGGTAAGTGGTGTTGAGTGAGAAGAGCAGATAGCTCAACTTGTATCACCGTACACCACTGCTTTTCCTGGACATGCCTGTTCCAGGAGGTATCTTCTGATTTAGCTTCTGACCTTGGCTTCTTAGAATTTAGGTAATTTGGTAATTTATGTAATTCCCTCTCCTTGATTGTGGGCAGGGCCTGGTGACCTGCTGATAATAAATAAAATGATATGATAATAAATAAAACGATGTGATAAAAGGCTGGATTTTTGTCCTGCTGGGTTTATCAATCTCCTCTCATGCTTGCTGGGAGATAAGACATCTGGCAAGGAATGGAGAGAGAGAGATCTCTAGCCAGAAATCCTCAAGGGAATAATTCCATCCAACAACCAACATACCTATAAGCTTGGAAGAGGATCCCTCCCCAGCTGGGCCTTGAGATGACTTGACCCCAGTTAACACCTTGAATATAGTCCTATAAGAACCTGAGCCAGTTAAGCAGCCCAGGACTTCCTGACCCTCACAAACTGGATGATAAATGTGTGTTGTTTTAAGCTACTAAATTTTAGAGTAATTTGTTACAACAGCAATAAATGACTAATACAACCCTCTACTGCATGATGTAGAAGTGCTTCACATGCACTTTCAATTTCTGCCTCACACATTGACTATTAAAGTGTGTATACAAAGGGCAAGCTTAATAAAATTAATAATTCCCCCTGCTTCCTCAAAGACTCTTAAATGCAACTTGCATTTTGGCACATGACGATGTAGTTTCCAAAGTCTCCCATATTTTCGTTCTACTGCCTTGATTTTTTTTTTCCTAAATCACCAACAATCTTACTCATTTCACTTGTAGCACAAGTGTAAATGTCAACATCGTGAAAGAGGACATATGCCAACACAATAAAAGAAGAGAAAAAGAATGAAAAATATAAATAATGCAGTGAGAATTACTTTGACGTCGTAGACCTTCTGGAAAGTATCCTGGGACCCTGATGTACCCCAAAATCACATTTTTCAGAACTGCTGGTCTAGATTGTTCCAATGATTACCTTTAATAAATTTTTAATTTGCTAACCTTGCTCTGTATGTTACTATATATTAAAATTGTTCTAAGGAAAGACAATAAATAATTCTCTTCATTTAAAAAAGAGAACTGTATTTTGTAAAGTTTTGAGATTCTTCCTTCAGGGAACATGCACATGAGTGCCTAGCAGTTCATGACTGCTGAGAGGAGGCTTCACTTCAGTGCTTGGTGCCCACCAGTCCAAGTCCCTGCGTATCAAGAAAACAGTTTGATGCTGTTACTTGCTGCTATCTGCATCTGATTTCCTGATTATCAAGAAAGACATTGCAAGTATACTTTTGGTGTGTGTGCATGAATTGATTTTTGTTTTTGTATGAATTCTATAAAAAAGAGACTGGTACATGTTTGAATAAGATTCATACATATTTCCAAGTACATATTTTTGTAGTATCTTATTAACATTAGTGCTAAAATTCATGATAATATTGTTGTGATAGGGGATTTAGAGAATAAATTTTATAAAGATAACTTATAATCTTTCCACCTAGACAAAACCATAGCTAGTAGTTTTGTGTATTTTCTTTTTCATGCACTTGATATTTGTTTAAGGGATATTTTAATTTTTCTTTAAAAAACTTAAAGACCAATTTCAAGACTATAACTTGTTTTAATTCTTCTGGTTGTGATTGTAGATAATTTAAACATGTGATTAAATAGATTTTATTGCAAAGAAGCATGATTTCCCAGCACAAATGCAGTGGTATTCAATTGTCCAAAATATTGGGAAATTTCAAACTTTTTCAGTGTAGGTTAATTTAGTCTAAATTGTCAAGTATGTTACACAAAGTTATAAAAAAGACATTTTATTGATTTTTCTTTTTATATGCTATACTGTATATTTTACAGATTTTTAAGTTCACATGTACTCATGCCTGTGATATAATTACAAAGGTAAAGGGAAATACACTAAGAAACACATCAGAATTATCCTGGGTTTACAAATAGCAAAAGCGACAGGTTTCAAGTCCCTAAAGATTGATCTTGCTTTATTAAACATGAATCCACAGATGTTACAAGGCAGTCATTACTAATTTAAAATCCAGGTGGTATCCTCATGTGCGTCTTGCTCCAGAGCACGCTGTGGTTGATTGACTCATCTCAGGTGTCTATACAATTGATCCTGGTAGCCACAGCCGAGTTGAATCTTTGCAACTGGAAGTGATACTTACTATGGGGTCAGGTCTCTGGTAGGTTATTGTAAGGACCTTTCTCTTTATTTTTCCACCTCAGTTTTCATCACAGAATCAATAAAATTGATAAACACACGTGAGAAATCTAAAACTACCCAAATATTTTCTGTGACTACTGCTCTATTCTTCTTGCACACTTATTATACCTACTGAATACCAGATGAAATTTATTTTTTAAATAAAGGTGCTTCTAAACAGCACAGATGCAGCATGTTCTTTGCAGAATGTGGTCTTTCAGGTGCTGGAGGTGGTCAATATCTACACATATATTGATAACTGTTTTATATTTAATAGCCAGGGACTCCTGTTATTAAAAGCTGGTGCATATATTGATGTCTGTTTCATATTTAAAGACCAGGAATTCCTACTTTCAAAAGCTGAGTTCTAGGCTATTCCCTCCCTCATTCATTATTGAAAAGCTCTGTAAGTGTGCATGGTACTTAATGTTAGATGACATTGTACCAGGCAAATTGCCTTCCCTGAGGAGCCTGCAAGGTGAGAGCAGGAGGACAGTGCAGGAGGGAGGTCTTGGGAAGAGCACAGGCTGATTAGAGGTTTTGAACTTGGTGTTGCTTTGCTAGGTAGGTGGATTTCAAGGACAATTTGAAAACTCAGAAATGATTCTGACATTGGGAAGCTGTTTGGTAAAATAAAACCAAAACTGAAAGCAAGTAAACACATCAGAAAAGAAGAATTTTGGCTCACTTTGTATAAGCCTACACCTACAGCTCTGCTATTTCTTTTACCTGCTATTTCATGTTCACCTGGCTTCACGGCATCAGCTCCTACTCATCATGGTCCAAACTAGAGGTCCCCACCTTGAGCATGCTGCAGAATCGCTTGGGAAGCTGAACTACAGATTGCAAATCCACACAGGAAAGTATCTAGCAGGTCTGGGGTCCTGAATTTGCATTTCTAATAAGTGCTACAGAATGTCTGCTGTTTCTCCTTCTGGATCCCCACTCTCAGAACGTCTGTTGTGAACCAGTGTCTTCTATTCCTCCGTCAGCCTGTCCTCTGAAACCCAACCTGGAGTCATCTCTGAGTTATATTCAGGCAATGACCCAATTCAAACTTTCTTTTTGTAGGAATTCTTTCAGATTTATCTTTCTTTTCAAACTTACAGCTACTAACCTAATCTTACTACTAAGTAACCTAATACTTACTACTATGAACTAGCAACCACAGAATTACAATAAAAAGTACTAACTTTTGAACACCTACTACCTATAAGGTAGTATGTGAGCCCAGGTAGTATGGTAACTACTTCTAAGTGCATTATTAAGTAATATTATTAAGTGTGTTATACTGTCCTCATTTATAGGTGAGGAAATTCATTTGTTGCAAGAATAATTCACCTGAAGTGGGTATTGCAGAAGGTATATAAATAAAGGTCTGTCTGATACTAGAACCCATGTTTTTATACTGTGTCCAGCCTGTATTCAGATCCCACCTGCAGGCCACTTCTTTCATGAAGTTCCTTTTAGTTGTGAAATGGAGACCTCTCTTTCTTGTCTCAACCCCTAATGACTGCTATATTTCACAGAATTGTTTATGATGAGGGGGCACTGGAAATTAATGCAGATGGTATAGATTAATCAAGAAACACAACTGGGGCAATTAGGTACCTTATGACACATGCACAAATAAATAGCAGATGGGAGAAAATCATCAATGTGAAAAATAAAACCTTGGAAATTTTAGAAGAAAAACATTAAGAAACTACTCACCAAAAAAATTGAAAAGTGAGACATTGCATATGTCAATGAAGTTGACTTAGTCATTTGACAATGCATATGTATGTCAAAACAAATTTTTGTATGTGATAAATGTACACAATTTTATTTTTCAATTAAAAAATCAATTTCCACCTCTTGAGCTGAGCTGGGCTCACATCCCAAATTGGAACATTATGGTACAATAGGGATAGGGTAGGATGGTAGAGTGGATATTGAAACACAGCCACAGGATCATCTACCAACCACGATCATCTGCTGCCACATCTTATGTTTATTATCTCATTCAATCCTCATTAATGTCCCAGGAAATAGGTTTCTTGTGAAAGCATCTTTTCTAATATATGATTGTTATCTCCCATGGTTTACATGGCATCCTTTTAACTAATATCTTCTGAACTTTAGCATTTTATTCTCCGTCTTAATTCACAATTTTCCTGGAATTTAGGGATTATAACTAAGGAAACAAAAACAAGGACTGGGGATGTAGCTCAGTGGGAGAGCATTTACCTAACTTTGATCCTTAGTACTACACATCAAAAGTAAATAATAAAAAGCAAATAAATAAATAATAAAGACATCAAAAGTACAAACTTTACAAAATTGATAAGCACCAAAGCTTGCAGAAACACAAGAAAATATAAAAACATGAATAGCAAACCATAAATCGGGAGCAACTTTTTTTTCAGTAAATAACACCAATGAAGGATTAGTTTATAAAATATATAGTCCAACTCTGTAACATCTTCTCAACTCACTAAAGAGTAAAATAAGATGTCTGAAACAGTTATGAAAATATGTTCAGATTTCAAATGTAGGGGAAATTAGTATCATATGTCGGCATAATGTTAATGTTAAGGATGAATGTTAAGAGTCAGTAGAGAGCAAAAACATATTCTGTGTTTAAGTCACTAATGTTATCCCTTTCTCTTAATCTTTTTTAAACAAATAGAGCATCTCTTATGGAATTAGCATTACTTTAGGTAATACAGAAAAAAATAATAGACTGTCAAGATTCCAATAAAAAGTTAAAATGTTATCTGGTTGTCATGGCACAAACCAGTAATCCCAGCTACTCAGATGCTGAGGAAGATGATGAGCTTAATGCCAGCCCGTGCAACATAGCAAAACCCCATCTCAAAAAAAAAAAAAAAAAAGAAAGAAAGAAAAACAAACTACTAAAAATGCCTAAAGAGATGCATGTAATTTAAAAAAAATGCAATAGTAGTTATAAAGACACAACAAGAATACAATATTTTCATAGAGTCACTTAAGATAACAATAACACAGTGTACAAGATAAACCAAATTATCCTAGCTCTGATTATGTAGATATGTTACACTCTCTCTAATTTAAATCTCACAGCTATTAAAAATAATAAAATTTGAGTCATTGTTTTAGATATGTGGACATTGAGTCTAGCAGGGAGAAGCAACTTACTCAAAGCACAGAGCCCAGCAGTGGCCAGCAGGGCTCTAATCCACTGTTATTATATTGGAATTGTGGAAGGAATAGTACTTTTGTTAATTCACCTATTGGATTTTTAGAGTTATTTTTTAATAAAAAAAATTATATTTGTGGTATCTATTTATGCATAGAATATAATTTCTCAATTAAAATAAATAAAATATGTATTATCATAGATAAATATCTCACCAAACAGAATGTTAAATAGACCTACTACAATCACAATAATGCAAAAATACTTTTATAAATTTAAAACAAATCTTATAAATTATTTTTTGATACAAATATGTAAATCAAAAGTATGAAACTCTGGACAAGAAGAATATATCTATTTCAAAATATTGGCAACATCTGGGGAAAGAGAGAGGAAAAGAAGGGGGTCAGGTATACTGAACTGTATAAGGACTATTTCATTATTCTTTAGATTAAAAATCTGAACCAAATATGGCAAAATGGTAATGTCTGTTAATGTGGCAAGTAATTGAATTAATTTTTTTCTCTTCTATTTTATGCCTTTTGAAATTTCTCATGATTAGAGAAAATTTGGACAAATGCTTCCATGGTCATAGGATTTCTGAACATTCTAGGTTAATCAAAAGTACAACCATTTTCTTTGCTGAAAAACTTTATACTCATTAATATGCTAATGGAAAGTGTGAATTGCCAAGAGGGTAATGTCTTATGAAATATTTCCCAAACTTATTTGACCATGGAAACCTTTTATTTTTTTTTCACGAAACATCTATTAACAACTCATGGATATTTTGGGAAATGCTGTTATACATCAAAGCACTTAATTTTCCTAATTGTTTTATGTAATTTAACTTAATTTCCCTGATTATCTTTTCTATCTTCTTGATGTCAGGACCTCAGTCTTATTTCTTTTAGCTAGTAACACTTTGATGGTTTGTTTGATTTTTCTTAGAAATTATTGTGTAGTTCATTAGACTAAATGTAGATTTAGGGCAGAAGGGTAGTAGTAAAAGGAGTCCTTTTACAGATTTAAATGGGACTAAAAAACAAATCCAAAGAACACAAAGATCAACATAAGGATAACAATGTTGTTTCACCAAATGGAATATATTTGTACCAAAACGTTGCCAGAGCCAATTGCTTGGGACTTCTTTTCCTTATTTATGTGTTCATTTTAATCAACAAGTGTCATAAAAATTTATGAAAAATGATACCTTCATAATATCTAGAAACTGGATAGTCCGATGCATAAGGTTTCTCAAAATTAAATCATCTGTGATTTCTCAGAGCAAAATAGCTCAATCCTTTTGAAGTAACATTAAACATAAATTCAGTTCACAGTTTTATTTAAATAATCCATTCATTTAAGGATTTGTGACTACCAAACATATCTTAAATTTCTTGATTAGGGTATAATTTTGATACAAAAATAAATAAAATAAATAGAATTGATGAAGGAAAAATTTATTGATTTGATACTATATTTTGTATCAATTATTATATATCAGCCAACTTAATTTTATTTTGTAAGTAAATGTCCCTCATTCCTACTCTTTCAATAATTTATAAATATATTCAATGAAGGTATTAAGTGAAATAAATATCAAATAAAATTTTTAAATGATATGTAAAGATCTAGTATCTAGAATGGATGAATCACCTCTTGTTCATTTGAGTGTTTCAGAGTAGTTTTGATTTTCATTCTAAAATTTTCATTCTTTTTAAGAATTTTTTAAATTTGTTTTAATTATACATGATAATAGAATGCATTTATGCACTTTGATATACATAGATGGAATATAATTTCTCATTTTTCTAAGTGTACATGTTACAGAATCATATTGGTCATGTAGTCACATATATATATATATATATATATATATATATATATATATATGACTATATATATGTGAAAGTGTCCTTCATATGTATATTACTTTATATATATAAAGTAATAATGTCTGTTTCATTCTACTATCTTTCCTACCCCCACATTCCCTCCTCTCCCCTCTCTTCACTTCCCTCTACTTAATCTAAGGTAACACTATTCTTGTCTAGTGCCCCCCATCTTATTGTGAATTAGCATCCGCATATTAGAGAAAACATTTGGCCTTTGGGTTTTTGAGATTGGCTTATTTTGCTTAGCATGATACTCTCGACTCCATCCATTTACTGGCAAATACCATAATTTTACTCTTCTTTAAAGCTGAGTAATATTCCATTGAAAACGGTCCCCTACCAAGATAGACATATATATCACATTTTCTTTATCCATTCATCTATTGAAGGACATCTAGGTTAGTTTCATAGTTTAGCTATTGTGAATTGAGCTGCTATAAACATTGTCATGGCTGTGTCCCTGTAGTAGGCTGTTTTTAAGTCCTCTGGGTATAAACCAAGGATTGGGATACCTGGGTCAAATGGTGGTTTCATTCCCAGTTTTCTGGGAAATCTCCATGATGCTTTCTATAGTGGTTGCACCAATTTGCAGTCCCACTAGCAATGTTGAAATCATTATTCTTATACCATTTTTATTTGGAAAAAAATTGCTATTATTTATTTAAGGATAAAACATTTGAATCTTATTTCTAAAATTTTTGTTGTAATTCTTACTCTGAAAAAAAATTGTTTAGTAGACATGTACAAAAGAAAACTTCTGTGCTTTGGGGAAGCATAATTTGCTCATTTAAAATCTCATTTGAAGTATAATTCAATATCTTCAACATTTTTTAGGTTAATTTAGAGTCCTGATTTCCCTAGAAGGGATTCACAGCAACACCAAGAAAGTAATTTGTGTTTTCAGCCTATTATCATACTGGAATATAACACTGAAAACAATTTTAAGAGGGTTTAATAAAGAAATTCTACAAGTACCCAACAGTTTTCAGAGATGAGATTTTTTTTTACCCCTTTGGTATTTTAGCCTTGGAAATAGAGTGATACCAACAGTAAATATTTACTTCTCTAATTTTATCATATCTTAATATTGATCTGAAATGTTAGTAATAAATTGACATTTATATAAGATAGAAAGTATCAAAATGGATGCTGTATCTGCTTTGGGTTCCTCTGACGTTTGTACTTTAGTACTCTTTTAAAATGCCATCATGACTCATGATGAAGTGGCACTTAATGATAGTTTAATTGTTTTGCACCTGAAGAAACTACTATTTAATTTGAATGCATTGCTAGACTAGAGTAGCATTTCAGGTAGGTGTCTTGTTCACCATCTAACTCACTGATTTCACTACAGTTGAGATAAGATGACTCAGTTCCTCCAGTTAACAGGAGTCAATGGCAGCATAATAATTCACTGCTTGTTAACTATCTGGGAAGTAAAGTGAAAGTGGTATCACCAAAGTGATATCACCAATATTCCATTCTAGCTCCTAAAAGAAAATAGAATGATCTCTTGTGGTACAAATAATTAGAGTATACACAATAATGAGTGATGTTAATGTGCTAAGTGTGTGATATTTTGCTTTATGAACATTTTCTTGGATGAGGATGTTTTCCAGATGCACCTTTATTATATGTACAGGTGCAACTCTGGACACCTCTACTTTAGAGCTTTAATTTTTTTTTAAAGTGCTATTCTCAAAGTGTACTTATTCTAGACATTTTTGCTGTGCTACTATATGGAAGCCTTGCTTGAAAAATATGGTGTGTATCAATATACAACATATACCTTGTATAGGTGGGGAGAGCAGTATGAAGAATGTTTTAGGTATCTGGTCCTACATAGCAGATTACCCTCAAGCTTTGTGGCTTTTAAAAACAAACATAATATCTCACAAATCCCTGTGGATCTAGAATTTAGGAGGGAGGTACTGGGTGATTTGTGCTTGGGCATTCTTGCCAGATTACAGTGGACAGAGCTGGTATCAGCTGAGAGTTTGCCTGGGCAAGGATGGTCCCCTACCAAGATGGCTTAATCCCATGATGGTAGTGGGTGCTGGCTTTCAGGAGAAGCCCTCATTGCCTCAACCCATAAGTTATTGTATCCAGCTACTTGAATGCTGTTTACATATTGCAACTGTTTTCTCCTGGAAATAGTAAACTGAGAGAACAAGATAGATGCCCAGTGAGTTATGAACAACCTTGGAAGTCACAAACTATCATTTAGGCAATATTGTACACAGGTTGGCACTGATACTGTAGAAGAGTGTGCGAATAACAGTGGGTACAGTTCTTGGAGGAGACCGCCTCAGAGTCATAGTTTTGCCCTTAGTGGTAGAGAGAGAAAGAAATTGCATATGAAAAGAAGCATTGTATCTGGATTTTGCTTCTAGACAATGAGAATCTAAATCACTAAAAATAATTTATGAATTATTTATGCTAGGTGAAGTATCACAAGCTTTTTGTACCATTTATATACATATAAATCACTTTTTAATGCTAATGACTTTGTGTCTAGGTCATGCAGATAAGTTTGTCATTTGATAGTGGGAGAGCTCCAGTGTCACACATCAAGATGGTGGCAGTAAGAGGAATGAGACACAGGGTTCCTGACTTTTAACCTTTGGTCATTGCTTCCTGCCCAGTCCAGGAATGTCCCAAGAGATTCTCAGATGCTAATTGCTTAAGTAGGTCAGAATCAAATGCATTTATTTCCAACCATTGTTCTATGAAGTTGTACCTAAGGTGATGTTCACTTGTTGTGTCTATTCCACTGGTACTTACACATGCTGTGACGCTTCCTGTTGATAAAACCATAGGTTCATAAGACAAAAGGTGAGTAGTTTATTGCCATCCATATTTAACTTTGCAAATGTCTGTATGTAGTAAAGGAAATGCCAAACCAGCTGAATTTGTAGCTGTGGAGCTAGACAACATGGAAACCAGGAATGGAAGAGAGAAGAGGTGTCATCACTGTTAAGTGGATGAGGGTTAGGAAGGGATGATTCGCTGTGTTTTTTAAACTTTGGACTCAGAATTGTTCTTATTCCTTTTAGTGGGAAAGCCTCATTCTCGTAACTGGGTGGGCTGCTACAGGAAAATGCCAGGAGCAAGTTGAGGGGTTTTGAAGAAGAAATGCTACAGTTAATTGAGATGCTCACTCTCTTTAAGAACAAGACATATTCCCACATATGCATCATTTGTGATGAATGACTAGATTGAAGGATGAAGGGTAAGAGAAGGATGCACCTGGTGTTTCTCTGCACCATGAGATTACATTTCCTGGATGTACTTTACTACCTTGTTCCAGGAAGTCAACTGTCTAGATTGTCAGTTGCATAGCATCAGATATTTTTATTTTTAATTAAGGTTGAATGTCTGATTTATGACATCTGAGCCAGGGCTTTGGTAAGGTCATTCATTTAGCAGCCAGCCCCCAGCATGAGTAATTCTGTCAGTGCCCTGTTGCTTCACACTCATGGTGCTTTAATAGACCAAATGACAGTTATTAGAATCAAAATATTATTCTATTCGCAGACCTTAGTTTCTGGCCTCTTACAAAATTCTGGAAAATTGGAAAACAGTTTTCACCTAGGCTTGTCATGGGGGTAATGGAGCTCTATTGGACAGCTGTAGAACTTATTTCCTGGGCCTGGTGTGCAGAGAGTGGAAGGTGAGGATAGTGAGCATGATCTTGCAATTTTTGTCTGGTCATATGTAAACCAGATTAAGAAATAAATGCACTGCTCATATTTTTCAAAGAGCAACCTGAGAAAAGTTTGATAAAAAGTTTTACAAAGATGTGGTCAGAGTTTAAGGAGAATAAGCGATATGGTATAATGCCCTAGTGAGTGTAATGGTGGAGAGTTATTTTTAGAAGCAGAGGAAGTAGGAGATGTAGAATCCAGAGTGCACTGTGTCATTTGACAGGTGATATAGCTTTCAACAGAGGGGTGCAGCCAACTAATAATGACCTGATGGGGAAGAATGAGGAAAATAAATACCGTGACTTCATTCTTCACTTTACCTCTAATCTCCAGGTAGCCCAAATACCACTGGAAACTCATTGATGCTGTTGGCACAGGTGCCAGAGTACAGAACAAGGTAGATAAGTTTGGGATGTGGAAACAGGACCCAAAAGAGGCTGCCCAGCACACAGGGTGGAATTTATGTCAAAATAAATCCTATTTTTCCTTATTTTACTGAAACTAAAAACTAAAATAGTTATCTCTGCAGCTAGATTCCTGGGCTTGAATCCTAGCTCTAATTGACTTTGGGTAGGTGACTTACTCTGTTGGACCACATTTGTGAAAGAAGAATCATGGGATTAAGTCCTTAGGATGGAGGTGGGGAATAAATGACAAGTGTTTGGAGACTTGAAGAGATGTCTAGCACACTGGAAGCATTTTACATCTTGACTATCATTTAGTGAAGTCCATACAGTACTGTTTGGTTTGATGCTGTTTAGGACAAATAATATACTTTGAATTAAGTTGATTTCCTGTGGTTAGTGATTATTTTTCAGTATCTCTTTGGCATTTGACTATAACCTAGAATTAAATATCCTAGTGCAGTAATCATATTAGATCATTAGGATTCTCACTTCCAACAAAAGAAGGCAGGCAACACTTTCCTGAGTATCCTCTTAACAACCAGGAAATCTTGTGAATTTCTTTTCTGCAAAAGATGACAGATGGAGTTGACCCTGTGTGAATTACACTTGTGATGTGAAAGTTTAGTTTACTGTTTCTGCTCACTTCATTGGATGGGTTTGTTTAGAAAGAACACATTTAAATGTGCTTATTGCACAGAATGTTAGAAACAAAAATGAATCTTTGATTTGGAACAATGCCTATTGCTGAGAAATATTATCTAATTAAGCAATTTCCCAATGATACAAGCATTAAAATTTTCACAGGAACAAAGAAACATCCATAATAATGTTTTAAACTAGCATTAGTAAATCATAGTACAGTTTAAAAGGGTATTCACATTTATTGGCTCAGTGGTTTTCAAACTTAGGTTTTACACCATGGTGCATCACACACACACACACACACACACACACACACACACACACACACACTTGTGAATGTGAGCTTTTCTGATTCCAGCCCACCTAATTAGGCCCCTTTTCCCTTGCTCTGAGCTGACTCCAATGGAGGGCTGCTAGTTTCTTATTTGAACGCTTCTTTGGTTTCTTTCTAGATTCTCTCATTTCCTTAGATGTAGGGCCTCATCACTCTGCTGTCATTTGGAGTTGTATTTTAAGAAAGAATGCTGGGCTTCAAGATAGTCTTCCATGAAAACATTTATATAATGTAGAAGAAGTCACCTAAGGCTTTGAGAATACAACCCTGGGGAGAATCAAGGGAAGATGTGCAGCATGTCTTTTCCATGCCCCACGAGGAGCATGTGTTTGAAAACTGATGTGAACTCTATGGCCAAGAGTTAGCACAGCTTAGGATTTCAAATTCCCTAAACTTCATATTAAATAATTCACCCAAATAAAATTTGTGGATAGCTCTCCCTAGATGACCACAAACAGGTAAGAATTTCAGCATATATAGCATAATTAAATTATATCTCATTTTTACTACTACTGAGCTCTTTATAAATATGATATTTAAAATTATCTCAAACTGGGGTATGTATGTGCATACTGTTTCTTTCTCTCTGTCTTTATTGAAGGCTTGCTCCGTGTTAGGCTTTCAGCTAAACTCTGAACGTTATCTCTTTTAAAACTCACAATACTTTTATTGTGTCAAGAAAATTAAATCTGGCCTAAGTAGCTTGGGTAAGACTTTGCCCTACCAACTGCCCATAGCCCCTGGACAGGTCAAGAATCATCAAAAATATATGGTAAAAATTTATGGCAAAAATAAAGGACAACACAGATTTTTAATCTGATTATGTGATAGCTTCTAACACTATCTTTGGTTGGAGGTTCAGGAAGGACTTTGGTGATATCAGTTCTCATTGTGATTGGTGAGTGATGTAACAAAGGCAGTGGCCTCTACATGGCGTCCAAGGCAGGATAAATTAAGATTGGGATGTGCTTTAGGGGAATGAGCCAAGGATTGGAGACAAAGGACATTTTGAAGGCTTGCTCACTCTTTGCCTGTTCCTTCATGAAGATGTCTCTTGTAGGTAATTAAAAATGGCTAGGAAGGTAGCATTAATCTACTCTTCTCATGATTTCCTAATTATTTTCACATGATTGAGTCCTGCTTATCATTCAGATCTTAGATCAAGAACTATCTACTTTCCTTGTATCATCTTCCCAAATATGTACCCTCCCCTACCAGTCTTCTCTCAAAAGGTCAGAATCCCGTGACACTTTTCCTCTCTTCAAAATAAGAATCATTATCTGAGACTATCTCATTGTTTTTATTTTATTGTCTTTGTCTTCTCACTAGATTGTAAACTCCATAGAACAGGAATATCATAGCTATGTAGTTAATATTCATGACTCCCCCAAAATTTATATTTGGAAATAATAACCCCACTGTAATGGTTTTAGGAATGTTGGGGGGCTCTTTGAAGGTGACTAGATCACAAGAGTGGAGGCCTGGTGAATGGGATTGGTGCCCTTATAAAAGAGGCTCCAGAGGGCTGTCATGTCCCTCATACCATGTGAAGATACAGAGAGCAAGGTGGCCATCTTTGAATTAGGAAACAAGCCCTGACCAGAGACTACATGTGCTGGTGTCTTGACTTTGGACTTCTCAGTCTCCTAAATCCCTGAGAAATAAATTTCTATTATTTGTAAGCTGCACAATGATGATGATGATGATGATGATTATGGTAGTCAAGGTGCACTGACACATTGTTCTTTCTGTGTCCTAAGAATCGGGAATAATATTTGGTACACAGAAGGTAGAATGTACATATTTGCTCATTCGTATTCTGAAGCTTTTGAAGTTCCCTGTCATGGTAGAACTTTCAGCACAATCTATTTCAAAGGAAATTTTTATAAAGTTCTTAAGGAAGGAGGAAACCAGGGTGAAGGAGGAGGGAAGAGAAAGGGGAAGGAAATTGACCAAATTATGTTATATGCATGTATGAATATGACACTGTGAACCCCACTATTATGAATAATTGTAATGCACCAATAAAAATAATCTAAAATTTTTGACTTTCTGTTTAAAAAGTCAAATTATTCAAGTTCATATGATATCCTGTGAATTGTCAATGGAGATTAATGGCTCTTATAGCACATTATGGTTAGGTTTTCAAGATAATTTAGTAATAATTAAATATTATAGAAAAATATAAAATAACCAAATCCAAAACATTTTCAAGATAGATTAACAATTTTCCAATGCCATAATTTTTGCTTTTGGACACTCTTTTGAATTACACATTAGATCATCAGCTGGCAGTTGTGATAATCAACCAAGTAAAAGAGCAAAAAAGGAACAAAAATTTGGGGGTGAGGGTGGAGATATGATAATTGTCAATTTTATTTTTGTTATAAACCTTCACAAGCTCAAGGAGTAATGTTTATATGAGCACTCTTTTCATGATTTTTCAGAAAATTAAGTATAGAAAAACATCCAAGACAATCTGAAAATATTGTATAAATAAATGGCAATTCATTCAGAACTTGATATTACTGATGTTCTAATGATATCTTGGGCTTATGATAAATGTGTAGATGGGTTCATAATCTTTGCCTAATTTATAAATCAGCCAGCTGGGCTAAGAGTCAAGAGGGGTAATAATGGAGTCTTTTCCTTTACTGCTATATCCTCAGGGACTAGCAAGGTGCTCTGTACCTAAATATTTTTAATGAATTTAACAATCTGGTCATAGTATTTTCTTTTAAGATGGGGGAAAAATTATTTTCCTGCTATGTCATGACAGGTTCTGCTTTTGAGGAAATAAAATTGAAAAGTCAGTGTCTACTTCTTTTACCTACAGTCACTTGACTGATTAGCAATGTTTATATTTGTATTTAATAATCTTTTACATTGCTATAGCAAATCAAATTGCCCTATCTTAGAAACACATGTAGAAAAGATCTCTAAGTTCAGTTGTAACACTGTAAAAGTAGGTAAATATTTAAAATGTGTTTCAGTAGTGGCATTAAACCTTATTTTCAATGTTATAGTTAGGGGTGAAAATTTTTCCTCTTATTCCGGCCATCAATTATGAAAATATATGCAAATGTCCCTTTTAACTCTATTGTGTCTTGGCCATCTAGTGAAATCTTCTACCTCTCACTTGATTGAGTATTAGAACAAAACTAATGTTTTGGTCCCAGTCTGGATATACTGATTTGGGAACAGTCTGAATACTGTAGTGCTTAAAAGCTCCACAGGTGCTGGGTAGGTTCTAATGTCCCAGGAGGGTTGAGAACCACTGATTTAAATGTGAATACCCAATCTACTTAGACTGTAGCATTATTTTCCAAATAATCTAATTGACTGACATTTGTTTAGTTCAGGATTTGTAACTGGTCCTGACTGACTTATAGCAAAGGTCCTTCCAAACCCTGTGTATAGAGGATTTCTAGATGATGAAAAATTTCCCTTTTAGATGGAGTATCAACCAGACCATTTGCCTTCATTTCATGGTTATTGTAAAGGGTAATTCTGTGGCTTTGCCACTCTTTATAATTCTCTCTTTTGTTAAAAAAAAAAAAAATCTTAGCATTATGCCCTGATTTGTACCTCATTGAAGTTATATCTAATATCTCCCTTTTTGAAAGTACATTAGGGAGGACTGGCACTTTGGAGATTTTATTATTTTACTTGAAATTTTAGGATAAAAATTGAAAAATGAGCATATACGAAAGTTAAAGCAGGATCAGCATATTGAACTAACCAAAATGCACCCTGTGGAACTCGTAAAAAGGAAAAGAAATTTGAAGATCTGAATACAACTCTGCTTCACAGAGGAATAGAAAATGAAGTAAGATATTCTGTATTTTCCAAGATTTCAGAAACCCAAATCACATTCAATTTGAAACTGACAAGTCAATCTGAAGAAAAGATTAGTTTAGAAAATTTGAAGGAGAGATATCCATTGTTTTATTATCTTTAAGTTTCCTTTAGTCTGGTGGTTTAAATGCATTCTTTACATATTTATTTAATAATGAGTTATTGAGTGGAGACTGAAGGGATCTCACTCTTGCTTCGCATAGACTAATTTATTTTTAAATCCAAACTACTGAGCTTGAGGAAACTCAGGTATGAGTATATTACTAAAGAAGGCATTAGAGAAATGTAAATCACTGAAGCTCTAAATGTGGAACAAATAAAAATAAGGAATGGTATTTATTGTCTGTTACTCACTATGTAGTTGATGAAAATACAATAGAGTCCTGTGTTACAAGCTAAGCCAAATCATTTGCGTCTGAGCTATATACAATTACTTGTCCTGATTTTTCAAGCTGCAGGCAAGATGGAGGAGGAAAAATGCTTCTTTCTTTTATTGGGTTTTTGCCAAATAATATGAGATCAATGTACCACAAGTGAATTAAATCTGTTTATATTTTATTATCATTAAAATAACTGTGTTTTGTGTGAATGAAAAGAAAATCAAGCAACCTGCTGTGGTAACTTGTCAGGTATGGAGATAGTTTCTGCAAATTTAAAAATTTGTCAAGACATTTATCAGCTCACTGAAAAGCCATTGGTTTGTCAATAGAGATATTGATAGGTGGTGTCATCCTGTGTTGGATTGGTCATAGTTCTTATTGATTAAATACTTTGACTAAGATGAACCTCTAAAGCAGATAATGGCAGAATGGTCATTCATTAGTCTCTCCAGATTAATTAAGCATCTAATTAAATTCTTACTAGGAAATACCTTCATGTGTATTATGATTTTAAAATGACTCAGTGTACCACAAAGTGGATTATCTTCAAACATGAATTGTCATAAAAATAAATGCCTTAAAAGAGTTACCTTGATCTTAAAATATTAAATGACCAACTTAATTATATGTCATTTATTCTGTTATCAATTTGTAGATTCCCTATTTTCTTATTTTAATTTAATTTAATTTTTAAAGTTTGTTCTTTTTAGATATACATGAGAGTAGTGTGTATTTTGACCTATTCATATTCATGGAGTATACCTTTTTAAATTAGGATCCCATTCTTTCAGTTGTAAGTGATGTGGAGTTTCACTGGTTGTGTATTCATATATGAACATAGGAAAGTTATGTCTGATTCATTCTACTATCTTTCGTATTCCCATCCTTCTTCCCTTCCCTTCATTCCCCTGTGTCTAATCCAGTGAACTTCTATTCCACCCTCCATTGTGTGTCAGCAGCCCCATAGCAGTGAGAACATTCAGTCTTTGGTTTTGGGGGATTGGCTTATTTCGCTTAGCATGATGTTCTCCAGTTCCATCCATTTACAGGCAAATGCCATAATTTCATTCTTCTTTATTGCTGAGTAAACTATATTTAGTGATAACATAATAACTTCATATTCTGTAGGTTTCATTGGTTCTGCTCATGTTTCTCAAAGGTGTTCTTCTACAGAGCTATTTATAGTTATTTCTTAGCAGCCTGCTTTTCTGTTTTAGGAGCTATATCCCATTCTGATATGAGCACAACCTGATTTTCCTTACCAGGCTAGGACCAAGATAAGAGTGCTTTTAGGATCCTAGGTATTTAAAACAGTTTTCTCCATTTAGTTAGTCAATTGCTCTTTGTGGTGAGGGGCTGCCCTGTGCCTAGGAAAATGGTCAGTGCCACTCCTAGCCTCACCCCCACTAGATGCCAACAGCAAACTTGCCCACTCTTCTCCCACGTGTGACAACCATGGGAGCAAATTGGCCTTGGTAAGAACTAATGCTTTATAATATCATGAAATGCTATTGAATGTGTGTGTGTGTTTATATGCACACACACATATGTGTGTGTGTGTGTGTGTGTGTGTGTGTGTGTATATATATATATATATATATTTTTTTT